>NC_081410.1:477705656-478024406 GCF_030272615.1 Cryptomeria japonica | reverse complement strand
TACCACTTAAAATAACTACCTAAGTGAAGATAAGTTAGGATTTACCCAACTTTTACAAAGTTGAGTTCAAAAGGCTAACTTTAATTACAATAAGTGACATAAGTCACTTTTTCAAAAGACAATTTGAAACTTTATAACTTTGATGAAAAACAAAGTTGCGAGTAATATTGAGGTACTTTCCATCTTCGTCTGCTCCATCTTGGCGCTTGCAACCATCTCACCATCCAGCCATCTAAGGACACAAAGAAATGATTTCTCTTATTCTAAAGAAAAGAACAACTTTGAAGCTTTCCTTTGATGAACAACCGAGTAATGAGTTATACCATAAGAACACATTCTTCAAAACTCGGGCACATTGTTTATGATGCCCTGGCCATTGCGTTTGTTAGATAATCTGTAAAGTTGTTTCAACAAATTGAATTTGTGCATATCCTACAACCACTACATCCTATATGAAGGCCTCAACAAATCCGCTCATTGCAAATTTCAAGAATCACTATGTTTCATGGGACGACCTCTCTTATGAAGCGGCTATCAAACATTTTTCATGTTGTCTCCATGCTTCTACATATGTATGTATTTTTCAACTATAATATCTGACAAAAATGTCGATTTTAATCATGCTTTAATGGACATCCCTACCACATTTCAAAGCCCATCGATGAGTTTGAGTACACCGGAAGATGACTTTTTAGCAAATCGTGCCCTTCAGATAGTATATCATTCTTTCAAATAAGAGATTAAATCCTTCTAAAAATGTTGAAATCGTGCCTGCAAGGGGTGAAAATCATGCTGCCTCTGACTAAAATTCCAATCTATCCCATATCCCATGCATCCATTTTCTTGTTGGGAATTTTGAAGAAGTGTATGATGGCACTCCTCAAATATGTCGTAGCCAATCACTTCTGAAATATCTTCATGTCTGCAAGCAGTGACCAAAACTAAGCTATCGTTGCTAAGTCCAAGATGTAGGAACATTCGAGTACTATGTGTGGATGATTCATTGGTGTAGATATTATCAATTGCAAGAAAAACTTTTTGTTTTTCTAATCTCTTCCCCAAGAGATCTTGTGCCTCATCATGGTTTGTTACAGCCCATTCTAGATCTTTCGTAAACCGCCAAGATGCTTGTATCTGAAGCTAATCTTGATTTTTTTTTGTGGGTAGCTGATTAATTTTGCCGATCATCTCCTGACAGATTCTTTGGCCACCCTTCAAATATTTGAGATCTGCAGCGATGTAAGGGGGAATTATTTCACAAATCGCATCAACAATCATCCTTCTCTACATTTGGCATTATCAGTACATCTTCAGACATCTTTGGCTAATGAATTCCAGTCCAGTACATCCCTTTGAGGAACTCGACCAATCACTTTTACTGCATATATATGATTCCACATTTTGAATACATGTCTATGAAAGCAGTTGCAACTGTGAATTGCATGTGTTTGGAAATTTTGAAAGCTTTCTCAACATCTCCATTTTTAACGATCCCTACAATTATTACCTTCGGTGAGATGATATCTTTGTGAGATACCTGGTCAAATATTTACATGCCTTAATGTATCTCCATACTCTGTTCTCGAAGTTTACGTTTTACGCAGGCAAGAAGGATGGTGGTCAAGATCATAGTTTTTAGCTTTACACCTGTTCGAGAGCACCCATTCTGTATAGACAATGAGAATATTTGTATGGTTTACTTGAAATTTTCTAGAACCTTTTTCAACATATATATTTCATTTAATGCATGAGATGACATCTCTTTTGAGGCAGCTATCAAACAATTCTGGTGCGTTGTCACTGGGTAACCTGGAAAAACTCATTCATGATCAACATTAGATGATACGGTAGTAGCAATGTCATAAGCTTCAACTACCTCTTACTCTGTGTCAAATCTTCCAAGATACAAACTCTTATTCCCTTCGATCATTTCGCCTCACACCCTAAGATGGCATCTCTTTGAAACACTATGTCGAGCAGTTGCATATCACATTCATTGTTAGTTATCAAAAGGTAGTTATAATAACTAACTACTTCCTCGGCTTCTTTTGGAAACTGAAACAACTAGCCGATGATATTAGAATTGCAGATAAAGATATAAAATACAACAAAATGTTCCCCTTTTGATGACTTATGTTTCTTAGACACAACACCGACCTTCTTTCATTTGAGACCTTCAAATCGATTTTATTGCATATTTTTAATGTTCCTAAGTTAGTTATAGTAACTAACTTGTGTTTTGGCTACTTTATTGCTAACACAAACTTGTCGATGGTAATTTTGACTGTTGACAACAATTGCAACTGACACTAAAAACTATAATGGTTTCACCATGAAAGCAATTTTTAAAAACTTGACCAAGGCGTCTAATTTGTTATTTAGACAATTTTGACAACAAGGCCGAAAGGGTCAACACTAACTTGATCAAGGTGGTGCACGATTGATTTGGGAGCTCTCGTTCTGACCCTCATTAACACAAAAAATTAAAATCTGACGAGTTTGAAATTAGGTGTAACAACTGGCTCTAACTGGGGACAAGGACCACAAGGGACACAGGATGAACCCAGAATCTTTTTGAAGGATCAGTGTGTTATTCATTGGGAAACAGAGTCACAAAAAGAGGAGAGAACAAGAGAGACTTATTGGAGAGGCCAGACACAAACCAAAAATGGGACGAACACAACAAAACTTCTAATCCTAAATTATGTACATGGTAGGCAAAACCTACCTCAAATTACTCCTGGATGATCATACAAAGCCATTCACGGGCTGAGAGAAATATGCACCTTTGTGGAAAAGTAACATTCATCCATGTAACACTTGCAAGCTCAGTAGATTGGCTATATTGACAAATGCGAGATGTGGAAGAATTTTGAACAACAAGCTGAACAGCCATATCTCATCATAAAACTGTGACTCTTCTTGAATGACATTGGTACTTCTTTCTACAGTGTTGATAACATGTTTTGGCATTAAACTGAGCATATCAATTTTCTCTATTTGGAAATCATTTTGATGATTTAGATTGACAAATATCAACCCATGAATTGGACAACCTTTATATAGTTTGTGATGTGAAGAAACTCGAGTTGGTATGAGTATGGAATCTTTTTCTTCAATGTCAGCTTCTGTTGAAAAGCATTCATTTGAAAACAAAGGATTGATGTAGACACTTTCACCAAGCAAGGAATCATCATTTGGAGATTTCAAGCACCAATCTGGGGTACAAACATCATTAGATATAACTTGATTGAACTCCTTCATTAGATCATCCATTTCTTCATTCTTCTTTGCATCACTGGTACAGTCCCCAAAACTAACCTCTTGTATGGGGGTGTCTTCTTGATTTAGTAATTCAAAAAGTGGATTGCTTCGAAGCTTGAATGCTCCATAAGGCATAGATTGCACTTCCATCGAGGTTGATACGTCTACATAGATTTCACTTTCAGCTTTCTCAACAATATCCATATAGTCTTCTATATTCTCTTCACTGGGGAATTCTTCTTCATGACATTCTTCATGAAATTTGAAAACTTCATACTCGGGTTGCATGTATGATAAAGATTGAATGCTTGATGAATCATCTTCTTTCATTTGGGACTCTCCATGAGTCACAATAGTACATGAATGTCTAGTAGTCATCAAATCTATGAATTCATCATTAGATTTATCCTCTTCAATTATTAGTGATGAATGAATAGGAACATCTTATGCACATAGAAAGTCATCATATGGAGCAGTGAGACACCAACCAGGAATAAAGACTACTTGAGATTCATCTTTATGCTTTTCTTCTTCATCATTACTTTCAAGTTGGGGCTGCATGCAAGACTTGAAATCATTTGACACTTCTTCTTCAAGCTCCATGTTTTCAATTTCATTAATGATTTCTTCTTCGATTTGGCAATCTTTGTAATCTTCATGGCTTACACCAATGCAATCTTCTTTTCCTATCTTTATCACTTCTTCATGGTATTTTCCTTCACATGTATTCCTATGAGAGGATATAGCTTCATCACCTTTCATGCATGTCTTGTAAGAATTTGATTTTTCTTCTACTTTAAGCTCCTTGTTTCCAAGTCTATGGAAGGCTTCTTCTTGGCTATGGCAATCTTCATAATGCTCATGGCATGTCCCGATACAATCTCCCTTTTCTATCCTTCGCACTTCTTTTTTATCTTTCTCTTGACACACATCCTTATGAGTAGATTCAACTTCATCTTCTTTGGTACATGCTTTTTGTGATGAACCTTTTTCAAGAGTTGGATTGCAAGACATTTCATCTGGAATGTGTTCATCATCATGTTTTTGTTCAATCATTTGCAATTTTTGAAGCAAAGAAGGATGCACTTTGTTAGGATCAAGTTGCCTATTGCCATAGAAACTTTTTAAAAATTGAACTTGTTTGGGATCATCAAGTACTTGATTTCTTTCAGCAATAGGTATAGGAGAAGGAGTATCATCATTATTATCCATTGTCGATTCAACAATACAATCATGATCAAGAAATTGGTCCTCTCTTCCATCTTTTTCCTCAATCTTTTGTAGAGTTTGGAGTAAAGAATGATGAATTTTATCAGGATGAAGTTTCTTTCCACCATAGAAACTCTTCAAGAAGTCAACTTGTGCAGGTTCATCAAGAGTTTGATTTTGTTGAGCAACTGGTACAGGAGAAGGATCACTTTTTGCTCCATTTTTCTTGGTTGTTGTTGATTTGGGTAAATGGTTAGAAGAGTGAAAACCAATCTTCTTTCCATCATTTTCTTCAATAGTTTGTAGAACTTGAAGCAAAGGAGGATGAATCTTTTCTGGAACAAGTTACAAGCCTCCATAAAAGCTCTTCAAGAATTCAACTTGTATGGGCTTGTCAGGAACCTGCTTCTTTGGATATGGATAGTCTTCATCATCACTTTCGCTATCACTTTCCAATTTTCCTTTGTACCAAACCATTGTTGGCATTTGATCTTTTAGCAAGAGTCACCAACCTTCATTCTGGAGAAGGTACCTTGAAATTTCTGAGAAACAAAACACATCGGTCTTTCGCTCCCCGGCAGAGTCGCCAAAAATCTGTTGGTAAACAGATTTGTCACTGTGAATTCACCTTCAAAATTGACCCTGTTCGCCCGAAAGGCAGCGACAAACGTTCCAACAGTTGGAGAGATCGTGGTGTAGCCACAATCTTCCTCTGCGTTTGAGAGGGGCAGCTCCCTCGTATGATGGGGGTATTTAGGATTTTTGTGTACTTTTGACTTGAAAGTACAAAAAGGAAGGCAAACACTAAACTAAAGAAAATAAATAACAGAAACCCCAACAGTAGACATACGAATACTATTTGAGATTCACAAATGTTGATAGATACCAAGGGGATTTAAGCACAAGATATGTTTTGACTATGCAATGTTGATGAAAGAAAGAACAACAAACCTCAACATACGAAGAAATAAGTTGTACTAACACACACAATTCCAGATACTAAGAAATTATGTGATTCATCAATTACATGAATTTGGAATAGAGAATCAATGGCTTCCACCAATACACAAAAGGATTATCAATTTAACATACGATAAAGAGATAATCATAATACATAACACATCCAATACATACGAATCAAATGCATTCTTTGTTATTCTTTTGAAAATATACAAGTCCAAAAGATTTGTGCATAAAATGTGAAAATCAAAAGATCTCTAGCATCTCCCCTCTGTAAGAGTCTCTCTCTATCTCCGTCCCCTTTACAAATGAATTGGCCTTGTATTTATAGGCTTTCTAAATAACTACCTCATAACTACTTATAACCGTTTTGAAACTACCTTAGGTAACAACTTAAGATAACTACCCTAGTTACCACTTAAAATAACTACCTAAGTGAAGATAAGTTAGGATTTACCTAACTTTTACAAAGTTGAGTTCAAAAGGCTAACTTTAATTACAATAAGTGACATAAGTCACTTTTTCAAAAGACAATTTGAAACTTTATAACTTTGATGAAAAACAAAGTTGCGAGTAATATTGAGGTACTTTCCATCTTTGTCTGCTCCATCTTGGCGCTTGCAACCATCTCACCATCCAGCCATCTAAGGACACAAAGAAATTTCTCTTATTCTAAAGAAAAGAACAACTTTGAAGCTTTCCTTTGATGAACAACCGAGTAATGAGTTATACCATAAGAACACATTCTTCAAAACTCGGGCACATTGTTTATGATGCCCTGGCCATTGCGTTTGTTAGATAATTTGTAAAGTTGTTTCAACAAATTGAATTTGTGCATATCCTACAACCACTACATCCTATATGAAGGCCTCAACAAATCCGCTTATTGCAAATTTCAAGAATTACTATGTTTCATGGGACGACCTCTCTTATGAAGCAGCTATCAAACATTTTTCATGTTGTCTCCATGCTTCTACATATGTATGTATTTTTCAACTATAATATCTGACAAAAATGTCGATTTTAATCATGCTTTAATGGACATCCCTACCACATTTCAAAGCCCATCGATGAGTTTGAGTACACCAGAAGATGACTTTTTAGCAAATCGTGCCCTTCAGATAGTATATCATTCTTTCAAATAGGAGATTAAATCCTTCTAAAAATGTTGAAATCGTGCCTGCAAGGGGTGAAAATCATGCTGCCTCTGACTAAAATTCCAATCTATCCCATATCCCATGCATCCATTTTCTTGTTGGGAATTTTTGAGAAGTGTATGATGGCACTCCTCAAATATGTCGTAGCCAATCACTTCTGAAATATCTTCATGTCTGCAAGCAGTGACCAAAACTAAGCTATCGTTGCTAAGTCCAAGATGTAGGAACATTCGAGTACTATGTGTGGATGATTCATTGGTGTAGACATTATCAATTGCAAGAAAAACTTTTTGTTTTTCTAATCTCTCCCCCAAGAGATCTTGTGCCTCATCATGGTTCGTTACAGCCCATTCTAGATCTTTCATAAACCGCCAAGATGCTTGTATTTGAAGCTAATCTTGATTTTTTTTTGTGGGTAGCTGATTAATTTTGCCGATCATCTCCTGACAGATTCTTTGGCCACCCTTCAAATATTTGAGATCTGCAGCGATGTAAGGGGGAATTATTTCACAAATCGCATCAACAATCATCCTTCTCTACATTTGGCATTATCAGTACATCTTCAGACATCTTTGGCTAATGAATTCCAGTCCAATACATCCCTTTGAGGAACTCGACCAATCACTTTTACTGCATATATATGATTCCATATTTTGAATACATGTCTATGAAAGCAGTTGCAACTGTGAATTGCATGTGTTTGGAAATTTCGAAAGCTTTCTCAACATCTCCATTTTTAACGATCCCTACAATTATTACCTTCGGTGAGATGATATCTTTGTGAGATACCTGGTCAAATATTTACATGCCTTAATGTATCTCCATACTCTGTTCTCGAAGTTTACGTTTTACGCAGGCAAGAAGGATGGTGGTCAAGATCATAGTTTTTAGCTTTACACTTGTTCGAGAGTACCCATTCTGTATAGACAGTGAGAATATTTGTACGGTTTACTTGAAATTTTCTAGAACCTTTTTCAACATATATATTTCATTTAATGCATGAGATGACATCTCTTTTGAGGCAGCTATCAAACAATTCTGGTGCGCTGTCACTGGGTAACCTGGAAAAACTCATTCATGATCAACATTAGATGATACGGTAGTAGCAATGTCATAAGCTTCAACTGCCTCTTACTCTGTGTCAAATCTTCCAAGATACAAACTCTTATTCCCTGTGATCATTTCGCCTCACACCCTAAGATGGCATCTCTTTGAAACACTATGTCGAGTAGTTGCATATCACGTTGATTGTTAGTTATCAAAAGGTAGTTATAATAACTAACTACTTCCTCGGCTTCTTTTGGAAACTGAAACAACTAGCCGATGATATTAGAATTGCAGATAAAGATATAAAATACAACAAAATGTTCCCCTTTTGATGACTTATGTTTCTTAGACACAACACCAACCTTCTTTCATTTGAGACCTTCAAATCGATTTTATTGCATATTTTTAATGTTCCTAAGTTAGTTATAATAACTAACTTGTGTTTTGGCTACTTTATTGCTAACACAAACTTGTCGATGGTAATTTTGACTGTTGACGACAATTGCAACTGACACTAAAAACTATAATGGTTTCACCAGGAAAGCAATTTTTAAAAACTTGACCAAGGCGTCTAATTTGTTATTTAGACAATTTTGACAACAAGGCCGAAAGGGTCAACACTAACTTGATCAAGGTGGTGCACGATTGATTTGGGAGCTCTCGTTCTGACCCTCATTAACACAAAAAATTAAAATCTGACGAGTTTGAAATTAGGTGTAACAGAAATACCATCAACCAACTTTTTGTTTAGAATGGCCCCAAGACCTTTTTCACCAATGTGACCCAATCTCTGGTGCCACATCATACATGCATTTTCAAATCTAGTTACATTGGAAGAGTTAAAAAAAGTAAAGGTATTAAGCCTAAACAAAGTCCCTATCCAAGATCCTTTAGCTATCACCAAATTTCCTCTTACCAACCTGCAACAAGACTTGTCAAATGTCACATGAATTCCAAAATAATTCAACTTAGATATAGAAAGAAGATTACTCAAATGTCCTAGAATATGAAAAATGTTATTAGTGGTGTTACCCTTCCATCATTGAAACACAACTTTACCTTTCCTTTACCAACAACCTTATTTGTACTATTGTCACCAAGGAAAACATCTCCCCAAATATATTTTTTGTAAGAAGAAAACCACTCCTTGTAAGGAGTCATTTGGTAGGAGGAATTTGAATCAATAAGACAAGCACCATCACTAACAATGTTAGAAAAAATAAAAAAAGCATTAGAATCATCATCGGAGGAATTTTCCATGGAGAAATCAACATTCTTTTTCTTAACTCTACATACCTTCTTCACATGCCCTCTATTCCCACAATTTCAACACTTTACTCTTTCTAGAGGTCTTTGATCATCCTTTAGACTTCTCTCTTTTTTCATTTGCTTTAGGACCTTTCTCTTTAGACCTTCCTTGCAGATTCAAGGCATCTTGGGAGCCAACATTCTTTGACTTTCTTCTCACCTCTTATGAACAAAGTATGGCAATCAAGATATTCATCTTTGGCTCTATATTACCACTTCTAAATGCAATAATCAGTTTTTTCACAAGATTCAGACAAAGAGAAAAGAAATAAGATACATTTATCTTCATCTTCTAATTTAATATCTATCAATGCAAGCTAAGTTATAATTAGATTAAAAGCGTCCAAATGATTAGTAGTAGATTCACCCTCTTTCATTGTCAAAGAACATATCCTCTTGCGATATAAATTACTAGACAAACCGTTAGATTGATAAATGTTACCTATCATCTTGCACAACGTGTATGCAAAGTCTTCTTCAGAGACAATCAAGAAGATGAAAACAACAAGACACAACTGAATGGTTCCTCATGTCTTCTTGTCTAATTTCTTCCAAACATCATCCATCATAGTAGAGTCCTTTAGTTTCTTTTCATGTGAAACTGAAAACGATTGTTCTCTTTCTTCCAAAAGATCTTGCATCTCCAGTTTCCACATCTCGTAGCCAATGCCATTGAATTTATAAATATCTACGAGAGAAGTAAAAGTCATGGTTTTCAATTTATTTTTCTCTTTTCTTTGAAACCACACAAAAAATCTTTAATTGTTGCAAAAAATATTCAAGACTTAAAGAGAAAGGTATCCCCCCCTAAAAGAATGGTTAGCTCTGATACCACATGTTGAAAAACAAGATGAAGAAATGTTGCATTATTAACTTTCTTATGTGATTACAAATCTGAAAAGATTACCAAATCTAAAACTAGATTTGGAATAAACATATGATTGCACCATTCAACATAAATACAAAATCACCATACCAAAAGAGACTACAACAATAATACATTTCACTTCACTTATCCAACTAGTCTCAAAACTACTTGGAAACCTCAATGAAACTATGATTAAACAACTATGCCTTGGCTCCAATTTATAGCCAAATGGGAGAGGAAAAACCACTACTATTTTCCCAAAACAAGGGACCAAAACCACTTGTAAAAACCCATGCCTTGGAGAATGAATATCTAGTAGAAATAATAAAATAAGAAAAATGTGTGCCAAACACAAAACCACTTAGACTTTAGACATTTCAAGTGCTCCACAACTTCTGCAGACTGTTTAGATCCCCAAATGGACACCTTTTCTCTTCCCAAACTTGGGCACCATATGAATGACCCTTCATGTCAAAATATGAACGTGGGAAAGAGTGTACTTTTTTCATTTTAATTTATCTTTATCACCTTTTCAGGTTCACTTCTTGAAAATGCAATTACAATTACCCATAAAGTACAAATATTAAATATTTTTCTCACATGTCCAAGAGAGCAATTTCCAATGAACATGGAGACATGTGAATGGTATTAGAGCATATTTAGTTGTTAGTTTTTTTTTTACAAATTGTTATGCTTTTTTTTTCTTAAGTTATCTCAGGAGTGCTTGCTTCTAGTTTAGCTAATGTGCATCTAGTTTAGCAAGAGTTGAGCTTTTTTCATCTCCTCATGCTTGCACTTTAGTTCTCCTAAATTTAGCACAGTGATTTCTTTATAAGAACCTCATTGTACAATTGTAATTCATTTTGTATTCTTTGTTTTTAAGAAATATAGCATTCATTTGTGTAGCTCTCATTTATGGAAGGTGTTGTGTTTATCATCTGATCTTGCAGGTGCTTGCGTTGAAAAATTCAACATGGTATCAAAGCATAGATTTGGCAAACCCCTTCTCAAGCTTTGAGGGTTTCTTTGCTTAGAAGTGTTGCAGGGTCAATATTTCCTTTTTTTTGTGGATCTGGTGGTGGTTAATTTTTTTAATCAAGTTTGGAGCAAAACAAGCATCACCATTATGTCTGCATCATTGCAAAACCCTAAGTTCAATTGTCATTTTGTGAAAATATGAGCAGTTGAAATTTGAGGTCAATTTAGCTGAGGGCACATTTTACTAGGCAAGTTATGGAGGTAGCTAAAAATATAGTCAGTTTAGGGCTCAATAGAGATCACCATAGCACTCAAGAGGCATGAGAATCCTAAAAACGCTTGTCAATTTGTTGAATTTTGAGCTAGATGAATTTTTGACCATGTTTTAGGGTTAACTTTTTTATCATTATGAAAATCCGTACAATTGTATGGATATGTACATCATACGAATCCTTGCATTAGATGTTGGAATAGACTAGAGGCTTTAGAGGAGACCATACAACAACATCAGATTTCAGCTTCTAAGTCTTCTTCCTCAAATAAAGGCAAAGGTCGAGCTCTTTATGCATGAGCCTTGTCAACATATGCTACTTGAATACTTGAATTTGGTGCTTCTTACCATATGACACACTCTTAGAAATTAGTTTATTCTCTTTGATATTGTAGCACTATATAGATTGTAGTGAGGGATTCTACTCAACTTTCAGTTGTTGGTTCAAGACTTATTTAGCTTGAGAATGGTCATTTTCAGGATGTTCTTGTTGTTCCTAAAATCTCCAACAACCTTCTCTAAGTGTATCGAATTTGTCATTTTGGGACGAGGAAGATATTTGAGCTCACTCCACATGATGTGATTATCAAAGACCTTTATGATCCTAATGTTATTGTGGTTTTTGCTCGAGTGTTGATCTAGCATCTTGATTATATCACTTTGATGGTTTTAAGAGTCCAACTCTTGTTGGTTCTTCCATCATAACTTATCCAAATTTGGTGAGAACGCTTTGGCATGAACCTTTTGGTCATGTAAACTACAGGTATCTACAACAGATGTGCACTCGGTCTTTTAGTGTTTGGCCTACCTCAGATTTCTTGCACTGACGGTGTTTGTTGAGATTGTGTGTTTGGTAAGCATCAGAAGGATTATTTTCCTTCACATAAAGTCCACAATGTTAAGGCACCCTTGGAATTAGTTGATAGAAATCCCATGTGCTTTTTGACACCGTCTTATTTGGGGGCCAAGCATGTGCCCACATTTATTGATGACTTCTCTAGGCATACATGGGTGTACTTTCTTAAGTACAAGAGTGGTGTCTTTGATTTGTTCAGGAGGTACACGACATTTATGGGGAAGTAGTTTGGTCTTTCTATCTAATGAATACACATAGATAATGGGGGTGAGTATGTCAATTAAGCATTTCAGGACTTTTGCATTGAACATGGAACCTTTCATTCATTAACTTACAATTCCTTATATGACTCAACAAAATGGTGTTGTAGAGAGGAAGAACAAAACACTTCAGGAGATGGCTAATTGCATGATTTGGTCTTAGGATATGGATGTAGCTTTTTGGGCTGAGGTAGTGAATTGTGTTAATTAAATTCATAATTAGATGCCTCACAAGGCATTATGATAATTGACTCCTGGGGAGGCTTGGTCCCATTTCAAGCCTGATGTGTCTTCATTCAGAGTTTTTGGGAGTGCGACTTGGGAATTTATTCCAAATGCACTAAGGAAAGCCATGGAGAGGAAGATCTAACCACTGATATTTTTTGGCTATTGTGAGGATTCTAAGGCATATAAGTTGTTTGATTCTATTTTCAAAGAGATCTTGTTTCACTAAGATGTCCAGTTTGATGAGCTTTATCCTTTGATGGACTCTCCATCACCAACTTCTTTGTCACTTCTCACTCCTTCATTTCTTGAGGATTATTTTCCTTTTGAGGATGAGGAAGTTGTTCCAATTCATCCCCCACAACTTATCCCACCACTTCCTAAGTGGTCTTGTGGTACTGTTGATACAATTGGAGATTGGGTAGGTGATCCTTTAGATTCTCATCACACTCATTCACATAGTTCTGGGGTCTCTCTTGTGAGTCAGACTATTTCTGCTGATCCTTAGAAGTTTTTAGATGCGGTAAGTATTTCAGAGTGGGATATGGCTATGACAGAGGAGTATTCTTCACTAATGGAGAACCGCACTTGGGATCTTGTTCCTCTTCCTAAGGGAAGAACGTTGGTGTGGTGCAAGTGAATGTATCATACCAAGTATGCTACAAATAGTTCCATTGATAAGTATTATATCATCATAAGTCACCACCGGTCCAATTTACACCTCATGTTTGTACTCCCACTTTATTGCGTGCTATCCTCATCTCCTCTCTAGGTCCATTCAGGCTCAACTATCCAATTTTGATGTCATGTATACCCTTTGGTGGGTCCGATTGTGAGATGCCCACCCCCTTGGTTGCTTGTTTTGGTCCTTTTTGCAAAAGAACCAAGGCATGAAAGGGCACCCTAAAATGCACTAGTCCCTCTCAAAGGGGCCCAAATTTAAAATTGGGTATGTGCTATATCTCCCTGCGAAAATTTAATCCTTGAGGCTACACATGACCTTTGGAGGTCAAATTAATCGATAAATTACCTAGGGAACCCTATATAAAAACATTACATCAATTCATTTCAGATATAAGAAGCAATCAAAGACTCCATCCCTATTATTCATGCATTTGTGAAGCATCCATTATCAAGCATATTTAGAGATTCAAAGCTGCATATTCATCTTCAAGCATTGTGGAGAAAAGTTACATCAATGTTCATGCAAGAATGTGTGTGTGATTAGGGTTTTTCATGTTTATGTGTTTGTCATCTCATTACATTCAACATTTGTGATTACATTCAAAGAGAATTGCATCATCATCAACAATTATAGATTTGATGTATTTATCTTTCTAATATTTATTTTAGTTTTTGCATTATTTCATTCATGGTTAATTCCAAAACTATGGTTTAACCTAAGACAAACCCTATTCCCAACATCTTTACCTTTATTTCTATGTGCAGGAAACAAGTGCAAAGTTGTACTTGGGAAATCTAACAGAGTCAATAGTGATGAATAGGCTCAACTTTTGACGATGGAAATTTCAGAGGACTAGGGTGGATCTATGCTACCTAGTCCAAAAAAATTAGGTTGAACTTTGGCGGACAATTTTAAACGTCTCATTTTGCTTAGATATAGATTGGTGGCTCCATGGGACATCTATAGCTTATTTGTTCCTATCTGATCACTTCAATTAATCCTTTGAATTATATTACAATTCAACTTAGAAAGAGGATAATCCACCCTAACAAATTGAATGCAATTATAATTTAAGTCTCTTTCCTATTAGGATAGAGCCTAGATACATTGAGTTCAACCCTCTTTCAATGTATGTGTGTTAATTGGGCTATTTAGTGGATTTACTTAGTATAACCCTAATTCTCAATTTTCACCACATTACAAGCATAAGGCTTGTCTTGTTACTAAGGGGTTTTTATAGGTTAGGAGCATTGATCATTCCGATACTTTTGCTCTTGATGCAAAGATGGATCCTATTCACCTTGTACTTTATTTTGCAGCTTCATAGGGATGGTCAATTTATTAGATGGATGTGAAGAGTTCCTTCTTGCATGGTGATCTTCATGGGGAGATCTATATGGAGCATCCACATTGTTTTGTAAAGAACTCTTCACTTATTTACAGGAATCGACATTCATTGTATGGTCTCAAGTAGGCCCCTCGAGCTTGGGATAAGAAGATGGACACATTCCTCCTTTCTACTAGTAGATCACACATTGTCATTTTGATCCCACAGTTTACACTTAATACCAGGAGGGAGATCTTTTGATATCAATCTTGTATGTGAATGATTTGATTCTTATAGGAAGTTCTCCTTCCATGATTTAGAGTGTTCAACGAGTATTGATGGAATAGTCTGACATGACAGATCTTGGTCTTTTGCATTACTTCCTTGGTCTTCAGCTTACTCGGTCTTCAGATGGGATTTCCATTTGTCAACAAAAGTATGCTCTTGATATGCTTCAAATATTTGGCATGCTTTACTGCAATCTTGTCCCCACACCATTTCAATCAGGTGTTGTGATGTCTTCCAGTTGTTCTACTCCTTCATTTGATGCTACAATGTACATGTAGTTGGTTGACAATATTTTGTACTTGACACACACTCATCTTGATATTCCTTTGCGGTTGGTTTAGTCTCTCAGTTCTCTCACAATCGACATGAGAGTTAGTAGAAGACTGCTAAACATATCTTGAGTTACATTCAGGGTACATTGCACTTTGACATTCATTATACATTAGGAGACTCTAGGATTGTTGGCTTCACCAACTCAGATTGGCTCGATGATGTTAATGATTGAAAGTCTACTTCTAGCTTTTTTTCTTTTTCTTTTTGTCTTGGTTATAGCCCCATTGCATGGTATTGCAAGAAGCAATTTGTTATTGCATTATCATCTATTGAGGCTGATTATCGAGCAATTATTCTTGCTAGCCAGGGGGTTCTATGGCTTTGTTAGTTGTTGAACAAGTTTGGTTTTCCTCTTGATGGTGCTACTATTCCTTGGTGTGACAATTAGAGTGTAATTCACATTTCTCACAACTTAGTGGAGCATCAACTAACTAAGCACATTGAGATCTACATGCACTTCATTCGATAGTTGATTCAAGTCGATCTTCTCAGCTTGGATTACATACCTACATAGGAGCATGTTGCAAACACCTTCACTAAGCCCTTGACGTCCCCACATTATCTTCAGTTACAAATGATGCTTGGGGTGAATGGAGTTATCCTTAGGGGGTTTATTAAGGCCTCCCTTCCATTTTTAGCAGTTCATGTTTCTTTTCATGCATTCCATCTCTCACTTTTGGAGAGAGGTTCTTTCCCATGTGGTTTTTCTCCTTTTCTTCCCTTAGAGAGACTCTATTGGTTTGTGCATGGGTACCTAATTAGGCCTTTTGTTATCGAGACCCATTTCTTCATTAATGAATTTAGAGTTTTTTATATTCACCCCAAGTTTCACTTAAGGGGGACTGTTAGAGCATATTTAGTTGTTAGTTGTTTTCTCACAACTAGGTAAACTTTTTCTTTTTCTTTTTTTCTTAAGTTCACTTAGGAGTTCTTGCTTCTAATTTATCTTTTGTGCATCTAGTTTAGTCAAAGTTGAGATTTTTTAGCCTCTCATGTTTGCACTTTAGTTCTCCTAAATTTAGCTCGGTGCATTCTTTATAAGCATCTCATTGTAAAATTGTAATTCATTTTGTATTTTTTGCTTTTGAATAATATAACATTCATTTGTGTAGCTCTCATTTGTGGAAGGATTTTTGTTTGTCGTTTGATCTTGCAAGTGCTTGTGTTGGAAAATTTAACAAATGGCTTATGATTGTAAGGCTAATGCCACCTTATCCTGATTAAATCTCTTGTTACAATCTTATGATACTTATCCCCTTTATGTCTCAAAACATAAGATTAAGACACTTGTCATAATCTTATGATATCATATATCTCACCTTGGCTTATATAACCAAGGGGTTCTGAAGCAGTCATCGGTGAGGAGGGACCTCAAAGAGATCAATCTGGACCGGTCAGAAAGAGTAAACACAACATAAACACAAAGATATGATGGAGGAAATGCAAAACATATTGTTTTATTGCATGAAAATTAATTACATCCAACCGGTAACAACTGGGTTACAACATACCGACTCACATGCCTAGTAAAACATACAAAATAGGTCACAACTGAGACCTTAAATCGTGAGATCTATCTTCTACGCATAGTATAGCTACTTGATTCTCTGATTGATTACATTCTAATGCGCAATTGTAATTATATATATATCAATGCAAAGGATCCAGTTGACCCAAAAGGGATCAAAACCCGAAGAACAAGACCTAACATGTAAAATAACAAGGTCGACCTCCGGCAAGAGATTCCTTTGAAAAATCCAAAGGATGAAATGTAGATCGCGGGAAAAGGTCAGCCACACGCAAAGGAACATCAAAATCAATGCCCAAGGCTCCACAAGATTTGGAAGGGGGTTTCGGTAGACCACAAAAAATAGGTTCAGGCAACCAGTAACAAGAATTGCCAACTGGTAACAGGAAACTGTCAAGGAAATCGATAGCGATATCTTACCAAAAAATGATCCAAATGTGATGTAGTCTAGAAGCAAGCAAGATGATCAAGTCTTCAAGTAGAATCCAACTCCATGGGATCCGGTGAGCCAAAACCTAGACACACAAAAAGGAAAACTCAAACTGCAAACATAAAGAAAAACATAAAGGAAAATGTTTCTGGTTGATGCAAGATTGCTATGAACCGGAGATGCTCCTGCATCAAACATCTGAGGTTATTGAAAAAGTGAGCCTCTCACTTTGTTGCGGTCAGAGGGAAATCAAGGCGGTCTACCTCTACCTAAGAAATCCACGATGAATCTTCAACTGGTCTTTCCTTCCACTTCACAAGATATTCCTTATATTGACTGCTCCGGGTACTACGCCCAATCCTACTATCCAAAATCTCTCCAATCTGATCCGATTCCTTCCAGGGCAATTGTTTCTCCAAGTCTGCAACACTTTCCTCACTGAATTTGGGTTCATGATACTCATGAAGATCTGCAATGTCAAACATAGGTGAAATACTTAGACTATCCGATAACTCTAATTCATATGCATTTCTAGAACCGAACTTCCTCAAAATCCTGCAAGGTCCAAACTTCTTCATCTGCAACTTGTTATAAGTTCCAATCAGGAATATCTCTTTTCTCAGATATACCATCACTTCATCACCAACTTCAAATTCCTTATGTCTCCTCTTCTCATCTAGCTTCTCCTTATATTTGATATTCATGTCTCCCAAATGTTGCTTAACCTGAATATGCATTGCTGCCATGTGATCTGTAAAGTCTTCTGCTTCCGAACTTCTCCGGTCTTCACTGCTAATGTCTCTCAATTCTCATATACCTCTAGGATGCACTTTGGTAACAATCTCAAAAGGTATTCTTCTAGTACTTCTATTCACTGAATTGTTGTAGGCAAACTCTACTTGTGCAAGGATCAAATCCCAACTTCCGATTTTATCTCCCACTAAACATCTCAACAAGTTTCCCAAACTCCGGTTAACAACTTTTGTTTGTCCATTAGTCTATGGATGAAAAGTAGAACTGAACTTCAAATCTATCTTCATGTTCTTCCAAGGTGTTCTCCGGAAATAGCCAACAAACTTAGTATCTCTATTTGAAACTATGCTCTCAGGTAATCCATGCAACCTTACCACTTCCTTGAAAAATAGGTCTGCTACATGCAATGCATCTGATGTCTTCTTACAAGGTATGAAATGAGCCTTCTTCGAGAATCTATCCACTACCACAAATATAGAATCATTCTCGCTCAGTGTCTTAGGCAATCCAAGTACAAAATCCATGATTATATCCTTCCAAGGTCTTACCGATACTGTTAAAGGTTTATACAATCCGACATTCTGACTACTACCCTTTGCAACTTGACAAACTCTATAACTCTAAACATATCTCTTAACATCCTTATGAATTTGGTGCCAAAAGTATTGCTCACTCACTAATGCTACTGTTTTGTCAATGCTAAAATGTCCAACTAGTCCTCCACTGTGTTTCTCTTTTATTAGGTTCTCCCTCATAGAACTCTTAGGTATGCACATCTGAATTCCTCTTAATAACATCCCATATTGAATGAAGTAATCCAACCAATTGCTTCTATCTACCATAATCGGTTCTCTAAATGCTTTCCAAGGTTTTGCAAAATCTGGGTCATCATCATACAAGGTCTTCAAATCCTAATACTGTCACTCTCATCTCTGTCAGCAAATTCCTTCTCCGACTCAATGCATCAACAATTTTTTTTGATTTCCCACTTCTATGCTTCAACACAAAGGTGTAACCCTGCAAGAATTCTACCCATCTCATATGTCTTTGATTCAACTTACTTTAACTATTCAAATACTACAAAGCTTGATGATCTGTATACAACACAAACTCCTTAGGCAACAAGTAATGTCTCCACTTCTTCAAGGCTTGAATTATGGCATAAAACTCCTAATCATACATTGAATATCTCCTCCGGGCATCATTCAACTTCTCATTGAAATAAGCTACTGCTCTCCCTTCCTGACTCTGTAAGGAAGTTAAGTAGCGGAAACAACTTCCTACACTAACCTTGAGAGGAGGGTAATGCAAAACTTTTTCAGATCGTTACAACAGTTACAGAAAATAGAAATAGATATAATAGCATTCATACCATAACACAGTGATTTACGTGGGGAAAACCCTTTCGGGAGAAAAACCCCACACTCCAAAAGTAGCTCAATATTTTATTCAGCAATCAAAAACAGATTACAACATACTTGCAGAGCAAGCTCTTCGCAGGAGTACCACTAATCAGAGATTCAGAGGCAACTCAATAGCCATAAGACTCTCTTACACACAACCTCTATCTCACACACCTCATAAATAGGAGATACAATACAGGAAACCGTCAAACGGTATTACAAAACCATGGGCTAAAACCACCCAATAAGGTGTAGCCGACCTTATCTCCCTTCTAGATGCCATATGACATGTTAAAGCACACATCAACACGTGTCGCTCCCTTTTACAGCTCATTTATGTATCCGATACAAATTATTTTTCCTATTTCAGGAGTACAAACTTCCGGAGGCCATAACTTGAGAACCGGGTGTCCGATTGACGAACCGTTTGAAGCGTCAGAAAGCTCGCGAAGTGCTCTATCACCTCGTAACCCGCTACACCGATTAAGACCACTTTTCAAGGCGTTTCGGAGCCTCTAAAGCCCCCAAAATTAATTTTAAACATTTTATCGCACCCGTCCAAGACGAAAACTTTAATATCTTCAAAACTAGCTGTGACCTTGCGACGCAACTTTACCGGAATGCTTATCTAGCCAACCAGAAGCTTCAGGGAGAGTTTTGCACCATTTCGTGCTCAAATGAAAACTTACTATAAATAGTAACCTCGCATAAATGCAAGGTTGAGACACCATTTTTCCCAACAAATCTCTCACTTGTCGAACACCTTGCAGGAGCGGAAGGGAATGTCAACACAATGAATCAATTGCTAGGGGCCATAAGGCCCATAGACTCTGAACACCATCTGAACTTCTCTATGCTCACAGCCTTAGTTAAAGCATCTGCAACATTCATCAAAGTTTCCACCTTAACCAGCTTCACCCTACCATCTTCGACCATATCTCTAACAAAATGATACTGAACATCAATATGTTTGGTCCGGGCATGAAATGTCGGGTTCTTAGCTAGGCTAATTGCACTCTGACTGTCACAGTAAACTGTCACTGTACCTTGTTTTATTCCAATATCCGAACATAGTCTCTTAAGCCAAATGGCCTCTTCACAAGCATGAGTAGCTGCCATATACTCTGCTTCAGTAGTGGATAAAGCAACCACAGCCTGTCGCTTACTCATCCAACTAATTGCACCACCAAACAAAGTAAACACATAAGCACTGGTGGATCTTCTGCTATCAATATCACCTGCCCAATCTGAATCCACATAACCATGGATATCAAGGGAAGTCATGTCTCCAACTGAATTACCATGATAACACAAAGAATAATCTGAAGTACCCTTCAAATATCTGAAGACTCTTTTGACTGCATCCCAATGAACTCTACCAGGATTAGACATATATCTAGAAAGTACTCCCACTGCTTGGGCAATGTCTAGTCTAGTACAGACCATAGCATACATCAAGCTTCCAACTGCACTCTGGTAAGGCACTCTGCTCATGTCTTCCATCTCCAATGGGGATTTAGGACAATCTAAAACAGATAGTTTCATTCCAACTGTAAAAGGAACACTCAATGGTCTACAATTCTGCATGTTGAACCTCTGTAACACTGAATTCACATACTTACTCTGGCCTAGCCATAGCTTTCTGTTCACCCTATCTCTTCTAATTTCCATCTCAAGAATGTGCTTTGCTGCACCAAGATCTTTCATTTCAAATTTAGCAGTGAGCTGAGACTTCAGTTCTGAAATCATACCTTTCCCTTTACCAATGAATAACATATCATCAACATACAATGCAATGAATAAGAAATGATCACCATCAGATTTATAATAAACACAGTGATCTAATTTAGAACGTTCAAATCCCAAACTCAACACATATGTATCAAATTTCTGGTACCACATCCTAGGACTTTGTTTGAGGCCATACAAAGATTTCTTCAATTTACAGACCAAATTACTTTTGTCTTTCACCACATAGTGCTCCGGCTGTGTCATATAAATATCTTCCTCCAAATCACCATGAAGGAAAGCAATTTTCACATCCATTTGCTCAACCTCTAAATCATAAGCAGCAGCAATAGAAAGCAAAAATCTAATGGACGTCATTTTTGCAACAGGAGAAAATATCTCACCGTAATCAACACCCTCAACCTGAGAGTAGCCTTTTGCAACCAACCTTGCTTTATACTTCTCAATGCTTCCATCTGAACCAATCTTTTTCTTGAACACCCATTTACAACCAACAAGTTTTCGTCCTTCAGGCAATGGTACAAGATCCCATGTATCATTCTTTTTCAAAGCTGCCATTTCTTCCTCCATAGCAATCTTCCAAGATTCTGCATCATTCATACCTAATGCCTCTTCTACAGATTTCGGTTCATCCACACTAGTATTCAGAGCAAAAATACATCTCCAATCATTAGGTGAATACCTTTCAGGTGGTTGTCTATGTCTTGTAGACCTTTGAACAAGCTGAGTTGGAGGTTCTTCCTCCTCTTCTAAAGATTCAGAGCTAGACGAGCTCTCCTCAACTTCTTGCCTATCAAGGGGTCTCGATTCAACTCTTTCAGGTGTAGAAGGAAGTTGAATCACATCTTATTTTTTAGTCTGTTCTGGCTGCAATGTAACAGAAGGAGACTTAATTTCTCTAAAAATAACACTTCTACTGTGAATTACCTTTCGTGCAACAGGGTCCCAAAGCTTGTATCCTTTCACACCATAACTATACCCGATGAAGATACATTTCACAGCCTTGTTCTCCAACTTTGTTCGCTTCTCCTTTGGCACATGTGCATATGCCTCGCAACCAAAAACTCTAAGATGTCTCAACGAAGGCTTGTGACCTGACCATGCTTCCATAGGTGTTTTATCAACAAGAGCTGATGTAGGAGACCTGTTAATCAGGTAGCAAGCAGTGGCAACAGCTTCAGCCCAAAACTTTTGTTCGAGACCAGCACCACTCAACATACTCCTAGCCTTCTCCATCAGTGTCCTGTTCATTCTTTCTGCAACTCCATTCTGCTGTGGAGAATACGGAGTTGTCTTCTGCCTGTTAATCCCACAGTCTTTACAGAATCTATCAAAATCATTAGAGCAAAACTCACCGCCATTATCAGTTCTCAAACATTTTATTTTCTTTCCAGTCTGCAACTCAACCATTGCTTTAAATTCTTTAAAATGACTAAAAACTTCAGATTTGCTCTTTAGAAAATAAACCCATGTCCTTCTACTAAAATCATCAATAAATGAAACATAATATGTGGATTTTCCAATCGAAGAGACATCTACTGGACCAAACACATCAGAATGGATAAGATCCAAAACACCACAAGTTTGATGAGAATTCGAGTAAAACTGAACGCGGTTTTATTTTCCATAAATGCAATGCTCACAGAAATCAAAGTCAAGATTACAATCATTCAAACCTTCAACAAGGTTTTTATTTTTCAAGGTCCTTAGACCCTTTTCTCCAATGTGGCCAAGTCTCTGGTGCCATCACATAGTCTTCTCTGCAGGTAACTTTGCTTCAGACGAAAGAGCACCCTTAGGTACCCAAAAACCATTTCCATCTGCTGAAGGTGAAACCTTCAAAACTTCCAGTGAAGTATCCGCAGATTTACTTTTTTCAGAAGTGCTATTACACTCAACAGTGTATGCTTCAAGCTTATACAAAGTGCCAAACCTGACACCTCTAGCAACTACCATAGCACCCTTAATCATCTTACATCCTGCTTCAGAAAAGACTACCTACACACCCGCATCTATCAGTTTGCTCACATATAACAGGTTTCGTTTTAATCTAGGGATATGCAACACACCATTAATCCTTTTTATTCTACCATCAGAAAACCTGATTCTAACTTTACCTCGACCAACAATGTCTAGAGGTGAATCATCACCCAAGTACACCTTACCTCCATTAAATCCTTCATATTCAGAAAACCAATCTCTATTGGAAGTCATATGAAAAGATGCACCTGAGTCAATTAGCCAGGCATCATTACCTGCATGAGTCACCAAAGCCGCAATAAATGCATCGCCATCTTCCTTGTCGGACTCGGAATCATAATCGAACTTTTTCTTTTTCTTCTTCTTATTTTCTTCTTTGCAGTCCTTACGGATGTGACCCGGTTTACCGCAGTTCCAGCAAATGACTCTGGACTTTCCAGGAGATTTCGATCTCCCTTTGGATTTGGACTTGTCACGCTTCTCATTCTTCTTGCCTTTCTCCTTAGGTCTTCCACGAACGGTTAGGGCTTCCTTTGAACTGATGGATACCTTCCTTCGCATCTCTTCACCGAGTAGGGCACCCACCACGTCTTCAGATTTCAAAACAACAGAAGTACTACCGATAGCCATAACAAGAGAATCCCACGAATCAGGCAAAGAACAAAGCAAGATCTGACATTTCTCCTCGTCCATCTTAACACCGACGGATACTAATTGAGCCACCAACATATTGAATGCTTCCAGGTGGTCCGCAATTCGTCCACCCTCTTCCATCTTTAAGGAATACAATTTCTTTCTTAAGAAAATTTGATTTAATAAAGATTTCACTTGATACATCTCACCAAGCTTAGTCCATAGCTTCTTTGCAGAGTTCTCTTCATGGACATTGATTATAACAGAGTCTGTCAGGCACAGTCTGATTAGACCCTTGGCTTTTTGGTCCATAACATCATACTGAGCTGCCGCAGTAGGATCTGAGGGCCTTTGGACATTCGCATCAACAACATCCCAAAGATCTCGATCTATTAGCAGATCTTCCATCTTCAGCTTCCACATCTCAAAATTACTTCCATTAAATTTCTCCACCTCTATTCTCCCTGATGAACTCGCCATCTGAATATTCCTGCAACAAGATCAAAAAGTGTCTTCTGCACAAGCTCCCACTCAAATATGGATTAGTTCAAAAAACCCAACTGCCCACAATTGAAACCAAAGGTGATCAGGCTCTGATACCACTTGTAAGGAAGTTAAGTAGCGGAAACAACTTCCTACACTAACCTTGAGAGGAGGGTAATGCAAAACTTTTTCAGATCGTTACAACAGTTACAGAAAATAGAAATAGATATAATAACATTCATACCATAACACAGTGATTTACGTGGGGAAAACCCTTTCGGGAGAAAAACCCCACACTCCAAAAGCAGCTCAATATTTTATTCAGCAATCAAAAACAGATTACAACATACTTGCAGAGCAAGCTCTTCGTAGGAGTACCACTAATCAGAGATTCAGAGGCAACTCAATAGCCATAAGACTCTCTTACACACAACCTCTATCTCACACACCTCATAAATAGGAGATACAATACAGGAAACCGTCAAACGGTATTACAAAACCATGGGCTAAAACCACCCAATAAGGTGTAGCCAACCTTATCTCCCTTCTAGATGCCCTATGACATGTTAAAGCACACATCAACACGTGTCGCTCCCTTTTACAACTCATTTATGTATCCGATACAAATTATTTTTCCTATTTCAGGAGTACAAACTTCCGGAGGCCATAACTTGAGAACCGGGTGTCCGATTGACGAACCGTTTGAAGCGCTGGAAAGCTCACAAAGTGCTCTATCACGACCACTTTTCAAGGCATTTCGGAGCCTCTAAATCCCCCAAAATTAATTTTAAACATTTTATCGCACCCCTCCAAGACGAAAACTTTAATATCTTCAAAACTAGCTGTGACCTTGCGACGCAACTTTACCGGAATGCTTATCTAGCCAACCAGAAGCTTCAGGGAGAGTTTCACACCATTTTGTGCTCAAATGAAAACTTACTATAAATAGTAACCTCGCATAAATGCAAGGTTGAGACACCATTTTTCCCAACAGACTCAAGACTACTCCTATTTTTGTCCCACTTGCATCACAATACACTTGAAATACTTTATTGAAATCCGGTAAAGCCAACACAGGTTGCTCAATCACTTTCTGCTTCAACAGTTCAAAATTTTTGTTTTTTCCAGTGGTCCACTTAAATTCCTTCTGATCTCCTCTCATGGTTTTAGTCATACGGTTACAAACTGAACTAAATTTTCTGACAAACTTTCGGTAAAAACTAGACAATCCATGAAATGATCTTACCTCTCAAATGCTTTTTGGTGTAGGCTACTCAACAATTGCTTTCACTTTCTCAGGGTCCATCTTCAAACCATCCTTAGATATCACAAATCCCAAATAGACTAACTCATCCTTCATGAAAGTACACTTCTTGATATTGATCAACAACTTCTCTTCTCTCAACCCCTATAAAACTTGTCTTAACTGCAACAAATGCTCCTCTTTTGTCTTACTGAAAATCAAAATGTCATCCAAATACACAATAAAAAACTTACCCAAAAATTTCTTCAATACCCCATTCATTAGCCTCATGAAAGTACTAGGTGCATTAGTCAATCCAAAAGGCATCGCCAACCATTCATACAGTCCTTCATTTATCTTAAATGTTGTCTTCCACTCATCACCTTCTCTGATCTCGGTTTGATGATATCCACTCTTCAAATCTATCTTTGTAAAGTATTTTGCTATGCTCAAACAGTCCATTATGTCATCCATCCTAGGCAAAGGAAACTGGTATTTCACTGTGATCTTGTTTATTGCTCTGGAATCAGTACGCATTCTCCACTCCCCATTCTTCATAGGTGCTAATACTAATGGTACTGCACAAGGGCTCAAAGTCTCCCTGATCAGACCTTTCTTTAACAACTCTTGCACTTGTCTATTCAGCTCTTCATTCTCTGTGGGTGTCAACCGGTGTGCAACTTTGTTAGGCAAACTAGCTTCAGGAACCAAGTCCATGCAATGACTAATACTTCTCACAGGTGGCAATCCATTAGGTACATTATCTGAAATGATTTCCTCATATCCTGTCAGCAAATCTTTTATCTCTTCTGGGTGTTCTCCTTCCGATTCTGGTTTCTCAGTCTTCTTAGGAATTAAGGAAAAATACACATTCTCATGTCTCAATCCATCCAGGAATTTCCTTCCATCCACCAAACTGATTCTAGCATTCGTACAGACTTCATTCTTCAAAGGTTCCTCCAAGGCTAACAAGGTTTTCTTCATCCCATTGGCCACAATAGTGTACGTATTCTTCCTCCCATCATGTACTGCCTGTCTATCAAACTACCAAGGTCTACCCAACAAAAGATGACAAATATCCATAGGCATAATATCACACAAGACTTCATCATGATAATTCCCAATTTTCAATTTCACCAAACATTGTTCACTTACTAACAACTTATGTTCATCCTGAATCCATGCTATCTGATAAGGTTTAGTGTGTTTCAATCTCTCCAATTTCAACTTATTCACCATTTCTTCTGAAACAAGATTATCTGAACTACCACTATCAATAACAACTTTACAACACTTACCAGATACCTTACATCTGGTCTTGAACAAATTCTTCCTCTTCAAGGGCTCTTCATCTCCTCCAGTATGACACAAAGCTCTCCTCATCAGCAACAGTTCTCCATCTTCTGGTTTATTGTCTGATCCGGTGGGGTTTTCTTCCACCATTGCTGCTCTTCCGGTAGTTTCTGTCTTCTTACGCTTGAATGTACTATGGCCTTCTCCTCCACACTTAAAGCAGGTTCCTCTAAATGTCCTCTTGTCTTGTCTTCCAAAATTCTCATTCTGGTAACCATTTGGTTCTCTCCTCCGGTAGAAATTTCTATCATCCTTCTGGTATGAATTAGCTTCTTTGTTCACTTCCTTGTCCTTGCTCTGATTTGTATCGGTTCCTCTTCCTCTGATATATCATCTTCCTCCTTGAAATCTTCCTCTGGTAAACCTTCCACCTCTGCTTCTCTGCCTCTGCTCATGCCTTTTGTTTAACTTCTCTTCTGCCTTTAGGGCATACTGGTAAGCCTCTTCAACACTCTCCAATTTGATCAAACTGATTTCATCTTGTATAGACATCTGCAATCCATTAAAATATATTGCGACTTCTTCAACTTCATCATCAACATGTCCGGATCTGATATTCAACTTGTAAAATGCTTTGGTGTATTCCTTCACACTAGATTCCTTTTGTCTAAAATTTTGCAACTTTCAAAATAGATCTACTTGATAATTCATCGGCACAAACTTCAATTTCAACTTAGCAATCATCTGATCCCATGTCTTAATCTTCTCTTTACCTCTTCTATGTCTATCAACTTGCAAATGCTCCCACCAAAGATATGCATGACCTTTCAACCGGGTACAGGCATATTTCACCTTCCTCTCTTCTGCAGTGTTTTCAAAATCAAAACACTTCTCCATCTCCTAGATCCAATCCATCAATTCATCTAAATCTAACTCCCCATCATATTTCGGTGGGGTAAATGAGGTCTAGTGTTCGCCCTACTCAAAACCCTCAAAAACCTTTCCTCGTTTAGATCAACCACTGGTAGGTTTGCTTGTTTTGTTGGGGCTTCTTCTCCTTCATCTTCACTTACATCTTCAATTTGTTGGCCTCTTCTTTGGGCTGTCTCCATGGCTCCCAACTGGGCTGCTATACCTCACAACATCTCTATCACAACAGGGTCTGCATTCCCACGTGCTCCACCATTCCTATCTCCTCTTCGCCCCATCGTTCACACTAGTCCTTTGTAGTTGCAGATCAGATCCACAATCCGCCACCCTACAACAAATTTTAAGACACACAACCTCCAGAACAAAACTTCGCTCTAATACTACTTGAAGCAGTCACCAGTGAGGGGGGACCTCAAAGAGATCAATCCGGATTGGTCAGCAAGAGTAAACATAATGAAAACATAAAGATATGATGGAGGAAATGCATAACAGATTGTTCTATTGCATGAAAATTGATTACATCCAACCGGTAACAACCGGGTTACAACATACCGACTCGCAGGCCTAGTAGAACATACAAAATAGGTCACAACCGGGACCTTAAATCATGAGATCTATCTTCTACGCATAGTCTAGCTACTTGATTCTTTGATTGATTACATTCTAATGCACAATTAAAATTATATATATATCGATCCAAAGGATCCAGTCAGCCCAAAAGGTATCAAAACCCAAAGAACATACCTAACATGTAAAATAACAAGGTCGGCCTCCGCCAAGAGATTCCTCTGGAAAATCCAAAGGATGAAACATAGATTGTGGGAAAAGGTCGGCCACATGCCAAGGAACATTAGAATCAACACCTAAGGCTCCACAAGCTTCGAAAGGGGGTTCCGGCAGATCACCAAAAATAGGTCCAGGCAACCGGTAACAAGAATTGTCAACTGGTAATAGGAAGCTGTCAAGGAAACCGATAGCAATATCTTGCCGGAAAATGATCCAAATGCGATGTGGTCTGGAAGCAAGAAAGATGATCAAGTCTTCAAGTAGAATCCAACTCCACAGGATCCGGTGAGCCAAAATCAGGACACACAGAAAGGAAAACTGAAACTGCAAACAAAAAGCAAAACAGAAAGGAAAATGTTTTTGGTTAATGCAAGATTGCTATGAATCGGGGATGCTCTTGCATCAGGTTCCCTTAGTATTCTTAATTCTCAAGATGATTAAAAGATTTGCATTCTCTTGAGTAGAATACAAATTATTATTTTTTTATTTCTGATTTTTCTATTCAATTTCCTTCATTCATTTACATCTTGGGTAGGCTTTTTAGCCAAATCTTACTCTAGTAACTAAGAAAGAGTAATGGGATGAGTTTACTCAAACATGGTGGGACACCTATATCCTAAATAATAGGAAACATGTCATCCTTGCCACCTCATATGTAGGATGACAACTCGTACTGCCACTCCCAATATATAACATCATTGGATGCACATAAATAATTACATAAACAAATAAATAACTAATAAAAATCTTGCTAGGAATGATCAAAGCTTGATAAACCTTATTCCTAACAACTATGTCAGGCTTTCATTGTAAATTTGGCTTCAATATCATTGCTACTCACATTATAATCTACATTTAAGAGTGACAATTCATTGCTTGTAGTCCAAAGTCATGATATACGAGTGTTCATAATTTAAAGCTCTTTATAATTTTTGACATATCGAATTATGATAAAAAAATCTTCAAATTTCACTACAAATAAGCATGTAGAATGTTTTTATATCATGAACAACCATCAAATTTATCACCACACAAATCCTTTATTTCGATTGGTAATCACGTTGAGAGTTAATAATTCAACAAAAGCTAACAATATCAACCATTTAGGGGGTATTTATACAATATAAGTTGTATAAAAATTAATTAAGAGATTTGAGCCTAGGAATGACACATGGTTTCATATATTGCTTTCCTTAAATAACTCCCAAATAAAATTAAGTTCTTAAATACACCCATTCCTTCAAGTAATCTTATCTTGTCACAAATAACTGGTTTGATAAAAAATGTTGAGATTAGATGGAAGGAGTTTTAACAACTTCACCAAAGTTACATACCATTTAATTTTATCATTTCACTTTACAAATGACATGTCATTTCGAGAGGTATTTTGTCTAATTCTTATTTCACTTAATGACCTTGCTAATTTGGTTAGGATTACTCTATAATCATGAAATTAAGTAGCTTATTGTGAATTAACTTCAATGTTAATGTTATAACCATTTAACTTTGTTAAACATTATCATATTCAATTATTGATATTTGCCTATTTAATGACACCATTTTAACCCTATAGTGACATGTGCACCCCTTTCTTTTACTAAAGTGTATGACCATGAATAATTATGGTGTAAGGAGTATTGTACCATTGGATGGATAGTTTGAGATTGATAAAGCTTTCATGAATCCTTGATAGCTCACCACAAGGTATAAGGAGACTAGTAAAGCTTACATGAATCCTTCAATTTGATTTCAATCCCACTAAGAATCAATTTTATGACAAAAGATAACAAAATTGGATTGTTAGGGAGTAAATGCACAAGAGATAGGTTGCACAAAATTTGGCATGGTCACTTGAGCTCTAGAGTGACACGTGGCTTTAGATTATGCCCCCCTTAGATAATACCTAGCTTGCACAAATACAACAAAGTTCACCTTGGCCAACTTGTCAAAGTTTGTGTTGAATCATTTCATTAGTTCACTACATTGTAATTCCACATCATATTCATACTCAACCAATTAGATCGAACACATTAGACTTTCTTCTATTTTCTAATGTAGGAACATAACATGAATTAAATTAAGTGCTCAAATACACCCATTCCTCTAGGTATGTTATCCCATGTCATAGATTAAATAGTTTGGTAAGAGTTGTTAAAATTGGACGGTAGAGATTTTAGTAGCTTAAGTAAAATTGCTTTTGTATTATTTTATCATTTCATCTTGTAGAAGGCACATGGGTTCAAGTAATACTTTATCCAATGTTTCGTTTCACTTAATGACCCTTCTAAACTAGTTAATTGCCACACGATCATGAGATTAAGTAGCTCATTAGAAAATAAATTCAATACTTATATTGTAACCATTTAACTTCATTACACATTGACACATTCAACAATTGAGATTTACCTTATTTTAAATCAACAATATTGGGACATTGGTTAAGACAAAGTACAAGGTAATCAACCCACTCGTTAGGCTAAAGTTAATTAAATCATGACACACATGTAGCTTACTTATAACCAACTTTATTGTTCAAGTTTACTAAAGTTCTTATGACATGCAAAGTTTGACAAAATTCCTACATGATCAAAGGGTAATGTTCATATGCTTGAGTCAAGTTGTGAATATTTTAACAACATTGTTTTTTATATTAGAGCAACACATGTACCCCTTAAATGTATGATTGTAGATAATTATGTGAAGAAGGGGTATTGGACTATCAATAAGGTATGAGAAAATCAATGAAGCTTATGGACCCACAAAACAATTGCTAGTGAACATTGCATTGCAAATGTCATTGTGGTCAATGATAACAAGTCACCAAGTGATTAAATAAAAATGAACATGTATAATGTATAACTCATGCATTTATAACCCAATCCAATAATATAACAAAAACACATTGAAATCAATGGAAATGGATTTAATGTAGGAGGTAAGTTGCACATTACAACATTTGATTATTTCACCTTGGTGGTGGCTTGTGAACACTTATCAAAACTCGTTGACGATTCAAAATATTCAACTATGAAACCAAAATGAAAGCAAATGTAAACCTTTAAAGACATATAGAATTTGATGTTGAAACTTATGAACATAGATAAAGGTGTGAAGACTTGGAAAAAAAGATTTTGATAAGATTCAAAGACACAACACATATTGTACAAAAGAAACATGCCATAAATGGGAAAACTATTGACACCAAGATAAAGCACACACTAACACAAATCTTTCAATAAATTAATATATAGCTACAACGCATAGACTCTCTAAAAACACGCATTACAAATAAATGTTCAATCACAAAAATAACAAATTTTTCATACTTAGCTACGACGCATAGACTCTCTAAAAACACACATTACAACTTGGAAACCTTTTGTTGGTTGGTTCTTTTGTGATCATTACATCATGGAGTGTTCAACTTACAAGGATGTCCAGATTAATTATATTGAGACACTAAAAGTGAACAACTTGAGTAATCTGTTTGAAGAAGAGAAGATAATAAGAGTTGTAGATTTTTTGATCAAGTTAAATAGTAGAAGATCCAACATGCAAAAGGAAAAATGAAATTTAGGTGTAGTGTTTTAGGCTGTTCATGCTTTTCTTTGCTGATTATCCGTAAGTCCATGGACTACTTGACCTTGTAGACGTGATTAAAAACATTCATTCATAATATCGTTCTCAAATTTAGATCCCATAAATTATTTAATTTCATAAACATCATTAAAAATCTTCGTTCATTCATTTGTTCCCTCCATGCAACCACACAAGGTTTTCTCGTGCTGCCTATGCCCTAATAATAAAAGAAGGCCACAGTCATAAACTGGTCAACATAGCCCTCTTCACGTTTAAATTGATCTAACTCAAACGGTTGGCTTTCCGTATTTGGTTACATATTTTTCCCGGATATTTACCTACAATTTTTTCGATCCAGTTGGAATACTCATAAAATAGTTACCTGTAACATAGACAACTAGTCACCGGGCCTATCGAAGGGAGGTATGGAGGGACTCACAATCCAAACTTTTCTCTAATTCGTGTTTCTTACGTTAATTTCGTTCACTTCATCAGTAAAAATCTGGTTATTTAATGCAGTTTTAGTGGAAATTTAAGCTAAATATCGGTCTGTAAGCACCTGGACTTATTTAAGGATCAGTCTCTCTAGGTAATTCCTCTCACGAATTACCATTTTCTTTTATTTTTCAGTTTTTTTAAATGGCGGGAACCTTTGGCAAGTTGATTTGTGCTTCCGCTTATTTTCAGTGGCTAACGTTAGGGTATATGCTGAACATTTAAAAGTTTTCATGCTGCATTTTAGAAGGCTGTGGAAGCATTTCAAGGGCCCAGGCAAATGCTTTTATTAAATTTCATTTTGCATTGCCTGGTCAGGGCCGATTTTTCTTAAGATAAATATGAATTCATTTTAAGGATTCATCTAACTTACTGGAAATGTTTCAAATTTATTTGATTTTAATATTAATAGACTAATTAATGAATTTCGATATTAGATTGTGAGATTTAGCCCTTGTTAAGCGAAATTGAATTAGAATAAGGGCTTTATTTTCTCGGTGGATGAAGTTTGTTAAATAGGTTTGCAGCTGTCCAAAGTGAGATGCCGACCCCATTATTTTTCGTTCCGGTATTTATAGTTAACTGCATTCAGTAAAATAGTTACGTATAATTTTTCTAAGAAAGGCATCTTATGTTACATCAGCTAAGCATCGATGTCACTTATAAAATTTGTTACTATGAAAGCAAAAATGTAGAGTCTTATGGAGTTCTGAAGAAACTGGCCGAGTCTACCATGAATATCTTCTGCCTAAAAAGCAGAGAAAATAACCCTCATTTGTAGGTTGAAGAGTTCAAGAGATAGGGGAACCACGCTCTGCATCCATTTTTACCTTAGTTTAATTTTAATAGCCACAATTTCAGATGGTTTCATTTTCGAAGTATTCAACTATGGGGATATAAATGATCTTAAAACATTAAATTACCCAAAGTGCATTCAGACTTCTAACAAATGTCATGATCACTGTATCATATGCTCAATTTCAAACAATTTCAGAGCAAATTGTTTTGCAAGTTCCATCGAGAGATTGGGCAAAATGTTTTGATTCAGATTAATTAGCTAGAAGATGAAATTTTTTCTCAATTTATAAGCTTTGGAAAAATAAAATTTTAGATGCTTTAAGTTGATTGACATTGTACCCTTATTCAATTTGATATCCTCACAAATTCTTTGAACATGGTACTTTCAAATCTTTCATCTCCAGAGTAGGTTTAGAACTCAAGAAGTGTTAAAATCTTGGAAATAGATTACAACCTAGAATCGAATTGAAAGAGATAGATCAAATAAATTGTAAATGCAAATGAAATGAATAGCATAATAGTGATACCGAGAGAAAATTGATGTGAAGTGCTCTAAGGAAAAATAACATTAGATTACTATCTTCAACTATATGAAAATACAAGCTAGGTAGCATGTTTATATAGACTCAAGTGAGGGTTGGAGGTGGCAATACTGCCCAATGAGGAGAGACCACCATGATGGTCTAAACATAATAAATGCACCTCCTCATAGCATGATGACACCTCAATACCCACTTGATTTAAGTAAACATCTTTATTAACCTAAGCAAGCTTAATAAAAGTGTAGGAAAAAGCTAGGACAAAAGGGAAAATAAAACCCAACTAGGAAATAAAAAACCTACACTAATTGTAGCTTAGGTGGGTAAAAATATGGGTCCCAACAAATGAAGCCTAATGAGGTACCCATGTACATAGTATTCCCCCCCAATAGAGAAGAAGCCCCCTCCCAACAAAAGAGAGTATGCCCCACCAGAATAGAGAGAGAAAGAAAGAAGGAACTAAGAAGTCCCCCCAGAAGAGGATGCCTGCCGCACCTCAAGCAAAGTTCTCAAATGAATGAACTTGCTCTCAGTGAAGGGTTTGGTGAAGATGTTTGCAGTCTGGTTTGATGTCTGACAATATTGAAGATGAAGAACCTGCTCATGAATCAACTCCCGAATGTAGTGCATGTGAATCTCAATGTGCTTGGTCCGCTGGTGATGGACCAGATTGTGAGAAATATGAATGGCACTTTAGTTCTCACAAAAGATGACTGTAGGCTTCCAAAAGGGAATTCCAAACTCTGTGAGAATATGCTGAAGCCATATGGTCTCAGTTGCAGCATTAATTGCTCCTCGATACTAAGCCTCAGTAGATGAAAGAGCAATAGCAGATTGCTTCTCGCTCGACCAAGAAATTGGACCAGAACCAAGAGAGAAGCAATACCCTGAAGTAGACTTGCGATCTTGAGAATCGGTAGTCCAATCTAAATCTGTATATCCCACCAAGTCAATATCTGTGCCCGCTGCATAACGAATCCCATAATTACGAGTGCCCTGTACATAGTGAAGAATCCGCTTGGCTGCCTTCCAATGCAGCTCATGTGGCTCTTGCATGAACCTGGAGACCAGGCCCACAACATATGAAATATCAGGTCTCGTGTGAGTCAAATATATGAGGCTTCCAACCAATTGGTGATACAAGGTAGCATCCACCAAGGGTGAAGAACAAGAAGCCTCAAGTTTGAGTCTAGACAAAAATGGAGTCGGTGCACCCTTACAGTCAACCATGCGAAATTGGGAGAGCATATCAAGAGCGTACTTAGGTTGTCCAATGAAGATACCAGAAGGTGACTAAGTGATCTCAATCCCTAAGAAGTGGTGGAGTAGGCCTAAGTTAGACATCAAGAAACGATCATGGAGGGCATTTTTGATTGCCTTGATGCAGGATGAGTGACTCCTTGTGATCAACAAGTCATCAACATAGAGAACAAGGAAAGTGAGAGTATCATCATGCAGCAAAATGTAGACATTCGAATCAGAATGGCACCGAGTGAACCCAACTGACAAAAGGAAGGAGTCCATCTTGGCATACCATGCACAAGGGGCATGTTTAAGGCCATAGAGAGACTTCCGAAGGCGAAAAACAAGTGAAGGATCCTAGACGAATCCTTGTGGCTGTTCCATATATATCTCCTCCTAAAGGTCACGGTGAAGAAAAGCACTCTTTACATCCATCTGATGAACTTCTCAGCGATGGGCTGCAACAATAGTAAGAACAAGTTGGATGGAATTCATCTTGGCAACTGTTGCAAAAGTCTCAGAGTAGTCAATCCCAAGAACCTGGGAGAATCCTTTGGCAACCAGGTGAGCCTTATGCTTATCAACCTATCCATTTGCAGCAAATTTTGTTCGGTAGATCCACTGGCACTAAACAAGTTTCCTTCCCTTAGGAAGAGGGACTAAATCCCAAGTATGGTTCCTCTCCAAGGAATTGAACTCCTCTTGCATAGTAGCATCCCACTTGGGGACACCGAAAACTTCCTGAAAGGATTGTGGATCCGAAGCTGTAGCAAAGAAGAGATGTGGAGCATGCTTGAATTGTGACCTTGTTCTTCTCACATTTGAAGGATCACCGACCCAATCACCAAGTGACTCCAATGTCTGATGAGCCCAAAGAGGCCCGGTAGTTGGAGAATGAGGAGAATCTGGAGGAGAATCATCACCCTCTGAATGATGACTAAGAGAGAAGGAAGATGAATCCTCATCATTGTCATCTGAAGTGGAGAAAGAAGACTCCTCAAAAGGATCAAGAGGATTAAAATCCTCAGATGAACCATCATCATGAAGTCACAATGCCTCCATAGGAATGAAAGATGGAGAAGTGGCAGAAGAAGAACTGAAAGTATCCTCCTCAAAATGAACACTCCTCTCAATGAAAAACTCATGTGTGGTAGGATGAAGAAGCCTGTAGCCTTTGACACCATCTGATACCCAACAAATATGCAAGGCTTGCTTTGCGGATCCATAGCATTGCGTTTCTCTGCTGGAATGTGGGCCCATGCAGGAGACCCAAACACTCGAAAGTGTTTAACTGTGGGTTTCTGACTAGTCCAAGCTTGAAAAGGAGTTGCCCCCTTCACAACTCGATGAGGAAGTCGATTCTGGATATAACATGCACAGTTGATGGCCTCTGCCCAGTACTGAGGTGCCAATGATTTGGAGTGAATCATACAATTAGCCATTTCCTTCAAGGATCGATTCTTACGTTTTGCAACTCCATTTTACTGTGTAGGGAACTGTGTGTTGAAGGTCAATGTCTTCTAAGATACAAAACTTGTCAAACCTCTGGTTGACATTTCCCCCCCCCATTATTGGTCGTAGAACCTTGATGTGGTTTTCCTTGATTGTTTCTTTGCAAAGGTTTTAAATTCTTGAATAGACTCAAAGAGCTCAGACTTTTGTTTGAGAAAATATACAAAGGTGTATCGGGAAAAATCATCAATGAATGTCAAGACATATTTGGCCCTGCTAAAAGAAGGACGTGGAAAGGGTCCTGCCATATCATTGTGAGCTAGCTCCAAAAGCTGTGTGGCTCTCCATGCTTTGCCTTTATCAAATTTTGCTTCAGGATGCTTGCCAAGAATGCATCCTTGACAAACTCCATTAGAAAATCAAATAGAAGGCAACCCTATAACCATGTCATGTTGACTGAGCTGCTGCAAGTAGTGGTAGTTCAAGTGGCCAAACTATTGATGCCACAAACGATTCACCTCATCCGAGTGAGTGAGCAATTCAAGTGAAGGAGAATCAGGAACAAAGTGAGAAAAGTGATACAATCTAGACTGATGATTTGCCTTTCCCACTGCAATTGCAGACCCATTGTGCATCTCACTGATTACCACTGTGTCTGGAGTGAACTCAACCCGCTTGCTAGAGCCAGTGTGGGTGATCTGATAGACAGATGGGAGATTAGTCGACAAAGATGGAACACAAAGGACATCTTGAAATGTTCCTTCGTCCACATCAACAAACCCTCTCCCATGCACTTCAGCAGGAGTGCCATCACCCAATAGAATAGATGGCATAGAACATGACTCCAAGGAGGAAAAACTATCTTGTGATGAAGCTATGTGGTGCAAAGCACCCGAGTCAATAATCCAGGAATTAGGCTGTGAAGCAACAACAACTGGGGCTTTGCTCTTTGCTTTCCCTTTGTGTCCTTTGAAGATTCTTGAGATGAACTTGGTATGACAGAATCAGGCACTTGATGTTGTTCTTTTCGAGAAGATGAGACAAGGGATCAATTTGCTTCTTCAAACATTTATGTTCATGATGACCATTTTTCTTACAATAGGAACACTTAGTTTTCTCCTTCTTGGGCTTATCACCTTTTGAAGAAGATGCATCATTAACTGCTTTTGGTGCAGCCGGTTTTCGTTCTTGCTTCTTTTGTTTCTTTTCTTGCTTAGAAGGTCCTCTTTAATTTTTGTGACCTGATTTGTAGCCAAGGCATGAGATTTAGCGGGCTTAATTGTGCCCATTTGAATCAGCTTATCTTGTTCTTTTGTGAGTTAATTTGCAAAATCATCAAGAGAAGGCATTTTATAGCTGGTTCCTATTGCGCTTTTCATGGCATAGAATGTAGAAACATAAACTAAATAGTTTGGACCAAGTTTGGAAAGAATGCTTAGAATCAATTGCGAATCTTCCTTATCTACCACACACGCCTTCAATTGCAATCTTAAAGCCTTTAGTTTTGTGAAGAAGTCTTGAATTGTATCAAAATTGTTGATGGGTGTGCTCGTTTAACCACAGGCAATGACACAAGTCATTGTTGCCTTCCCAACCATAGACGATATACTGCTATTGTCTCCCCCAAGCACCACTTTTCTGGATAATGCAGATTAACTGTATATTTGATCTGCCTATGTATTGACCTACTTGTCTTCTACGCTCTACACTAATGAGGAGGAAATTAACTTAGATATATACCTGTTACAGTGACTCTTCATGAAGAGTCGACCTCTTTCAAAGTGAGGTGACTTTTTGGACTGAGTCGACATTAGTTATAGATGATTTCGAACTTAGGAGATAGCTCCCGCCACTACTAACATCAACACTCCCTCTTAGCTAGGGAGGTATCTTTCCAAATACTTGTGTCATGGAGTCTCTCAACATGACACCCACAATGGCTACACCCATTTGTGAAAAGCTCAAAGCTCTCAACATGACGTCCACCATGGCTACTCCCATGAGTGGAAGGAAACAAGTGCACAAGTGTCCATCACGGAGTGATGTCATCATGGAGTCTCTCAACATGACGTCCACCATGGCTACTCCCAAAGGGTGGATAAACACAAGTACAAGAGAATCATCACGGAGTCTTTCAACGTGATGTCCACAATGGCTACTCTCATTAGTGGAAGAAAACACATCGTCATGGAGTCACTCAACATGACGTCCACCGTGGCTACTCCCAGAGGGTGGAAAGACAAGGGCTTTCACCTCAAATTTCTCCGTCTCAGAGAAAAATGCATTAACAATAGATAACACAAATCACTGATGCTAAGCCTCCCTCTCAGCAAGGGCTTCAAGTACTACTATCAACCTCTTGACCTTCTTGTCCAAGGTTGCCTCTAATGGTTTGTTTGACTCCCTCTGAATGATAATTCCTCCTCTTCAAAGAAATTGATCGTAAGGACAATCAGTAGAGGTTCTTCCTCTTTGAGAGATGTCTCTAGTTTATCTCTTCAGCCTGCGTGAATTCCTCATAGGATGCCTCAAGCTCTTCCTCTCTTGAATTCCTTAGGTAGTCTCTCATCATCTTTTGCTCCTCGATTCGTCCTGAAACATTGAGACACTGTCTCCAATAACAACAATTTCACCAACACAATGACTGATCGAGTAAAATACCCTTGCCAATACGAGCAGCTGAAGATAAACCAAGTGATACTTCTTGTAAGTTATATGATTCTGCATGCATCAAAACCTCTTGGATGCATATCCACAACAAAGACCTCACTGATGCGGCTTTGCAACACCAAAGCTAATTCTCGTTGACCTCGATTCCACAAGGCATGATAACCCTTCAGATACAACAGAGCCCAATTGTATGATCTGCAAGAAGGGTTTCTGTCCTTAACAACTTGTACATCCAATTGTATTGTCTGCTGAATATCAGCATCATTTGTGAATAGTTCACTACCAACTCAGCATAGTCCTCCAATGTCTATCGTACACATCAATAGTCTAGCCAAGTGAGCGCCCGTTCAACCTTGGTCCACCTTCAAGTTCATCGGCAAGAGTAACATTATCAGCGAACATTTGAGATCTCAAATCGATAGCCCAAGTCTCCTTGACGTCCTTTAAGAAACACTGAGACTACGAGCATCGGCAAGAGTCATACCGATCTCACTATCAGCCTTATCGGCAAGAGAACAACCATCGGCAAATGTCTCATCAAAGTCACAAGTCACCCCGATGACCAACAAGTCAATAGTAGTCCAAACGAACTCATCGGCAAGAGTCACACCGATGTTCAGCAAGAAAAGATCCATCGGCAAGACTTCAACTGTCGGGCCTACATTCTCAGGTCTTACCAAAGACCAATGTCACACCGATTCCCCTGATCCACAAGAGTCACACTAATAGAACTTATCGGCTAGACTTCTAGCATCGATGTGAGTTAGAAAACTCACACCAATAGTCCAGGTCACACCGAAAGTCCCCGTCGACAAGAGTCACACCGACAAAACTTGTCGGCGAGACTTCTAGCATCGATGTGAGTTAGAAAACTCACACCGACAGTCCAGGTCACATCGAAAGTCCCCGTTGGCAAGAGGGAGTACACGTCTCACCGATCCGATCACTTTGATCCTTTAGAGCTAAATTGCTCGTCGCTAAGACACCATCAAATATATTCAGTAACTGTGTTTTCAAGTCGTGCCATTAGAGTACCTTCGGTGTCCTTGAGACTCATAATTTAGCTGGATTCCAGACGTTGATGGTGCCATCGCTCATGCAATCGACAATTACTCTGAAAGCATATTCGAGTCCATGCCATAACACACAGGTGTCCATGGCCTTAAACTTCCCAACTCTCGCCCTTCTAGTCAACAGTGCTGGCCTCTGGATCTCGCCCCATTCAACAACTTCCCATCTGGTGGCTTGAACACACGGGTGTCCATGGCTGCCCGATCTTATTACCCTCTCCGTGTTTGCCCATCGTGTTACAGGAGGCTACCTTCCCAACAAACTCCTTGATCTCTTCATGACTGGCACCACAGATGCTGAAACGAAGGCCAGTGCTTCGATGTGTCCCTACCTCAGTTGCCCCCTGTAGCAATGAGGATTCTCACGACTCGGGCGAGCCCTTCGGTGAGCTTTTGTCGGTCACCTTCGCAGATCCGGTACTCGATTTCTCTTTCCGCCATTACCGTGTTGCTGCTTCAAGGCTAGTTTGTTTGTGATGGCAGCTTGCTAACTACTTCCCTAGGCATGAATCCCATGATCACTATTCAGTCGATTGCTCTCCGTGTATCAAAGTATATCGTTCAATCCTTAGATAGGAATTTTGTGAATGAAATGCCTATTAGAATAATATCTTTCTTTTTATGTTATTAATGGTCATTTAAGTTGTTTCTAATTTCGCCTCTAATTAACAATTGTTTCTTTTAGAAACATTGTCTTTGTAACTCTATTTAAAGGAGCTTTGGGATTAATAGAACAACATCGATTCTTTGAAATCCATATGCTTTTGCATCTGTATTATGGTATCAGAGCAGATAATTAAATGTTATGACCATTTCACACATCGCCCCATTAAAATGGGGACCCCCTCTTTTTTGCTTTTGTTTTGTCTGTTCTTCTCTCTGCTTTTAGGGTTTTGAGTAAGTGAGTGAGTCGTCTGGACTAGGGTTAAGCCTTAGGGGTTTCTTTTTGATATTTTCAAGCTAACTCCAGTCAAATTTTGAATGATTATTAAGCATCCTCCCGAAGATTGCAAATTTTGAAATAGGATAAGCTTGTCAAAAGGTCAAGTATGTCTCAGGTTGGGTCCAGTCAGGATTTTGAGGGCACATTCAAGTTAGGTCTTAGTGTTAGCATTTTAATGATGGATTTGTGCATTTTTTTTGTTTGGATAAATTTTGACCAAATTTTTGAAGGCTTGCTAACTAGTTCCCGGCCTTGGAGATGACCTAATTATGCCTTGTCAAGTGATTGAAGAACTAAATTTTGGATATTTTGGCTTATAAAGGCAAAATCGCTCCTGTCCCTCTCCCAGGGACCAAGGCGAAAATGATATTTGGTGCATCTTGGTTACTGACTTGTTTTAATTGTTTTGTGCAGGGTCTCCAGGGGAGGTGATAGGACATAACTTGAAGATTTTGAAGACTCAAAAATGACAAGTTTTGAAGGTTTAAGGTGAATTCGCTCCTGTCCTTCACTGAAGGACCAAGGTGAAATGGTTTACTTGGGTCATTTTTGGCCTTGGTTGATCAAACTGAAGCATCAAGGACGCAATGAAGGATGAAATCAACATGATAGAACACCCAGACTTAGTCGTTAGCAATGGAAGGTTGAACTTTTTTGTCTAAAAGGATGAATTCGCTCCTGTCCCTCACCAAGGGACCAGAGCGATTTTCTTCAAACACACCCTCTTGGACCCTTTTTAGACTTGGGCTCTCGTTCAGGGATTATAAAACGATGGTATCTTCCCCAGCAAAGGAAATTTGAGATAAAAATTGTAATGATTTGGCCTTGAGGACAAAAGGCGCTCCTGTCCCTCACTGAAGGACCGGAGCTTGAATTCCAAATTTACATTTTCCTTGCAAGATTTAAGTGATTTCACGATTTGAGGAGGTTGAGAGAAGTACGTTTTATTCGTTGAATATAACTTGAGTGGCCTACAAAGGAAAAAATCAACCCAAGTTGCAAGAGGCGCTCCTGTCCCTCTCCAAGGGACCAGAGCGATTTTCAAAGGATGCTCCTGTCCCTCTCCAAGGGACCAGAGCGATTTTCAAAGGATGCTCCTGTCCCTCTCCAAGGGTCCAGAGCGATTTTCTAAAAAGTGCAAATTTCTTGCAAAAGACAAGGCAAGTTTGTGATTGAAATGAATGGATTAAGGCATGATTAGCCCATTGAAGATAATTTGGAAGGCTAGTAAAGGACAGACAAGCTTGAATTTACAAAAGCGCTCCTGTCCCTCTCCAAGGGTCCAGAGCGATTTTCTCACAAGACAAATTTTTGGCAAAGGTAAAGCGAGTTTCAAGTTTGACATGAATGAAGGAAGGCGTAATCAATCCATTGAAGATAAATTTGAAAGTTAGCAAGACACAAGTGAGCTCATAATTGCCAAAGGCGCTCCTGTCCCTCACCAAGGGACCAGGGCGAAAAACGCATTATCAAGTCTTCCCCTCCAAATTTGGACGAATCCAGGCCAAGGCACAAGATGGCGATGATATTTAAAATGCTTCAAGGAAGAATGAAGTTGCAAGGACCACAAAACTTGATGAAAAATGGCTAGGGCGCTCCTCTCCCTCACCAAGGGACCAGAGCGAAATCTTCAAATTTGCCTAATAGCCTAACATTTTGGAATGCTACTTTCGTTTCCAAGACTCAAGATGGAATAAGGAATGAGGTTTTACGCCTTGAAGGTAATTGGATATTGATGTGGTCAAGAATTTGTGCTATGGACTAAAAATCGCTCCTGTCCTTCACTGGAGGACCAGGGCGATTTCTATAGAAGTCAACCATTTTCCTCCAAAGCCACGCCAAGACAAGGCGATGCAAGATGGGAAATGTCCTTCGAAAGATGATGGACGGAGAATTAACCCCAAGAATCAACAATCTTAAGCTCAAATGCAAAAATCGCTCCTGTCCTTCACTGAAGGATCAGGGCGAAAATCCTTAGAAGAGCTCATTCTGTCTTGAGAAAACGAGTTGAAAATGCACTGAAGGGACAATAAGGATCATTGCTTACCCCCCCACATGAATTGGCGATTTGGAAGACAAGGACCAAGGACAAAAGGTAAGATCGCTCCTGTCCCTCACCAAGGGACCAGGGCGAAAGTGCTTTAAGGCACACTCCTTCCAAAGAAGGAATGAATTAAACTCAAGGTTCCCAATAAAAATGCTATTTTGGACGTCCAGGAAGAGACTTTGAACGTGAAAAGCAAGAAATACAAGGCCAAAAATGAAGGGGCGCTCCTGTCCCTCTCCCAGGGACCAAGGCGAGGTTCTTACAAATCAATATTTTACCATGCCTAGGCGCCAATGTCCTCTAAGAACACATTAAATGCCAATTTCGCTAAAACTCCAAGATATTTTAAAATCAAATTGACATTTAATAAAAGCGCATATCATTTAATAATTAATTATTGAAGCCTTAAAAAAATCGAAATTTTCAATTATAAAGGCATTTAAAATTAATTTTTTATTAAATTGAATTTGAAGATAGAGCGCTCGGGGTATTATTTTAATAAAGTCAGCCTCTTCCTTTATTTAATTTTTATTTATTTTTGGCCTATTTTCCAAGTCGGCCTATGGGAAATTGCAATGGTGAGCGCCTATATAAGAGAGGTATTTTGAGCGATGTTAATCCATCATTCAATCATTTATTCAAGTGCGATTTGGGGAAGCAAGGAGGAGTGCGAAATCTGGTCTAAGTTGGAGCGAACTTTGTTAGAGGTTAGAGGTGGAGCGAATTTTCCTCAAGGCGTTGAAGACCAAAAGGGGGTGGAATTGAGGCACGTGAGGACTAAAGAGGAGGCGCATTTTGCTAAAAGACTTTGACCCACATTTTGCCTAGCAAACTTGCCTAATTTTACATCATTTCTTAGATTTGGTTCTCAAGTGGAGGTATGGCGAGATTTATCCTAGTCTCAATTTTGAAATTTTGAACCTTGAATTTCAAATTGCGTAGTTAAATTTAGGAAATGATAATTCAAAGATTTATCATGAAGTTTCCTAATTGAAATTTTTTGAATCTCCTTTCTACTCTATATGTTTTAATTGCAAAATATATTACTCATTATGAAATGTTGTGTAGCTATCAAGATGGCGACCCCAAAGGCGGGAGCATCCACTAGTCATCCAGCTCTCATGAAGGAAGATCAAAGGAATGAAGAATTGGAGACCAAGATCGTATCAAAATGGAGCAACATTGGAGATACCAACTTGGGAAACTTCAGTGTGAAGAAGTTTCGAGAGGTCCCTTACATTGGAAAGCCATCACTTGTCGCAAGGAGAATAATTGAAAGTGGCATTATCAAAGCGGCCGGTTTCCTTCCAGCAGTCCAGTGCCATGAGTTGATGATCGAGTGCGCCCGCCATTATAACCCACAATCAAGATCGATCGTTTCCAAGGAAGGAAACACTTTGGCGTACCTTTCAGAAGAGGCTATCAGTGAAGCTCTCCATCTACCAGAACATAAAGATATGATTTACAAAAGCTTGGAAGGAGCTAGATCCATGTACGAAGATGATCCAGACACTTGCTTGAGCATCATCAATAAGAATTGGTTACTCAAAAGTCGTCCTCGTCTGAGCAAGATTCCCAACACACCACATAGGATCGACTTCCAGGAGGAGTACAGAGATTTGATAACTTTACTCAATCGAGTTACAGGGGCTCCTCAAGCCTTCTATTTTGAGAAGTGGATGTTCTACTTCGTCCAAGTGATAGTTCAAGGGAAAGGAACAATTCATTGGGCTAGAATTATTAGCCATTGCTTGGACGTGCAGTTGAGAAGACTGAAGGCTACCAAGTCATTCCACATGAGCTCGTACATCATATATGCCTTGATCAGGAGTTTTGAATACGCAGGACTACCTCACAGAGGAGTGATCGAAAGAGGGCCCGGAGAAGTCAGGGTTTGTGAATCTTATGTTCATTTGCATCATCCACCTGGAAGTAACTACAAGTTAGTTAATGATACCTTCACGATGAACATCACCAGGACATTGCAAGGCGGGATTCACAATCGGATATCTCAAGATGCACAAGAGCTTGTGAAGAGGTATGGTGCTTGGTTTATCCAATTCCAGAAGTTTACATATATTAGAGTTCATGGGTGTCCTTCACCTCCATATATGTTGCCAAGATATCCGACAGATAGAATAGTGTTACTGGAGGTGACTAGGCAGTTGGCAGCTTATGCAAAGGCATTCAGACACAGGCATGGAAATGGAATTCCTGTGCCTATCATACTAGGGAATTCAGTTGAGGTATGTCCTAATGCTCTAGCCATGGATGATGCAGAGAAAGAATTGGCCTTATATTCATTTTCGTTTTTTGCCTTGAGAGAGAACTTTGATCCTTATGGATATATAGAAGAAACAGTTGGTAGAAAGTACAAGCATGAATTTCAGATAGAGGACTTTTTGATGAATCTCTCAGATGATCTAGAGGTGAAAAGAAAGATGCATTCCAGGTTACCTTTGGATTTCATCAGGAAATGCAAAGTTTACAGAGTGGCTGATCAAGCTCAGGACAGTGGCAGACATCTCCAATCATCTTATGACCGAGAAGACAAAGCAGTAAAGATAGATTGGAATGAACCTGAGGTTTTTGACTTAAAGGCTTTGATGGCTCCAGTTTTGTCTTGTACTCGCAGATGGGTTGATGTGCAACATCAAAAGTTGAGAGAACAGAACATACCTATGACTTTTACTTTGGAGGAAAGGCCAGAGGAAGGAGGAGCAAGCACAAGCGAAGGCAATCCTCATCCTAGGAGCACAAATGAAGACAATCCTCGCCCTAGATGCGTAAGTGAAGGCAATCCTCATCCTAGAAGCGCGAAGAGGAAAGAAAGACTTGAGAAAAGGGAACCCTCCAAGAAGAAGCAAGAGGCCCATCGAGATCACTCATCTGGCACATCTTCCCGACATGAAAAAAGGACAAGTCAAGGACAAGAGAAGAGGGTACTTGAAGTTGAAGAATCTATGGAATCAATGGTCCAGAATGATAAACATGAAGAAAGGCAAGCACCTCAATGTTCATCAAGTCAATCTCCTCAAGTTAATGAGTTACATGAAGACAAGAATAATGATGAAGTGACATCTCCTCTCCGAGAAGAAGAACCATTGCCTAAAGAGATACAAGTCAGAGAGACAAGGTCCGCCATTCCAGATTGGTTAAAGGAGAGGCTAACAAGGGTGATTGTGATTGAAGACGAAGATAATGTGATTGATTCAGAAAGCCTTGTTGGAAATTCTCAAGGAGTAACAGAAAGGAAGAAGGCCACCAAAATGTCCAAGATGATCAGAGATGAGACAGGGTCCAGGAAGTTGCAGATAGCTACACCAGCAGTGGACAAATATGAAGGTGAAATCCTTGCAGAAGTATGATGTAGAAACATTTGAACTTGGTCCACTCACAGCCGAGCAGACACTGGATGAGGCAACTGATTCATTTGAGGCACTTAAAGACAAGCTTAAAGAAGAAATGGAAAAGAATAGAAAGCTTGAGCGAGAGGTCGGTGCTTGGAGAGGCTACTTTAGCCATCTCAATCAGCCTTTGGGACGTCAGGATCCAACAGTATCTCCTGTGCAAGCACTTCCCCTTGATTCAGTCGGTGAGGCAGAAAGAGTTAAGAGCTTGGTCCAGCTTATGAGCTCTTGGATTGACAAATCCCATACCGTTGCCATTGAGTTTGCAACAAGAATGATGCAGACTACCCATCGAGCTATCCAGGTTCTTGAGATCATTCACAACCTAATGATAACAGTAGCCGCCTTTGCCCACACTAGAGATGTTATCATTCTTGTTCTGCAAGTAATCAGGCAAACACCAAGGAAGATCTTAGCACAAGAAAAGATAATGGATGGAGGAGCTCATAATTTACTCCAGTGGTCAACTCTACTTCAGATGAAGGAAGTTCTTTTCGAAGACATTAGTACCAAATGCAATCAAGTTGAGGAGGTCATCCATCCAATTCAAGACAAGGTGTTTGAGGTGTTATGTTCTATTCTTGGCAGGAGGATTGAAGATGAGACAGATGTGAATCTTCAAGAGTTGGAGGAGAAGGTCAAGGTCATCTTTTGCAAAGATGAGAATGTTATCACAGATGAGCAAAGAGATCAAATGTTCGCCACTAAGCTCTTCTCAAGGCTTTTGATCAGGTCATCCACTTGGAGGAACGAATGAGGAATCTTCCAGAGATTCCTATTGCTGAGATCGAGGGAATTGTGTCTAGATTCACTGCATATGCTAAGAAGGAGCATTGGAAAGGGAACAAGGTTCTAGAAGAGAGGTTGTTAGAGATGATGTGGCACCTTAATTATCATTGGTCTATGTTTCCTAGATTTTTGTGCCAATTAAATATTTGGCTATGCATTTAATATTGTTCAATAAAAGGGGAACTTTTTGTAATAAAACCCTAATTAGGGTTTAGGTGTCAAAATCTCAGCCGTTGATCTTCTTTTGATCTGGGCCGTTCATTGTAATTGAGGATGCTATATATACCCTCATTCATTTTCATTTTGTCATTAGAGTATAGATAGAGAATAGCAGAATAGAATTAGAGCTTTTGGAGAGAAGAAAGTTATTTTGTAGCAAGATTGAGTTTTGAAGAGAGAATTTCAAGCAATTGTTGCCTATTTTGGCTTTGAGATCAATAAAATATTGAAGTTATGGTGTTTTATTGCAAATCTTGTGGCTACTTTCATGGTTGCTTACTTTCTTGAATCATTCTTGGTCGAAGTAGTATTTAAATTTGAAGGACTAAGTGTTGGGCTTGATCTTTGGTGAGATTCACGTTCCAAACCACTAGCTTCTTACTAATTGTAAGAACGCCTTGTGTGGTCAACTAGAGATATTTGGATTACTTAAACCTTCAATCATCATTGAACTATTGCTATGTACCTTCATGGTAGTGTCTATGATTCTTGATGATTTGAAAATCAATAATCACCTTAGAAGATCGCATCAATTTCAGTTGAGTTGTTATGTTTTGGCAATATTGAAATTGGTAGAATCTTGCCAAGCTAGCCTACATTGAGTCATTCTTAGGATTAGATTAGAATCTATCTCTTGCAAACTCTACCTTTTGATCTTTTTGAGAACTTGTTAGTTTTAGGAAATTCTGTTCCTGTACGGAAACGTAAGGCCCCTTGATGAAACAGCATTCACAACAACCACTGGTGCTTATCCACACGTAGAGACCCTACATCGAAGAACCTTGGAGTCATCTTGATTGATCTTTTTTTGCGACATCTTCAGCAATCAGAGGCTTTATTCAAGAGAGGATAAGGTACCCTTGGGTATTTTATTCTGTGTTTGATTGTGTACGAAATACACGTCAACAATCCGGTACTCAATTTCTCTTTCCGCCATTACCGTGTTGCTGCTTCAAGGCTAGTTTGTTTGTGATGGCAGCTTGCTAACTACTTCCCTAGGCATGAATCCCATGATCACTATTCAGTCGATTGCTCTCTGTGTATCAAAGTATATCGTTCAATCCTTAGATAGGAATTTTGTGAATGAAATGCCTATTAGAATAATATCTTTCTTTTTATGTTATTAATGGTCATTTAAGTTGTTTCTAATTTCGCCTCTAATTAACGATTGTTTCTTTTAGAAACATCGTCTTTGTAACTCTATTTAAAGGAGCTTTGGGATTAATAGAACAACATCGATTCTTTGAAATCCATATGCTTTTGCATCTGTATTATGGTATCAGAGCAGATAATTAATTTTTTTTGAAATTTCTTTGTAATTCTAAAAATTTTTGAAAGGAATTTTTTAGAAAAAATTTCAAAAGTTTTTCGGAGTGATTTGCTTCCAGTTCGTGGATTTTTTTGCTGCAAATCGCGTCGCGTGTCTTTGCCCTCGATCCGCGTCTATTCTCCACATGTTTTTGCTCGATCTGGTTCATTCATGGCTGCTTAGGGTTTCTGCAATTTTCGACTAGGGTTTTGACCCTTCAGTTCAAGTCGAAATTTTATTCTGGTTGTAGATTCTTGGTGGATTTTTCTAGACCTTAATTGGGTCGTCATCAGATTTTTCTGGGTGCATCGTTTTTCGTGCCTCAATTTTTGAGCCGTCAAATCTGCATTCTGATTTCAGATTCTTGGTGGGTTTTTTGAGAGCTTTTCTGGGTTGGTCTCATATGTTTCTAGGTGCCTCATTTTCCGTGCCTCAAATTTTGTGCCAGCAAATTTGCCTTGGAACTTGTGCCTGTAATTGTCTTAGTGCATTGCACTTCATACCTCGAGTTTCGTGCATTCAACATCTTCTCAGTACCTCATTTTTCGTGCCTTGAAAAGTGTGAAGATGGCTTCTGGGGATCGATGTTTGTTTCGGTTTTTAATATTTTTTACCTGAAATTTTTTTTTGATGGGTTTTAATAATTTTGTCTTAAAAAATTATCTATGGGTTTTTAAATATTTTTTGTCCTTGAAAAAAAAATCATGGGAGGGTTTATGATTTTTCCCCAAAAATTGTACTTTGTCTGTTTTTAGTCGCACTTGGAGTTGTTGTGCAAACATTTGCACTAGTCTCTTGTTTGCAATCTAATTTTGGGCATCTTGTTCATCTGCAATAGTTTGGAGGGTTTCCAGATTTTTTTCCTCAAAATTGTGACAACTATTCTTGGTGCGTCTCTAGTTACAGGGAGGAACAGTTCTCCAACATCAGGTTGGATGGTTGGTGTTGTTTTATGTATCTCCAGAAGTTCTGCAGTTTCTGGGAGAGTCGGTGGTAGACTCATCTCAAGTGGCAGAGTTAGTGGCAGGCTTTTGTCTTTTGTTGCAGCGTGTTCTGAGAAGAAGGGGGCAACCTTCTCTGTTATTTCTCTTGGTAGTTAGAACAATGACCATTAAGGGAGGGTATTAGAATAATATCTTTCTCTTTGTGTTATTAATGGTCATTTAAGTTGTTTCTAATTTCGCCTCTAGTTAACGATTGTTTCTTTTAGAGACGTCGTCTTTGTAACTCTATTTAAAGGAGCTTTGTCTCCTTGATTAATTGAACAACATCGATTCTTTGAAATCCATATGCTTTTGCATCTGTATTAATGCCGCCGATGTCGCAGACCATGATACCTGCCAATAAAGGGGTCTTAAACTTACTTTTCTCTACCACTCCGCCATCGCCTGCTTTGATACCATATTGATGGGTGTGCTCATTTAACCACATGCAATGACACAGGTCATTGTTGCCTTCCCAACCATAGACGATATACTACTAGCGTCTCCCCCGAGCACCACTTTTTTGGATAATGTAGATTAACTGCATATTTGATATGCCTATGTATTGACCTATTTGTTTTCTACGGTCTATTACTAATGAGGAGGAAATTAACTTAGATATATACCCGTTACGTTGACTCTTCGTGAAGAGTCGGCCTCTTTCAAAGTGAGGTGACTTTTTGGATTGAGTCGGCATAAATAGTTATAGATGAATTCGAATTTAGGAGATAACTCCCGCCGCTACTAACATCGACAACAATTACATGGATTTAACCCTATTAGCTCATTCTCCAATTGGTGTCCCCTTAATTCATCTTGTTTACCATACAACCCTTCTAAAGTTGTCCATACATCATTTGGAGTTGTAGTAGATTCAACATGAAAAAGATCAAGAGATACAAACATGCATAGAGTACCATAAGCTTCATCACATTTGTTAAACCATTTTGGCTTTTCTGCAATTAGTGATGGTTCAATTTCAAGACCCATAGTTACTCTAAACAACCCCAATTAATTAAGATAGATTGTCATTTTTGACTTCCACTCATAGTAGTTATAGGGTGTGGGTATTGGTACTATTGTTTGATCCATTTTAATGCAGAAAGTAAGATTGTTTGTTGTGCGGAAAAAGAGAAGGCAAAGATCAACGCAACACATGAGATACCCCCCCTTTTTACTCAATCAAAATGACCCCCCCACAAAATTGGCACTTTATAAGTTAGTGCATTTACAATTGAAAATAACACTAGATGACCCCCCCCCCCAAAAATTGGCACTTTATAAGTTAGTGCGTTTACAATTAAAAATAGGACCACTAGATGGGAAATGAAAAAATATGCACTTTTGCAAAAAACGACACTCAATTTCGAGCTACCAACCAAAAGTTAACAAATTCATGTAAAATGGTCTTTTTTAATATATCAAGACTTTACACAATAAAAAACTGCACTTTACCGATAACAAAGATGGCCTTCGAACCACTCGTTGCAATTGGGCTGGAATATAGAATCCAATGGTGTTAATTGTGAGGAGAAATTGACCTCCTACCAACTTGGGCCTCACCCTTGGTCTTTGATAGGTGAAAAGAGGAAAATTAAAACCTTTGGTATTCATGCCTAGACAAAAAATAGCAGATTTGGTGCCTTATATCAGCCAAAAACAGTCAGTAAACCTAGCAAAAAGATCTCTGGGTCATAGTAGGGCTATGGGGCAACCATTTAAGGCTACAAACAGCAAGAATACACCACAAATTGATGAAAAATAAAAACGCCCTTCTAGAAAATAATTTTTTGTCAAAGCCTCAGGTGTCCAAATATGGACAATCTTTATATGAAAATGGAGGTTTTTTGGGCCTTCCAGACACAATGGAAAGGTCTGTTTGGCCTCAAAATGTTTCATTTGAAAGCTGTCTTCCAGATTTGAGCTGCAAACCCCCGTTTTGTAACAATTGCTAACGATCTCCAAAAAGGATGAAATGAAAGCCAATCTTGACTTTCTCAAGCCTCCCAGATGCAATGGAATAGTTAGAAATGCTTCTAGAATACTTGAAACTGCTGCATTCACCCAGATCTCACAAAAACACTTATGCATTCAAAGATTATTGGATCTTCATAAACCTTTGCTGGTTCTCTAGATTGTGCAAAATACAAGAGAAAACACAACAAGATTTTACAAGATCTCTATAAATAATCTATTCTTCCAAAACAAGCTCTGATAGCATGTTAAAATTTGAGAAACAGATTACAACCCAGAATCGAATTGAAAGAGAGATCAAATAAACTGTAAATGCAAATGTATTGAACAACATAACAGTGATATCGAGAGAAAATTGATATGAAGTGCTCCTAGGCAAAATAGCATCATATTACTATCTCCAACTATATGAAAATTCAAGCTAGGTAGCATGTTTATATAGACTCAAGCGAGGGGTGGAGGTGTGTAATGTCCCCGATTGGGAAATTCCTTTATTTTATCCTGAGACAACCATTCAGTCGTAAAGTGAGAACTGTGATATAAAATTTACCCAATGGGAAACATTTCATTATGATATTTAATTTAAAATTTTAAGGATACTTCAAAAGGAAAGACTTCTCTTGCTATCTCAAATATGGAAAATTGATGAATATGCACAGGAGATCTGGATTGTCTGTCTGAATGCACTTGATGTAAAGCTCTGTCTGATATACTTGCAATGTACTTGATGTTATTTTGGCTGTGTCTAATCTTGGCCCTTAAACGTAGGCAACAATGATTCTAGATATCGCTTAGAATGGTGTGAGGGTCTGTTGTTTCTTATATGTCCCTATTTATCTGCAGAGGTTTGCTGTCTCTGATGTGAATGTATCTGCTTGCAACAATGATTATTATGGTGCAATACTGATGGGACCAACTCAGATATAATTCTGCTTGGTGAATGCTCCCAATTATGGGCCCACAGCCTTGCTCAACCTGAGCTCTCCTAAACTGGAATCAGAACCTCCCTCCCAATGGAATGAATTCAATCTTCTTTAAATATCACAAAATGGTTGCAACTTATGGTGAACAGTCATAACCTTTGTCAGTGATTACACTTCCTTAATATCACACCTCTTCATAGCAAATTGATTTAACTTAATCTGCACATGTATGTTTGACCATCTTAAGATAATCGCTGTCGATAATTGTCTTCTTCTCTCTTCGCATTACTTTATGATTTAAGATTAATATAATCCATTTTGAGTACTAATTTCCTATTAACCAATGCATTGTAATCCATCATTATTAAATCACATTTTTCTTTATGATCAATGTAATCGCTCGTCTTAAATTGATAATTCTTTGCTTTCATCAGTGATGCTCAGCATTAGTCTTAATGGCATAAGAAATGATCGATGGTATCACTTGTCTTGTTAGTTAGTTGATATTTCGATCCCCTTGCTTAAATAAACATCATTACCATCCAACTCACTATCTACTCCTTAATTTGATATTACTTAATACGTCTGTAACATTTGTTTGCAGTATTAATGCCAAATATATAAATCTGCTATTAATGTGAGGGGGTCTTTAGTGGCTACTTTCTTATTTAATTTCTTCGCTATCATTCATAAAGCGATAATTCATGACATACGATCCCCAGTATTGAAGCTCGTATCTTATTGAATTTCTTGTTCATTTATCGATTGTTTGATTAGTAGTCATTTCTATAATAATCTTCTTCAGAGAAGATGACCATTTCCAACAGCTGGCAAAGACTTCGACAAAATAACCTGTTCAGATGTCATGCACAAATCTTTGATATTGGCTCTAAACTTCTACTTGCATCCATACCCTCAAAACGGAGTATTCACACAATAATAGAAGATCCAGTTACCGAAAAGTCCAATACTTGACTCTTAATATCGTGGTGCTTGTAAACGGAGATTTGTAGCAGAGGAGATCAAATCATCTATATTAATATTTTACTTTTGGCTAGGTAATTCGACGTCTTCCTTCATATACCGCAACACTGACACATATAATCATATTTATTCTTTAAAATATAGTGAAGAGGTGTCAATTACTTTTAACAGATGTTATGATCGGTGCTCATAATTTAATCAATTAATATTGTTAGGTGGCCATACTTGATGAAATTGGATGTTTCTTTTAATATACCGCTGTCATCCTTATTTGCTTATTAATACCTTGATAAAAATTAATCATTGATTAGTCACCAATATTATAGCCTCGGGTCTAATTGATGCTAATGTTACTATGTCTAACTTCTGATTATGATGATAGTTTTTCTGGGCTTCCCTTTCATTGATTGTATATTGTTTGTGTAGACCATATAAACTTGGATGCTTGCAAGTCTTCATATTTTATAACTTGGGTCTTGGATCATCCACTATTCTTTATTCATATCATTTATAAAGATAATACAAGGAGCATTCTCGATATCAATAGTATTTGATGAGGTTCAGTTTGGGGACATCACAAGGTGGCAATACCGGTCAATGAGGAGAGACCACCATGATGGTCTAAACATAGTAAATGCACCTCCTCATAGCATGACGACATCTCAATACCCCCTTGACTTGTAAACATGCTTTATTAACCTAAGCAAGCTTAATAAAAGTGTAGGAAAAACCTAGGACAAAAGGGAAAATAAAACCCAACTGGGAAATAAAAAACCTACACTAAGAAGAAGTACTTTCTTAAAATACTCATTCTCTGTTCAAACTCTTATTAATGCCAAAATTTGAAGGCCAACTCTGGGAGCCTTTTACCTAAACCAAGGCAGAGGAAAGTATGTGTTCCATAGGTAATATTTTCTGAACCAACACTGTCCATAGGCATAAACCGAAGGTACTTATCTATTTTGAAATTTGAACAAACTACAAATGAATTAACATTGAGGCATCAGTTTTGATTTTACCTTTGCTCTAGAGCTGGTTGGCTGATTCTCATTCAATTCGCAGATAAATGCGTGATCCTTTGTACCATAGTTTAGAAACTCGTGAATTGGTGAAACCAGAAATTTGACTCAGACTTGGTGACTTGGGAAAAACTTGGCAAAATGCTGCAAAATTTCCAAACATTAAATCCAAATAACAAAAAACTGCCACTGCATTTTCTACTAACAAGCACAAAACCTAAAAGCACAGAAAACTTTCTTTAAATTCTGCAATCAAGCTAAAGTTACCGTAATTTATAGAAAAACTTTGCTCACTTCACATTTATTAAAAAATCAAATGCAAATTACATATACAAATCAAATATGCATTTTAAAAACCATAATTACTGAAAACAATTTATGATAATTCTTCAAACAAGTGCAAAACCAAAAACATGAAAAAATTGAAAACCCATTATATCTGGGAACAAGCACAAAACCTTGTGAGAATCTTTTGCAAAAACTGCATAATTTAAGAAGCTTCCACACGGCTTTTCCAAAGATTACACAAACATGCAAGACTGCAAAGAGAATCTCAACTATAAGCACAAAAAATTCTGAAATTTACATAATGTTTATTCTAATCCATAGTTTATCCATTTATCTCTTACAATCAATTATCAATAACAGACAATCACATTGTAGAAACAAAATCCTAATCACTGAAAAGTTCCATCAAGTACAAAACCATGGTGGGGTTGTCATGTTTTTGCAGTTGCTGGATTGTGGTCAAATAGCACTTTTCTTATTTGAGTTGCAAGGGTTGTTTTATTTAGTAGCATTGAGGGAATTCATCTGCCATTAAGGAAGGAGACATTATCTTACAGCTGTTGGAAGGGCATTTGCATATGCAGTCACAGTTTTTGGTCACAAACAAAATAGCAAGCGTTCGCATGCCAGGACTGGTCACAATTTGCAGAGTTTAAATTAGCAGGTATCTCAGGTTGGACTCATAATTTCTCTGTGAGTTTTTGGCAATTAACTTGTCAATTTTCTGCAAAAAATTGTCTCCAAGTTTTCAGGTGAGTGACTTGGGCAGTTTTTGGCTCATTTTTTAATCAATGCTTCATACAATGGACTGTTGACTACAAATTCTGCATGTATGTTGGTGGTTCTTTGAAGTTTGGATTACTTGAAAATTCTGCTTTCTACAGGTCTTGGCCTCAACCATTTTAGACCTTCCTTAGAGAAATGTCAATGTTGAATCAATAGATATAGAGTAGCAGGAGGGTTACATCTCTCTCAAACTGTGCCCCATCAAGTTATCTAACAAGCCAAAAAACAATTATTAAAAGAGAATTACTATTCTGATTATAGAAAATGCCAAATAAAAGAAACACCAAAACATAGAATCAGAGGGATGGGGGCCTCGTTCGATTGGCTAGAGCTTCCTATGGTAGGCACGAGGTCACAAGGTCTAGTCTTCCCTCCGCCCACGTGGTACTAGGGGGTGTGTTGCGCTAGCAACACCGGTCATGTTAAAAAGTTTACCTAGTGCACTGCTGGTATAGGGGGGGCGGTTGACTTGGTGGTCAGCACCTCCTTGGGGACTCGTGACATGGCTTAACCACATCCTGTAGGTCGGATTAGATTTGGCGTTTGTATAGTGCGTTGATAGTTCGAGCTTTTGGTGCAATAGCAAACGATTCCAACAATTGGTATCAAAGCCTTGGGTCATGGGTTCAAGTCTCCCTTTAGTGGTTGTTGAAGGCTCATGGAGGGGGAGATTGTTGAGTTGGTGGTCAGCACCTCCTTGTGGACTTGTGACATGGCTTAACCACCTCTCGTGGGTTGGGTTAAATTTGGCGTTTGTATCAGGCGTTGATAGTTCGAGCTTTTGGCGCAACTGCAAACGATTCCAACAGAGTATACTCAATTCCTACAGTCTAAAAAAAACATAGAATCAGAAAAATAGCTGTAAAAATAAGGAAATTTGAATTATTGTAAAAACTTACAATACAAGAAAAGGAGACAAGCATGACAAATAATTACTACTTTAGGGCCAACATTCATTACCTACGAGCTCAATGCAAAGAGCCTCCAAAGAATATTGGAAGTTAGTTATCACTTCCAACCTATGTATACCCTTATCTATGTGTAACACATTTCTACTAAAAATTTGCCAACATTAGCACATAATGTCTTAAAGACACAAATCTCTTTGTGCAGTTCAATCATGCTTGCTAGACAATAGTCCCTAGGAGTAGGGGAATTGACTAACTTAGCACCTTCAGTTTGATTACATACCAATCATTTTGTGAGGCTTAGGGCCAACTTTAGGAGGTCTCACCATCATGTTTGCAACCTTACATTTGCATTGGTTATTGTTACCCCTATTTTCAAACTTGACGAATTTTTTAAATTTTTGTGTAGATGATTGTCAAAATAAGAGCTCCCAAGTCAGTCTTGCACCATCTCGATCAAGTTAGTATTGATGCCAATGAAGAGTGTTGGCCCTTTTGCCTTCGTTACTAAATTTGCCTAAATTGTGGACCGAAGAGTTGGCCAAGCTTGAGAGTAAGTTTGTAAAGGACCGATCGTGTGCACATTCATTGGTGAATCGTTCAAGTATTGCTCCCGCTCATCGGCATTTTGCCAAAGACTCATAACTTATCAAAAAGGAAATGATGGTTCAGACATTTTATAGTTGTCAGCAACTTCCTTAAAGACTAGAAAAGGCACTAGCAAGAGAAAGGCTTCATCGACAAGTTTGTGCGCTTTCACAAGTTGCCGAACTTATGAAACTCACCGAAGGAGGAAGAGTTTCGAGTGTCGCTTATAGTTGTCATATGTGGGTAAAATTATCATTGGCCAATTTGCCAACTTTGTAAACTGCAGCAAAATGGGGATGCATTCACACTCACTGAAAGTTAGTTATTATAGCTCATGCGTCGGGAATTTCAGCATGTTGCCTAAGTTTAGCAAAACACCGACATATTAAGTGAAGAAAGAGTTGGTTATGATAACTAACTAATACACTTGTACTCACTCATTACATACAATGATGAGATAATAGAGATGAGCTTAGGAGCTGCCCAAAGGATATCACACGTGCAGATTATCTCTATTGTTTTACAAGCCACCCTTTAGATACAGTTGGTATTTGAAGTTTATCGGCAAGTTCATATCCACAAGTTGTCGATCTTGTGAGAATTGCCGAATCAAGAAGAAGTTTTAACCTCATCAATCTTATTGGCAAGTTTTGTCTCTAAATGAAGAAGACGATGAGAAGTTAGTTATTGTAATTAACTCATATATCCTATCAAAATGGAATGCGATGATTGCAATATATACAAATATGAAACTTTCAAGCAAATGCGATAAACCAAGCTTAGAACCGAATTCCACGACCTTGACTGCCATCCTCCCTGATCGCGCAGAATGGAAGCTTTCGAACAGGTTATGGGCATCCAACAAATGTCATCTCAAAGTTTTCAATAAGACGATTGCAGATTAGAACAAAATGGTGTGTTGAAAATGACTTCACAAACTTTCGAGCAAATGCAATTAAGAGGATTAAAGTCGAAATCAACAACTTTGCTCAAAGCATCCTTCATGGCTGCGCAAAATGGGAGTTTTAAAACATCAACTGGGCATCCATCAAAGCACCTCAAAGAATGTCGCTTCACAACGCGATGATCAGGAGATTCACAAAAACCGATTTCTTGACAAGGCTTTTCATTCGTTCAAGAATACGCAAGTGCAAGGCGTACAACCAAATTCTTTCACTAATGAGAATAATGGGAGCACCAAAATAGTGTGTGGACATTCAGCAAACCATAGTTGATAATGGGAAGATGTTATAAGTGCCAAAGATTTGATAGATACACATGCAAAATGTGGAACCGTAAACAAGGCACGGTGAACTGCTTGACAAACGCCTTAAATCGATGTCAACTCATGACATGCGATGACTGCAAGATCTGCACAAAATGAAGAATTCAAATGTGAAGCTGATGCAATCGGTTGGTATAAAGCCAAACTCCATAACCTTGTTTGTCAGAGCGCTTCAAAAGAGATGTAATCTCATGCATTATAAAGACTTCAAGGTTCGCACATAATAGATTTGTTGAAAAGGCTTTAGAAATTTTCAAGCAAACCGTGCCAAAGTTATCCATGACTATGCAGAATGGGTGCTCCTGAACAGGTTATGGATATGCATCAAAGCAGCAGCTACAAGGAACATTCAACACAATGCAAATCATGGCTATAGCAAAAGCTGGAGTTTTCGACATTTTCCAGAGTTCCCCCCAGCCATATTGATATGCGTGCAAGATGTGCAATCATAGACATGGCACATGAACTATTCCACACAATGCCTCAAAGAATACGATGATTGCAAGATATGCGCAAGATGAAGACTTGAAACTAGAAGTCAAATGCAATCGGCAGGCCGAAGCCAGATTCCATTACCTTTCTCTGCAATTAGCAAGTCCAAAGCACAAGGATAAAAGACTTTCCTCAGGTGTCTGAGTTGCAATTAAACTGTGGAGTCAAAGAGAAGACAAACGAATTATTTGTCAAAATGCCTACAAGGGATGTGGTTCCAATGTAGAAGCTTTGAAACGTAGTATGGACGTCCACTAAAACAGGATAAAAGTGGAGATTTGTGCTAGATATTATGTTTGGAATGCCCGCGGTAAACATGCATACTGAATTGTTAAAGCATAGACAAAGCCCGTGGCCTGCACAAAAAGTGTCAAGAATTATGATCTCACAAATGTACGATTGCAGCTTACACATGACAGATTTGGTGAGATAGGTTTGGAAGCCTTTTGTTTGCCAGCATTCTTCATGCAAGTATCAAGTTCTTGAAGATACTATCAAAAGAGATAAACGGAGCAGATAGAGATCAAAAACTTCCTCAACAATGTCAACGATTTGGTCCTTCTTCAAAGTCAAAAGTTGTTAGTTACACTTTTGAAAAAGTGACTTATGTCACTTATTGTAATCAAAGTTAGCCTTTTTGAATTTAGCTTTGTTAAAGTTAGGTAAATGCTAACTTGTCTTCAAAAGGTAGTTATCCTAAGTGGATTAGCCAGGTAGTTTTCCTAAGTTAGTTGTCCTAACTTGTTTCCAAAAGGTAGTTTTTTGAAATCGTCACTTAGGTAGTTTTCCTAAGTGGATTATCCAGGTAGTTACACGAAGTGGTTGCCTTAGATAGTTATCTCGAGTGGTTATGAATTAGTTATTGCAAGATGCGTATAAAGACAAGGCCAATTCATTTGGAGGGGGGATACTTGGACAGAGGGGAGACTATGGAGAAATTCTTAGAGAAATAGTTTGATGAATTTTGTGTTTGCACTATGTATAGAAGAGTTCTTGAGATTGTATAATTTCATGAAGATAATAGAGGATGCATTTAGCTCGTATGTGCTAGAGGTGCTTCTTAAGTTATTATTACTAATCTTTCGTATGTCAAATTAGTGATATCTTTTGTCTATGTGCAAATCATCTGTCATCTATTGGAATGCTTACAGTTCATGCAATTAATGTAATGAAACACAATCAAGCTTTGGTATCTTGGTTTGGATGTGCTAGAGTTACCCATCTCTTCGTATGTTGAGATATTTGCGAGTTAAACTTATATTGTGCTTAAATTCCCCTTTGTAATCGTTATCTATTGTGAAATCTCAATCGGTATTTGTATGTCTATTGTTGGGGTTTCTGTTCTTTAATATTTCTTAGTTCTATGTTTTCTCCTTTATGTACTTTCAGGTTAAAAGTACACAAAAATCTCAAATACCCCCATCATACGAGGGAGCTGCCCCTCTCAAACGTAGAGGAAGATTACAGATTGATCGCAATCTCTCCAACTGTTGGAACAATTGTCACTTCTCTTCGGGCGAACAGGGTCAATTTTAAAGGAGAATTCACAGTGACAAATCTGTTTACCAACAGTTATAAAATTACCTAATAATATTAACTACAACTTGCGCCCTATTGCCATACCCATCCTACTTATCTGTAATGTACCCTACTAGGATTTGGCCTATTTTAACCATAATTAACCCATCTCAACAAGCTTATGGCCTAACTAGATTGATAAAGTAACAATTCCATCTCGACTTGAATCAAATCAGTGATATTCCATAGTTCAATTGATTTATCAATTATTAAATTGTTCATTCACTATACTAGGTAATTAGTTTAATCATTCATAATGCTAAATGCGAATGTCAACCTTTATCCTACTTCAGCTTTAAAGACGAAGATGATGGTCTTTGTTATCAAAGAGCTTGGATACCACAATCAAATAGGTTCCCTGAAGATTTACAGGTTGCTGATTCTCACCCTATCCTGGGACTTAACTTCTTAAACACTGACAGTATTAACACGAATTATTTAAATATAAACATATTCTTCTTACTGTTTATTATCTTATGAACTCTTTTTTTTAATTTACAATCTAATATATAATATATGATTCTTATTCTGATTTGATCATATAAATCAGTAAATAAATAAGTTAAATAATACTATCAATTATTTATATATTTGCTAATAACCTATTATTAATACTACTAGTGCTTAAAACATTATTAGTTATGAGTATATTTAGTGGTTGTAATGGCAGACAGATCTGTTGCATGTCAGATCTGGTCTGTCACTGTCATGAAATTATATATTACTATAATACATATTTTCAGACTATGTTAATACTATTATGGAAATTCTGCATGAAGACATTAGCGGGCTTCATATACTAAGCATACAAATTAAGCACATCACCATGCATACCACTAGGAACAAGGATGTTCCGCCTGTAATTTAATAATAGTTCTGATCTGATCCAATCCTCCCTCCTATTCTCTGCCGTACATCTCCTTATTTGAGCTTTTTCCCTATTTCCATTACTACGTCTGATTAATAAGGTTTCCCCCTTTGGAATCATTATCGATGCCTCTTAATATGTATCAAGGGGATACGAGGGTGAAGGGTTGCATCTCTTCGTTATTCTTTAACAAATCCTAGCACTTAACTCTTGATGGAATCACACCCTTTAGTGGGATACTAATAAGTGATTAGTTATCAGCATGGGTTATACTTTTCATTTGGTGGTGATAATAATACCATTAATGTTTCCCTTCTTTAAGCCATAAGCGCTGCTTAGTAGAATCGAGGTTCATTAATTTATTTAACGATGTCATTGAAGAAGTCACAATCCTTATCTGAAATTGACCATTGCTTATTTTGGTAACCATTACAAAATCGCTGCACTAGTTTCTTAATATAAACAAATTTATTTATATCATCTTTGCTATCATCTGATCGGTGTATTTTGTTGGTAACTAATAATCACTTTCTTTCCATAATTTGCTGTTCATGATGATCCTGTTTATCACTTGCTTTGTCTACTGTAACCATATGGGTGTTACAACCAAGATCGCATCCCTCCACACACAACCTTAGAACATGAGTAAATTGATTAATATCACAACCACCCCATGATTAGTATTACTGAATCCGTCTTGACGGCAAGGATTAGTGTCTTCTACGGCTATCATGTTAAATATGGACCATATACTTCTTTACCAAGGCTGTGATTTTGTCTCTTCACAAATTAAGGGAGTATAACATCAGTTATATAAATTATACATTTATTATTTTAAATATATAAATTGTGTTACAATTAAGAATTGTAAATTATGTTTATAATTTATAATATAATATTAATTTATTTTCATTTGAATATTTCAAGAATATTATTAGTATTAATTAAATAATAATATTTAGTAAATAAATAAATTTCAATAATCATTTGTTAATAGATATTATATTAATTAATAATAATAATAGCTTCGTTTAGCTTTTGGCGCAACTGCAAATGATTCCAACGGGGTCTTCTCAATTCCTACAGTCTAAAAAAAACATAGAATCAGAAAAATAGCTGTAAAAATAAGGAAATTTGAATTATTGTAAAAACTTACAATACAAGAAAAGGAGACAAGCATGACAAATAATTACTACTTTAGGGCCAACATTCACTATCTACGAGCTCAATGCAAAGAGCCTCCAAAGAATGTTGGAAGTTAGTTATCACTTCCAACCTATGTATACCCTTATCTATGTGTAACACATTTCTACTAAAAATTTGCCAAATGTCTTAAAGACACAAATCTCTTCGTGCAATTCAATCATGCTTCCTAGACAATAGTCCCTAGGAGTAGGGGAATTGACTAACTTAGCACCTTCAATTTGATTACATACCAATCATTTTGTGAGGCTAGGGCCAACTTTAGGAGGTCTCACCATCATGTTTGCAAATTGTGACAACAAAAAGATTTTCAACAAACGCAACCTTACATTTGCATTGGTTATAAAATTACCTAATAATATTACCTACAACTTGTGCCCTATTGCCATACCCATCCTACTTATCACCTTCATAAACCCGAGGGCCTCAATTGTGTCACAAGAAAATATTGGCCTAAGCCTCTTGTTGAAAATTGTGCCATGATGCACTTTTTTTCTTCCCTTGTTGGAGCTCCTCACGCTAGTCATATGTGCAAGCAAAACCACTAACCCTTCACTTATACTAAGCTAAAGAAAACACTCAAATTTTTTAAAGCTATTAGGAACATTGCTTGTTCATCATACTCTTAATACTACAAGATATAAAGAATTGCCACGTGCAAGCACTTAGAACAACTCTTCTCGTGCTTTGTCTATATCCGGCCAATCCATAGGGACCTCTACACTCTCCAATTCACTATTACCAATGTTAATAGCAATTAAAGTGCATGAGAAATTTGCATAGGGATACTTCAAATCAATGCCAAGAACACTAATGTTGCCACCCTTTCCCTATACCATGGCAAAAATGATGTTTCTATAGATAGAGCTCCAAAAGAGAGCTCTCTAGGGGGTTTTGACAATGCATTGTGGTGCTTGGAAGCTTAAAAAGCAATCAAAATCTTTGACTATACACGACTATAATAGGCTCCTGATCAACATTTATGTTTGTGAGAATATTTGCTACTCCTTTTAAATTATATCTATAGTGATGGTAGCTAAAATTTGCTAATTTATCTTTTAGCTTTAGCATCTCTTCAACATTCCTCTTTAACTTTTGATTAGGAGTCGAGCCTTTAAATAGAGTATTTATTATTACCAAGGAATCACCTTCGATGACGTTTCTCACATTTTCAGAAATAGTTACCAACATACCTGCAAGCAGAGTATGCCTTTTAACAATTTTATTGGATCTATATCCAAAAACTAATGAACCCTCATAAATGAAATTTCCTCTCAAGTCTCTAATAATAAAACTTCTAGCTAAGCCTAGCTTGAAAAATAAATTGAATGAATGATTCAATAATTGAATGATTATATTGAACGATATACACACGTATATATAGAGGTTACAAGACGATGTTCTATAATTAGAACATAACGTTAAAGTAAAAGTTTAAAGAGCTAAACGCTAAATTAGGCATGAAAGCTAAAAAAAGCTTAAAAGCTAATTACATAATAAAAAAGCTAACTTAACAAGCTAAATAAGTCGACAACTTAAAATGGAAGATGACCATTATAGAAGATATTAATATTATTTTAACACCCTCCCTAATGGTCATCGTACTCAATACCCTACAGGAAACACTGCAAGTGTTATGATCACAGATGCAAAGAACACTCTGTTGCTACAGAGACCCTCCCAGGATTTGCATAATGTAAATGACCAAGAGTACCAAAAGCCATCCAAGTGAATGTAGCCTTCACATGCGAATTAGAGATCTGGCACACATGAATTACTGAAGAAACAATGATTTTGAGGAAAAAATCAGCAAACTCTTTTGCAGAAGAGTACCAACTCCAAAACTGACTGCAAGATACCACGGTTGCAGATGTACGCCTTGGCAGGTGCGACCCAAATTGACTGCAACAAAGCTTGATTTTTGAGGAGAAAAATCAATCAAAACCAGAGAACTTCGCAAATCACAAATCCCACGCGAACTTCGCGTATTACAGATGATTTTTGAGGAAAAAATCATAAAAACCAGCAAACAATTTTTGAAGGAAAAATCTTGAAAACCTAGAAATCCCACACAAGCTTTGTGGATGACAGATAATAATTTTGAAGGAAAAAATTCTAAAACCTGAAATAGGAACCCTTGAAAAGAGAATTTACGATTTTGAGGAGAAAATCGAAAAACCAAGAAATCTGAGGTTACAAATCATTGTTTTTGTGGAAAAAAAGGGTAAAACCCAGATAACTAAAATCTTACGCGAATATCGCGGATTACAGATGAGATAATTTTTAAGGGAAAATTATAAACCTTGCGAACAATTTTTGAGGAAAAAATCGTGAAAACCCTGGGACTTGTAGGATGAGGTCTGGCCTAAATCAATCTGATCAAGGCAACGATATTTAGATATCGTGAACATGCACTGTTTCCAGGTGTTGTGGCAGCTGTTGAACTTTTGATTGTGTTCCAACATGATGTTGGTCAAAGATGCCATCACAAAAATGGAGGTTGAACGAGGTCAACCTAGTCAAAGCATGAGACAGAAGAATCTGATTCAAAAATCAGAATAGAAGCAGCTGCACAAAAAATCTGAAACCCTAGTGGAGAATTCTGGCACGAATTCCAAGCGCAAATTTTGAGGTTTGGAAGAAACCTAGAAATTAAAATTTTCTACAAACTTAAAACCTAAAATTTTTCTTGAAAATAATCAGAAAAAAATAATAATTTGCAGAAAATAAAAAAATACCTTTGATTTTTTTGTAAAAAAAACCAGAAAAATATTGACGATTTTTTTTTTTTGTAGATTGAAAATTTTCCTAGGGTTTCTACAATTTTTGACTAGGGTTTTGACCCTTCAGTTCAAGTCGAAATTTTATTCTGCTTGCAGATTTGTGGTGGGTTTTTCGAGACTTTAAAAAAAAAAACAGTTTTAAAAAAATCCTTTCAACAAAAACTTCGAAAAATTTTAAAAACAAAAATTTTCGAAATTTTTAATTTCCATGCTCTGATACCATGAAAAATAAATTGAATGAGTGATTCAATAATCGGATGATTACATTGAATGATATACACACGTATATATAGAGGTTACAAGACGATGTTCTATAATTAGTACATAACGTTAAAGTAAAAGATTAAAGAGCTGAATGCTAAATTAAGCGTGAAAGCTAAATTAATCTTAAAAGCTAATTAACTAAAATGAAAAAGCTAAATGCTAAATAAAGCTTAAAAGCTAATTACATAATAAAAAGCTAACTTAACAAGCTAAATAAGTCGACAACTTAAAATAGAAGATGACCATTATAGAAGATATTAATATTATTTTAACATAGCTTACCCCTTGACGCTCCATCAAAATTCAACTTTACAAAGCCCTCTAGAGGAGGGAACCACTTCTCATTACCCTCTCCTTTCCTCTCCATATTATTCCTATTTTGGTTATTCCCAAGATTAATGCCTCTTATCTCTTGAATGGGGGTTTATTGATTGTATTATGTTAATATTGAATAATGAATATCTATTAACATAAATAGCTTCCAAATTTTCTCTATATTGCCATACTGTACCCACATACACATTGATACCAATTGTTCTGATTCAGAAACTTAGACAAAAACCCTAATCGTAAGCCTAAACTCTTATTTTTTTAGGGTTTAGGGTTAGATTTAGCACATAATATTAATAGAAAACCTTAACTCTAATCCAAACATTGAATATTTTTAGTGTTTAGGGTTAAGGTTAAGGCATACTATAAGTATGAAATCAAATCTCTAACCCTAACCTCAAACCTTAAAATTTTTTCAGGTTTAGGGTTAAGGTTTACATAAGGTATACAAATGAAACCCTAATGCTAACCCCAAACTCTTATGAAAATTTAGGGTTTAGTGTTAAGGTGCACTCATGTTATGTACTAAATTAAAAAATTAAAAAGTTAAAATCCTTTTAGGGCATTACTTTACTTGGAGATAGGAAATAATAGGGTAGATGTGAAGCTATTGACAGTTGATCCAATCTGATAAATGCGATGTTGCATGGTCAAATGCAGCAGAAATGTCTGAAAAATAGCAGAATTCGAAAATGTAGCATAAGTTACTAAAAATAACAGATATCACAATATAGCGGAAAAAATTGCTGAAAAATAGTGATTTGATAGTTAATCACAATTTATTGTGATATTTGAGTCAGTGATTCATTTGACCGATTTTAAAAAAAATGCAATTTTTTAATTGAAAAGATTTGTCTGATGGTGTCAAGTCATGATTTATCAGGGTTAGTTGCGATAAATTGCTGATGTTTGCAACCATGTGATTTACATCTTGCCATCAATGAAACAAGTACTGCAATTTTCTTGTGCTTTGCATGTACACCCATTTCTGAACGTAGAACTTGAAAGATCCTGATGGTTTGGATTGTAAAACTATCATTATTATAATAACAAAATCATGAAAATAAATCTTTGCACGATTGGAAGTTTTAATTTTGTTGGAGCTGTGGGAAGAGCCCTGTGTTCCACTTCCTTCCCACTGAAATTTTCGTTTAGTTTCAGGGTCTTTGATGAATATTTTTGAAATACCGCATTTTAACATTTCGTAAACTCTCAATTTAGATGATCATGGACACTAGGTCCATGCATACATAGATCAGTAAGTATTCTTCTGTAGTTGTCTTCAGTTTATTTAAAATTTTCATAATATATTGACTACTGCATGGGGCCTTTGTAAGAATGCTTTAGCTCTCTCAAACCTTTTTACAAATTGGATTTCTTGAACATTTTTGATGCATCTATATCCAGTTTCAGAATTTACCAGTCATTCTTTATTTTGTATTTTTCAACAAAGCAGCACATAAGTTTAGTTGTGTCTATATGGCTCTCATCTATGCTTATTTTGCAGGATATTCTACTACCAATAAAACAAGACCCAAAGTTACCGTGCAATCTCAATATTTGAAAAAGAAAATGGGTGAAAATTTTGATCTGCAAGCCAGAAATAAAAATATTAATGATACAGGGTTGGAGAACAAGCGCACATGTGATGCACTTGATAGTACTTCACCAACAGCAAAGAAGTCAAAAACTGATGAAGTGCAAATTGTGAAAAATGAATTGAGTGGAAAATATGTTGATTTGTTGAATGACAGGACCAAGGATACTGGGGAAGATGCAGAAAACAAAAATTATCAGAGCAACAATAACTTAACAGTAAGTGAACTGAATTTAAATGAAGCAGATCAAAAACACATTGTGGCTGTAATTTAATTATTGACTCAGATACTGGAAATAAAAAATGGCAGGAGAATGATAACTTAGTGGCAAATGAGCACATTTCAAATAAGAAAAGTGACATTACAGAGGTAGCTAGGGAAATCACTCTCGTCGAAGCAGATGCAGCAGAAGATAAAGGTTCCCGACATACCATGGAGGATGCTTGGGTTGTTCTGTCAGATGCAAGCTTAGGGATCCCAGGGAAACTGAGGTAAAATGGGATTTAGGTGATTGCTTTTTTGCATTTAGGTTGTGTTTGGTAGGGCAAATTACAATATTCCGTGCAGAAATATAGTTTCAGCACTTAATTAAGTAATATTTGTGAGTTAAATTACTTTTTTATATATTGTTGCATATTAAATCCATTGGAAGTTGTTATCCACATAATTCTTCTGATAAGGCTTTTCTTTGTTTCAAACACTGTATTTTGTGAATTTGTTAATGTGATTATGAAAGTCGTAGGATTATTCTGTCTTCCCATCAAAGGCAGTCTACTTAAGAATTAGTATCCAAAAGATACCTCCCAGTATTTAGATAAGAGTCGTTTCTACTAATGTTTTTAAAATACATGTCTTGTTTTAGCTAATAACAGCATGAATTCAGAGAAATATCATAGGCAAATACGTACAATCCTGCAACACAGGATATCCTAGAACAACACTAAGATAATCATTATATACAGCTAGCATGAATGTTTTACTAAGTTTATATTATTTGTTCTTGAGATAGACACACTGTTCCTTCTCAATCAATATGTTTCTGAAAATGTGATAGCTTCAATCTGAATGTGCTGCATGCTTTTGCATTTAAACTGAATGGAATGCCAGAAAATGTAAACTTGCTGTTTGTGACTCCTAAAACTTGCCAGTGGGCTGTGCATGTATTCCTATTGAGCTTAATGTGTGATTCTGAATGTACTTATCTGGACAGATTTACCCAAAGTAAGTCATCCGTTAGCTTAGTTAATTCAGTATGTAATGGTAATTGGTACTTATAAGTTATATCCACTCACTGTGGTTTAACTTAGTTGCATCACCTACTGACGTGAGGATGTGGGGGTATCTGAAGTAGTGGTCCATTGTGTTTACTCTTACTGTTGTGCTTTATTGATATGATGTTCTGCTCACTTCTTATCTCATTCAGTGGGTTATGATATTTGACAACACATCTCACCATATTATTTTCCATATCACTTCTTGGTGTTCTCTAGATTACAACCCAAATCGGAAAGTTGGTTATGGATATTAGGAACCATCAAGAAGGCTTCTGTAACATTTCACCATAGCTTTACCACTGATCCTTGTTTTTCAGCTCCAAAGTCTCTAAAAGTCTCTTTTATCCTCAAGTTGCCTTCTCTAAGTTTTTTCTTTGCCATTTATTCGGGCCTATTCTTGAAGTCCTCTTTGTCTGTATTCCAAGTTGTGCCACCTTTTCTCAAGGTCTGATTTGAGTCAATATGCCTTTTATTTATAGTGGCCTATGCATTTTGTAGTTCCTACTTTAATGCTTCTTCTTGGCAAAGTTTCTGCCATGATTATATTAAATTTTCAGCTACAAGTTTCTACTGCTGTTCTGTTTTCCTTTTTGGGGAACATGGAAGGAGATTTCTGTAAAGGCAATACCAGATCTGGCTGGGCGCTTGGAACAAATGCTGCAAATGAATAAGTGAGATGATTTAATAGGATTTGGCCAAAACTGCTTTCCTGAAAAGATTCTAGACTTAGAAACTCAGTTTTGATGTACACCCAGAGATGGTGCCTTCAATGTTCTTGCATTGATTTAATAGGATTTGGCCAAAACTGCTTTCTAAGAAAGATATTAGCATGAACTTAGAAAATCAGTTTTGATGTACAACTAGAAGGCTAGAGGTGGCACCTCGAATGTTTTTGCATTAATTGTGATGGTTTATTGGGCCGTTTGGCACTTGGTAATTGACACTTTTTTAGCTGATACTACAACCATTGGGGATATAAATGAGGGCCCAGTCTGAAGGTGTGGTACATCACAGACTATCCAGGGAAATTAAACTTGAACCACTTTGTTTACAAATTCACAATTATATTTTACATCTTAGCCCCTTTGGTTATTACCAGTTCTTCATTTTTTGCAGTTTTGACATATAAATGAAACTTTTTCTTCATAACTTTGGATATTTGCAGTAAGCACCATTAAATGGATTGGCATATACAGGCGAGCATCATAGCCAAGCATCTAACAGACAGCATAGTATTTTTTTTCAAAATAATCTTCAAACAATTCAGTAGAGAAAGGTGGCTTATTCACATTTGAGAACTTCTGTAATTGTTATTCTTCTTAGGCCTATGAGGAGGGAGCCACTTCCTTTTATAATCATACTCTATTAAAGGAACCCAAATCAACTGGCATTTCATAGCTAGAGTCTAGCTTGAACACGTGGCAGATATAATCTTTTGTCAATTCAAGTATCTCTTTACCCTAATGTGTGTAGTTATCTTCTTTTCTGGCACATGATTTTCGGCTAGGGCTCTAATCAACTCCACATTCACAAAGACATTTGGTACCGCCAGTTTGGCTAATCCTAGTCTCCAAGGGTTGCACACTGGAATCTTCCTGTGCATTTTTCTATAATGGTACCTAAACAGAGCATAGCCATCCATTGGCACTTGGCAGTATAACATCTTTGCAACCTCTCTGAATATCTTCTAGTCTATCATGCTAGACATTTACCCCTTGTTGATGTCTAGGTCTTTGTGCAGAGCCGGGCAATTGGTCAATTAGGTAATCTCAGAATTCTCTTTCTTTCTTTTGCCTCTTTGCCCTAGGTTGGCCTTTAGCAGACCCTTTGGATGAACTGGCCATTGTGCTAGTAGGGTTTTGAGAATTCAAGATTTGCTCCTAATTCTTGTTTTACAGGGAAGGCCCTAAAGCTTTTTTTAGTTCAATTCGCAATTCTTAGTGGAGTCTGATAAAACTAGGGTTTGAGTTTTAAATAGTAACAACCTTTCCAATTTACCCTAATTGAAAAGCATAAAAGTCCTATTTGCAGGAGAGAAAGCGACAGTTTACTTATTGTTTTTTGGCACCAAACTGCTTTAAAACTCTGAGAAATCTTTGTTTTGCAAGAAAAACCCTCCAATTTTGCCTTCTTCAATCACCACGAGTTCTGAGTTTGCTTTGTAATCCAATTTACGACAAAGAACCGGCAAAAATATTCTTATATCTCCCTTAATTGCCACCATAAATGCAAACTCATGTGAGCAATAACATTACCAGTAGGGCCGTTAGCTTGTTTGAATCTTAGCTGTTGATCAAAAGGATCAATGGCTGTCGGCAGGGTTTGAAATTTCTTGTTGACCCTCATCCGCCCATGAATTGTAATTACGTTGCTGAATATACCACCTCAATGACAATGATGTTCTGTTTTTGCAATTGATGCCAATAGATCCATATCAAAATCATAACCTGGTTTTATCCCATGAGCTCATGAATCCATACTTGGTTTCAATGATCATGAACCTGTTTGCATTTGGAAATGCTCTTGACTTTACTCTTCTAATAGCATCCTGATTGGTAATATCCTGTAATTTTCTGAGACAAACCTGAGGAGTGTACCTTCTGCCCTGGTTTAGTATGGCATGTACTCAAGGCAGATCTGGGACAAACCTGCAGGTGTCATAGATTTAAACAATTTTTTAAAATGGAAAATGGCAAAAAGGAAAAGTCAACAGTCTAAACCTAAATTTTAAAACATAAACTAATAACATGAACCCCTAAGATGACTAAAAGTTTACAAAAACAAAAAGGAAAAAGCACAAAATTATCTCTCATTTCAAACTCAATTTTCATTGACGTTCAGGTCTGGAAGGAACTTCATTAAGCTAGTGGATAATTTTGTTTATTTTATAGGTTTGCATGGTATGGTTAATTTTGTTCACATTGATAGAATTTTTATGTTCTTAAACATTTAAAAAATATATTTGGAGCGCTTTTACCCAATATTTACTGAATCTGAGGCAAAAAAATTTGATAAGCACCCGTACACAATTTCTGTACCTGTAGAAACCTGTACTAGAACAGGTAATCAAGTTTCTTGAAATTAAAGCATGAGAATTGGTGAATTATTTCTACACCTTTTATGCTTAAACACAACTAATTTTCATGTCTCCTTTGTCTTGGACTTGGTTGATGCTCTCCTTGCTGCCTCCCCTTCCCTTTGTTTCAAATATATTTCATGCAACTTTAGACATGTGACTCTCATATAGTTATTTTTATAATGTTGTTTCTTCTTATTGAGTGTTGGAGATTGTTATTTCCTAGTGTTATTTGGGGATGCATCCCCAAGGCTTGGCAAGCCATCTTGGACGTCCGGGATGGTTTAGGGATGTGGAGATGGGGAGAGTACATCCCATAGTTTTTGTTTTGCAGTCCAGTGTTTCTAAAATGACCAAGGGATGTTGTGACATCCCCATTCATCTTGTGGACATCAAGGTGTTCCGAGGGTCACTCATTGATAATACTTCTCCAGAAAAACTCAAACAAAAAGCATTCCAAATCTATTAAAATCCTAAAATAGGGCCTACCAAGGTTCCCAACTTAAGAAAACTTTAAAATCCTTGTGCATTGCTCTTTCGCAATCACCAAAAGAGGAAGAGAGGAGGAATAGAAATGGGGAGGACGAGGAAGGTCTTATTGACATCCAGGCATGTATATTATTCATTTACTGATGTAAATTGTTTCTTTTCCTTTGTGAATGCCAAACACGAAGCTTGTGTTTTTTTAATCTTTTTAATTTCAAAGTTGGTTTTTGATTCAGTCTGATTTTTTAACACATTGAACTATTTAAAAAGATTATTTTCATTGTCCATTGGTTTTAAAATTGGGGGTAACTGCATTTGACCAGAGCTATGAACTGGTGAGGCCATTCTCAACATGAACGCTCAGAAATAACACTCCAGAAGGGGTTTGAACCTTGATGTCAAGAATCACAACACCATAATTTAACCATCACACTATTCCATTATTGGCTTTATTGTCCATTGGTTCAATGTGCCAAAATTCAGATTTTTTTTTTGCTGTTTGAATTTAAGTGATAGAGTAATAGAATCTATTTTTTTTGTTTTTTTATTGGATTTTAAAACTGTAGATGAAAAGGGCACAATTTCCCACAAATATTATGATTTTGTGAGGTTGAAAGGAAGTCAATTAGCGTAAATGCAATGCACATTGTTCTCACTTGCAGTGCCCCTTGCCTCATTTTGAAATGACCTTTCTAATGGACCTCTTTTGCTGGAAAGAAAGGGGTTATTGTCTTCTTGGGAGGGTATTACACTGAAGGGATGTGTGGCAACCACTATTGGAGAGGTGAATGATGGCTCTGTAGGTGGCTTGCATGATCCTTCCTTGGATATATCATGGGCTTCTGTTTTTCCTCTCTCACTTACAATATCTACTTCCTGTTCTTTGATATATGAGAGAACTTGCTCCTTTGGCAACCCTTTTTGTTCAGACCCAGACAAAATCTGGTTCCTTGGCCAGCCAAAACACACTGTTTGTTTTCACTTGACTATATGAGCTCTAATATTTGTTATGACATTGACTACAATGCCAAAGATAACCCTCTCCTCTAGGAAGCTGCTAAGTTATTATGGCATGTCACCAAAGAGGTGATGCTTGGTCAAATCTGAAAGTCCTATCTATCCCTGGCTCATTGAAGTAGAACTACTAGCAGCCAATGTTTAAAATAAAGTAAATTTGGAAATAAATTTTGAAAATAATTCATAATAAACTTAAAATCTCCTTGGTGCAAATTTTTGATCCATGCAGCACTTATCAAACATGTCTTAACACTTTTGCAATCTTTCACTGCTAAAAAAAATCAGCAACCTTGAGTAATGAAAAACAATTTTGGAAAGTGTTGGTGTCTGTTTTATCATCTACCAAACATTTAGAATAAAGTACCCAAAGATAATTTATCCTCTCTTGAAAAATCACCACTTATGCTAAGATTGCCGGAAGATCATATGGCGATTCCAAGGTTTCTTTAGTCAGGTCTTGATGTGTGGATAAACTCAATGGGCGTTGTGATTTGTTGGTAATACACAAAGGGACTTACGCTTGAATGAATTGTCAACAACTTTGGGACTTAGATGAATTTATCCATTAAAGCTCTCTCTTTCTCTCTCTTTTTGGGATTTTTGGGGTTTAAGACTTTCAAAAAGACAAAAGGGATAAGGGTTGAGAATTCTACTCTAATCCTATGAATTCCAGAGACGGTATTGATTCGGTGAACTCAATAAACCACACTTTGTTCCGCCTCACTTAAGACAACGTACACAAAGTGGATGCAATCTTCAAGGGATGTGCTTATGATTGGAAGTTTAAGCATGCACAAAATAGAAAGCTCAGACTAACTTTGCACAGTGAATGAAAATCATCCATTCACCAAAAGTATGAGCGGAGATACACCATAAATCAATACTTATTAGATCTTTTATTCAATATAACAACATGAAATAAATTCTAAACTAATGTGTTGAAGAAATTGAAAACCTTGCTTAATCATTCAAACAATAGGGATCACAAAGCCTTAAGAGAAAGCACACATGTAATATATTCTCTGAAAAATGACTTTCATGCTTCAATATTTCAAAAACCTCACACTCTCCAAATGAGAGGAGGCAACCTTATATAGGAGTCCAAAAATTTTAAATGACCGAGATCGAACAATGATCAAGGGCTGAGATTAAGAGTTAAAAACCCTAATTAGGGTTTTCCCAAACTCTAACAGTTAGAATGAGCAAGAAGGAGACAAGTGGCGCAAATGCTATTCTCACTGAGGTGAGTGTCCAGTTTCCTTCTTTGCAGATTCGATGTACCTGGACACAAGAAGTCGCACCTCTTCTATGGTGACACTTGGCAAGTTGCTAATTTGGAAGTCGACCATATCCACATCATCAATACAGGTGGTGAGAGTGTCTTCCCAGCCAATTACTTGCGTCAGGAAATTATGCGTATGAAGCTCGAAACTCTGGAGAGATCCTCCCTGAGAATTGGCCCTGAAACTTTAAAGAAGTTTCCTTGAACTTTGGCCCTCAAATTCTCTGCACGCAGATGCTTCTCTCGCACCTCATCTTGTTGCAATATCTCAACTGCCACAAAGAAGACCTTGTCTTGAATATCTCTGATGGTCTTTTAAATTTCTGAACACTTAGCGTAGGATTTTCTCAAAGATTCAACCCTTATAACGAAGGCAAAGTACCAAGTGCTGAAATCATATAGGTCATCGGGCTGGATGCCTTTTTTGTCTATAAGATCCTGCTAAGAAAGTCCTCTGATTATTTTTTAGATATGGAATGATTCTTCTCTGAATATCCTCAATATCTTCCCAAGCTTCAGCTATGTCTTGAATTCTGCTCAATAAGGAAGATGTGGAGGCACGTGCTGATATCAGGTTCTCAATGAGTATGTCAGAATGTTCTAAGGCATCAGCAGTCCATTCTTTAGCTTCTCTGAAAGTTGTCTTCATGTCCTTATAATCCTTTAATGATTCTTGTGGAAGAGGTATGGACAGAGCAACAGGTACCTCCTCCCGATCTATAGGTTTTGTCAAATGTTGAACATATCTCTTCCATAGCTCATTCTCATCTTCAACCTTCTTTCTTTTTCCTTTTCCTTGTTCTGTCTTGCCTTGAGGGCGTTGCAAGAATCATCAAAATCTTGGATCTTTTGGGCCTGAGTAGGCTTACCCAGTTCACAGTAGTGATTTCGTAATCCTTAGGAGTGATGTTATCTTGAGTTTTCCCTACCTTAGGTACTGCCACTTGAACTGTCCCGCATCTTGCACTAATTCTCTGGATCAAGGAGAATCTCTTGGCTGGCTTGGGCGGCTTCATCTTGCTGGATTTATCTAACTCAGCCAAAAGTTCAGCTGTATTATCTATATGGTGAACCTCTTCAGGAACTTTGGCTTTCATTCTTTCTCTCAACCAATGAGGAATGGTTGACTGCTCCACGCCACTCTCATCAAAATTATCTTCTATCTCGTTCGGTCCCGTGACTATGCCATCCAAGAATTCTCTTGGCTGCTCCAAGTTCTCAACTTCGATAACTTCAACCACTTTGGGTTCTTGTCCTGGTTCCTGAAAGGGGAATTGAACTGGTTCCTCCGCGATCTCCTCAATGACAAGAGAAGGAACTCTCATTTCTTGTTCTTCTGTCCCAACATCTTGCTCTTGCTCATCAATTATCACTCTCAGTGGCGTGGTAGAGGAAGCACTTATGGTCGAGTGACCTTCTCTTGACTGCTGTTGTCCGCCTACATCTACCTCTCCAGCGACCTTTCCTTTTTCCCTCAATGAATTTGCAGTGGGCTCTTTTCTTTTCCTCGATCCTACACTTTCGAGGTTCTTGTGGCCACTGGACGTTACACCATGATTCAAGGACATAGATTCATCTGTCCCCATAAGATCATATGTGAAAGTAACATTCTTCGCCTTAAGTTCCTTTGTCTTTTGAGCTGCCCACCATTTGGAATATTCAATTACTGGCCTCATAAGGTCTCCAAGGTTAGACCTCTCAACATTTGACCAATCAATAGGGGCAAGGGGCTCATTTTTTAAGACGGCATAGTGCGGTTGCTCATACTCATTGTCCTCCTTAAGCTGGTCCGCTACCCGGAATACCTCATAAACTTAGATTAAATTTAGTGGAATTCTAGACCACAACCTCCTCCTTATGTCGAAGCTGTCAACAACGTTAGCCCAATAATCTTCTAAGTCTGGCCTATGCTTGAATTTCACTTCATTTACTTTCCCCATTTTATGAAAAGAGTCAAAATGGCTCCTAGCCTGGTACTAGAAAAATGGGTACCATTGGATCTCCTTATCAACAAATGCAACAACTTGTGATGAAGGACATGTTTCTAACCCATTCCCAATAGTAAGCGAAGACGCTCCTGTCTTCTGCTTCTTCCTCTCGACACTCATAAAATTCTCTAATCACCGTACTACCTCGAGTAGTACCATCCTGTTTGTGGGAAACATAGGCAATTTGTATGGCTGTCCTGAGAATCCCTGAATCCTTAGATAAGTGAACTTGGGTTACTGGATAAACCAATATCCAAATCTACTAATGAAGTCCATCGACTCTTGAGAGAGTCGCCGATGGGTACCCCCTTGAAGGGTTCTGGTGATATGCATCAGGAATGCATCTTTAACTTTCTTCAAGTGGAACTTTTCTTCTAATTGCAACTGGGGATAGCAGTCATAAACAGGAAACTGGTTTTTTTTTGTTCCTGACAGCGCCTCTACATACAATACCTCTGTACCTATATGTTCTAGCCAAAGAATAGAACAAGTAGGAACTCATGTAGAAAGTCCTATTCTTTTCCAAATTTCGCAATTGATCATCAAGGTTATCACTAATAATCCTTGCCCAGTTAATCATCTTCACTCTAGCGGTGACCTCATGGATAAAGTAGTACATCCATGGTTCAAAAGGAGCACCCTGTTGGCTTCCCATAACCGTGTTCAATAGGACGATGAGGTCTCCATAATCTTCCTTGAAGTATGCCCGTACAAGGAGTTTGGGTATTTTATAACTTCATTTCCTTGGCTTTTCCAACCATTGATGGTTGATGTTGGCTTCATATTCCTCTATGTGATCCTTGTACAATTGTGTCGCCTCATCCCTGGTTATGTAAACAGTTTTGTGCTACTCGGGGATATGGAATGCTTCTCTAATGTTTGCCAGGATTCTACCATTAGGGGCTACTATTTCTCTGCTTGCTGGGTTGTAATGTTTGGAGCATTCTGCTACTAATTCTGTACACTGCATCGCTGGAAGGAAACCAGCAGCTTGTACGATTCCATTGTTCATCATCCTTCACGCAATTGCGGTAGGTAATTGAGTGCCTGTGCCATACATTCTCTTCTTAAATTCCCAGAGGTCGATGCTACCCAAGTTTGTGTCACCAACTTGCTTCCATTTAGAATTCATCTTTGATTCCGGAGGGGAATCTTTGTCCACTAGAAACTTCATTTTGTGTGATGTCCCCGCTTCGAAGGTCATCCAAATCTGCACAAGAAAACAAATAAACTTAAGTTATAATCTGCATTTTAGGTGCAATTTCAGAGTTTGGAGGCTAAGTAATTTATAGTTTAATATCTTCTCAACTCTTGGCCTTGAAAATCTGATTTTCAAATACTTTGATATTCTGAAAATCTTAAGAAAATCCCTTGAAAATCATCAAACTCAAGGAGTTTCTAGTCTGATTTTAACTTCAATATCAGAATTTGGAAAAATTTAAGTTCATTCAAACTCCTTGAAATTTATTCTAACTAGAAAGAGAAATCTGCTAAATTTATTCTTTCTCTTTAAACTTTGAGGAAAAACTTGGGTTCAAAAACCCAATACCCTGCCTTCAAAACTAATTTTCACCTTCGAAGAAAGAAGAAGAATGAGAAAAGAAGCTGCTTGGAGGAATAAAAATCAAATGTTAATCAGAAAATTAATGAATTTGTCTTCCAAACAGTCAAGGTCCCTCCAAAATCTGTGTGCAACTTGTGAAAAATGGTTGAAAATCTCAGACTTGTGCTTGAAATCCTTCTTGAAATTACTTTAATTTGCAAAAAATTTCTTAAAAATACTCTCAACCTGCACAAAACTTCTCTCAAAATGCCTCTCAACTTGTTCTTGAAATTCGAACTTCATATGATGAAATGAGAGAATGAAGGCATTTGTATTGGCGTTCAAATTCTTCATTTAGAAACACAAAGGATCTTCTAAAATTTGTTTCTAATTTGTCCTTCATACATCGAACTTGGACATTCAGTTAATGAGCTTGATTTGTATCACTTAGAAAGTTTCCAATTTTGGTGGTCAGTTGACTTGTCATCTCTTAAGAAAGTTCGAACTTCATCTTGTCTTTCGAATGCAAGTTTTTAAATTCATTTTCAGTCCATAATTCAAACTAAATCTGCAATATTCTTCTTTGAAAAACTTTCCAATTTGGTCTCAGTTCGAACTTCATCATCAAATCTTGCTGACATCATTCAAGAATATTCTTTTTTCTCAAACTTAGCATGTATCTCTCTTGGGCGGACTTTCTTAGACTTGTTTCTTCTTCAATCAAAGGTAGGGCGGACTTCATTATCATTGTGCACCATGTGTCATGCTAGGGCTGACTTCTTCATGTTTGTGCACTCAACTCTTGATAGGGCAGACTTTGTGAAGGTTATGCACTTCATACCTTGATCAAGGGTGGACTTCCTTGATTTCTTAACTTCATACCATGTTATTCTCATTCACTTGGCGGACTTCATGAAGTTTGTTTCTATTTGCACTTGAAGTAGGGTGGACTTCAAAACCTTTCCTAACAGCTCCAAGGCGGACTTTATTGAAATCAAGAACCATAGACTTGCAGGTTGGGCGGACTTTACTAACTTTGTGCACCATTTACCACCTCCAAGGCGGACTTGACTGATTGCCTAACTTTATACCCTCTCTCTAGGGCGGACTTCTTCCTCGATTTCTTAACTCTTTTCCATAGGGTGAACTTGGTGAGAATTGTGCTCTATCTCCATAGGCGGGGTTCATCCATTTCATGCATCTCACTTCAACCAAGGGCGGACTTTGCTGTTCTTAGGCACCAAGTGTATGCTGATATAGGGCGGACTTATTAACTTCATGCCACATTGCTTGTTTGCTAGGCGGACTTGCCTTGGGTTGTGCACCATTCTTCATATTTCAGGAGGACTTTATCAGCTTTTAGGGGAAGGGCGGACTTGAAGAAACTTAAGAACCTTTTCCTATTATCATTCCTTACTTCAAGTCGGACCTCATTAGCATGCTTTGCATTGTGTTGACTAGTCCTAGGCAGACTTCCTTCAGCTCATGCACTTGGATTTGTAGGAGGGTGGACTTGGTATGACTTGTTCACCATTCACTTGCACTTCATGCTTTGAAGCGGACTTAGACATGCCTTTGCACCTCTTTCTTGGCGGAGTTGCAAATATTCTTGCACTTTATAAGGCGGACTTGAGGGGAGTTGAGAACCTTTCAACCTTAACCAAGGGCGGACTTCATGAGACTCAGGAACCGCATGATCAAAACTTGAAATCTCCATAACTTGTGCATTTTTTACTGGATCGCCTTGAAATTTGAAAACTGGCTTCAATCATTCACTGAATTCCTCGGGATTCCTAAAATTTAGGAGATTAGCTTTTTGGGTAAAAACTTGGATTTTAGGAGGAATTTGTCGATCATTTCAGTGTATCTCAGTGTGAATAGTGCAAACCCTAGATCCACTTTCTAAAAATAGAAAAAAGAAAGGTTACCTAAAAATAGGAAAAACTTTCTAAAAATAAGCCATTTCGGGGATCGTGTTCAAAATGCCAAAAATGAAACTTACTTAAAAATAGGAAAAAGCAAAAAACAAAACTTTCTAAAAATAGAAAGTTGGCCAAATTAGCTCAAATCAATTGTGATCTTTGTCCTTTGGGCTTCCTAGACACAATGACGACGTCTAGACTCTTTTATAACCATGGCTTGCACACACTGACTCATAATGTTCAAAACTCAGGTTGCTCAAAACTGACAAACTTGATGCGAGAGGTCACAAGGGACTAATAGAAACCCTAGAAAGCAGGAAAAAGGGAGGGTCCCCATCTGCAATGGGGTGATGTGTGAAAAGGTCACAATAGAAAGTTGAAATGGTAGGTAGTAGTTTTTACGTTTTGTGTTTGTCTGTCATTTTTAGGTTATGTGTTCTTGTTTAAGATTTAAAAAAAATAAGTTTTGGTAAAATGAAGGATCATTCAGCCTATGAGTTCATCCGGGCTTGCCTAGGGTATGGCTTGGATGAATCAGGTACCTTTGAGGCATACTGTAAGCTAATATGGTTGTTATTTGTGTTGAAAGGTACATTTTACTCTTCAAATCAACTTGGACTTTTAGGGTGGGTGGGTAGGATGGATGTAATTGGGGAACATGAACAATTGATGTTTTTATAGGAATGTAGCTCTTAGTAGTAAAAATAAAGCTAGAAAAGAGACATAACAAATGCAATAAACATTCTCCATGACTTTTCTAGGAAGGTAGTACATTGAAAAGTCTATGAAAATTTTGACTTATAATGTTGGTCATGTTTATGTGTAATATCAATTATTTTATTGTTCATTATAGATAAACGTAGAAATAGTTGTCCAGCACTTATCCATTTTACAATGGGTTCGATATGTACTGATAGGTGTCCATATGACTCTAGGCACCAATGTTCTTGTACTTACGTTGTGGTTTGATTAACACTAAAGTGTTTTGCATACCTCATGACACATAATATATGTGCATTAAGATCAGTCTGTTATGGTATAGTCTAAAATACATGGTAAATGAATCATCTTTTAAAAAATCTTACTTTTAAAATACTGTTTCACCCATATTGTGCTAATCATCCCAACGCATTGAATTCCATATTCTTTTTCATAAAGAGAATTTTATTAATGAGGTTATAATGTTATTAAAGTATTTGTCCTTCAAAAGGGAAAAAAAGTGCCAAGAACCAAAAAGCATATCAGTTACTTCAGACTTCAATAAAAGAAATAACATATCAAGACCATTCTAGAGTGATACAGTAGTGCTTTTTATTGCTCTGGTAGGTTGCTTGGAGTGTAGTTAGATTTGAAGAGGTCATAAAAACAATATTCCATAGTTGAATGCAATAGGTGCTTTTTGTGACTTGCTTGGATTGTAGTCAAATTTGAACAGGCCATAAAAATATTATTCCATATTTGAATGCGTTAGTACTTTTTATAGCCCTGGTCCAGGTTGCTTGGATCATGGTCAAATTTTAACAGGTCATTAAACAAATGATGAGATGAGTAGTAAATGTTTAAAATCTTCATGTCTTATGGAAATGATTGTAACATTTGAATGATGAGAAGTTGAGAACTATAGGGATGGCCTGTTTTGTAACCTTTTGGCACATTCCCAACAGCTTGACCTTTTAATCTTGACAGATATTTAAAGCTTCATCTATCAGTTTGTTAAAGTTCTAATGGTCCTTATCAAGCACCTGTTTGACTTTTTGAGCAGTGTATCTGTACCTTTTATAGCTATCTTGCAAATGTGGTATCTTGGCTTGTACTGCATGGTTTGAATTGTAAACAGTAAATAACCTTGTATAACTATTTTTCCTTTATCATCGTGAAATTTTCTGGTGCTTTTTTCTCAAAGATGTTGTATTCTTAAGAGGGCTTAATAAGTTGCTTTTATGATTTTTTGAATCAACTTGAGGCTTTTGGTTCTTGAGTGTCAGGTGTGCTCATTTTGCCATCTATGATGGACATGGAGGGCGTCAAGCTGCAGATTATGCTCGAGCACATTTACATTCAAATGTTCTTTCTGCCGGGCTACCTCGTGAGTTGGTGGGTCTAACTGGTTTGATGTCTTAATAGCCAGTCGCAATGACTGTTCTGTTTTTGGGGAAGTCCCACATATATCAGAAACTGTAAATGCTAAAATCCCTTTTGAGGTTAGTAGTTGTCTTAGAGGAACTTCACAGAGAGTAAGAAGAGAATTGCTTAAAGATTGCTGAAGAAAATGCTGAGTAGTAGTTATGTTCTTCAGTTTGGATGAATTGGTGGTACGTTGCTACTGTGTCAAATTTGCTGGAGGCTTTGCCCCTACCATTTTCCAAAATGTGAGCTTGTTGTTGTCCCTTTATCTTTGACATGGATGCAATTGTAGACAATCAACTAATAGTGGCTATTTGGTGTATATCTTGATGGCATTCTTGATTTCTTGGAATGAAAATGCAGAATCTTATCTTGTTAGATAGAGTCGGAAACATTCTGCTTGAGAAATTCAGATAAAAGCTCAAAATAGAATCTGAATTTAGGCGCTACCTCTGGTTAAAGCATCTATAATAATACAGCAATTCAACAAGACAGTACACACAGCTACGGGACTTTTGCATTTTTTGTCTTGCTTAGCTTTTTCTGGTAATTGTGATTTTGTGTTTTTACTTATTTCAGTTTTACAACTGCTTAGTTTTATGCCAAGTTTCTTCTTTTTGATCCTGGGTTGAAGGAATGGCATCTACATTGCTCTGACAAAAGAAAGACTAACTTGAGCGAATTATCAGTAACATCATATCACATTCTAAGCCTAAAAAATAGAATAATACAAAAGGAAAAATTATTGATTTCCTCAGTATTGCAACACTGGGAAGTGAACATGCATGTAGGTTTCTTCATAAAATAAAATTCCCAATTATGTCTTAAGATGCTGCTGAAGCACTTTGCTAGAGGTCTGAAATATCTGCATATATTGATTAGAATATTTATGCAACAGAATATAAACAATGAGTTTGTGCAAATACTAGCATTCTTTAAAATCGGTTTGGGAATTGTGCAATTAATAAATTATATCTATGATATACACTGGCATGGTTTTATGTGTGTCGGATCTACTTAAAAGAATGAAAATACAATTTCTAGCCCCTATATTGGCAATAAACAACATGTTTTGGACACCATGGCAGTATCCATTCATTGTGAGTTTTCTCATGCATCCATGAACATTCAGACCACTCTAGCATCTGAGTTTGTTGTGCAGGCCTGAGCAAGGTTCTAAAAGCCTTCCAGTGCCCTGAGTATTGCTAACTGACTTTTCTGGGGGTTCTTTTACATTAAATATCAACTGGGATTATACCAAGGGTCCCTGTCAAGTTCATGCCATTCTTTAGCAAGTACTTGGTGATGATGCTTTACAATTATTTCTTTAGAGGACAAGCAGGATTTGTCACTTTCTTGAAAATTTGGTTGCAGAATGACCTGCCTTCCTCCTCTTATATCCATAGTTTCTTCAACCTGAGATATAATGGTGCTTGTTCTTTGGTTCTTGTTGGGAACACTCCAATGGAATGAGTATTATGTAAGTTGCTAAATTGTGGGATTTTTCAAGTGATTCCAGGTATGAAACGTACTGGAATCGGATTCTGAAACGAATCTCCTGTGGGTGCATTTGGGGTTTGTGCTTTTAGATGCCGAAATGTTTCCAAAATGTTTAGTGATTCTAGTTTGATCTTTTTGATATTCTTAAGACCTACAGTGCTGATTAGTAAACGCAGAACTTATCTATCATGAGATTCTAGTTTGATCTTTTTGATATTGAAAACTGAATTTAAATTAGTATGTTATGTTTCAAAATTTGAAATTTGTAATGGTTTTGTTTAGCATATGTATTGGTATATGACATTCTAAACTTAATTCTATTTTTTAGCTACACATGTATATGTATATGTATTGTATGAACGTACCAAAAACGTACCCGACCCCAAAAATATTTCTGCCGTACTGGTGCTTCATACCCACGTACTTGTGTCCATTCCCATACCCTATTCGGCAACTTAGAGTATTACTATTATCCAGAGTTGCCGGAAACTCCTTTGTCCCTCCCTAGGAACGCGTATCCCCGTATCCGTTCCCGTTTCCAAAATGGATACCTATCCGATACAGCCTGGATACACGTCGAATATTTTACCCACACATGCCCAAAAATCCTTGATTTCCAACCATGCTAGATACTAATGTGATTTGATTTTTAAAAAAATTGACGTAAATCTTCCTAAATTTAATTTAAAAAAACTTCTTTCATGCATTTAAAAAAAAAAATGATATTAACAAAACCTACACCAAATGAGAAAGACAAATGAAATGTTTTTCTATTTCAGTGGCCCATTTTTTGGGTTATCTTCCAATGCAACTCTACTATTTTTGCATATTGTAAAATGTCAAATCAACTTATCATTATTTATGTAGCAATTATGTGTCTATATTGCTTTTGAAGTAATGAAAATCTCCTCGAATAACTTAGAAAATTGTGTTAAATATATGTGTATGTGTTTTTTTATAAATGACGTATCCAGCTGTATCCATATCGGGGGTCTTAAAAAAAAGCCGTACCCATATCCGGTACCATATCCTTATCCATGCAACTTTGCTATTATCCTAAGGGCCTTTATCTAGTCCAGGTCATTTTTACAGAGCTTGGTGATAATTTTTACAGATGTGTCTTTTGAGGGCGAGGAGGATAAGTTTCTTTCTGGCAAATTTGGCCATAGCACCTCTCTTCTTTCTTTTATATCCTTGTGTGCCATTTTCCTGGATGGGAGATGTTTAGAATCCCTTTTTGTAGCTACCGAACTGTGTTAGGGGTAAAAACGTATGTTAGTACGAATAATAATTATAAGTGTGTTATGTGTGTTTATGTTTTGCTGTTACCGAGAGGTTCCCGTCGGGTAGTTGGGAGTTGGTGACGGTTGGCAACTTGGCCAACCGTCGGGTCTATATATATTGTTTGGTTGGAACCTTGGCACGGAGATTATGTATGGACAATTGGAGACATTGGAATAAAGATATAACTTTCTGGTCTAATTATTATCATCTGTCATTTATATTATGATGTACAATTGCTCTGTTCTATGAATGCTTGGTACGTGCAGGTACTACTGGGTTATTGATTATTCACCACTATACATTTAGAACTAAACATTTTGGCGCCGTTGCTTGAACGAACCTGGAGATAACCATGGCGGCAGGCGGAAGCAATTAATGGGCCGACCATTTAACCAACAATTAATTGTCGTGGACAGCGACACGCACGAAGAGAGTACTGCGGAAGAGGAACGAGAGGATCAGTTGACGACAGACTTGGTGGAGTTGTGGGATGTGTCGGTCATGCAGTACGTACGGCGAGAGGCTTAGGAGAGAGTCGTCTCGGAAGGTACGGTACATGGTGAACTCACCGTTAGCACCCCCATCTTTGACCTACTCGGAAGTATTCCAAGGTTACTTGCCAGGAATTTGATTGCACTCCAAGACCAAAGGGAGGAAACGGCAAAGGAACTTCGGCGGCAACAAGTTCTCTGATGGTACGAGGAACGAAGTCGTAGGGAGGAAGAGGAGAGGGAGGCCAATCAGCGCCGTACCTCTGGCACTTGATGCCCCTACAACCGAACAAAGACAGACGTACCATTGCTACCGAAGGAGTAAACAAGGGAACTGTACGGCGATCTCTCCGCATAAGAGAATAGGCCGATAGGAGACGGCGACTAAGAGAGGTTGTCGACTCGAGGAGTTCGGAGAAACACAACAGAAGTCGGAGTGTGAGTCGGAGTTGTAGTCGGGAGAGGCAAAAACCGTGTACGTGGAAGGAGTTGGCTGAGGTCGCGAGGAACCTACCACTTCCAGACGTAGCGGAGGAAGATCTCGCCGACCAGGCCCCACACTCGATGTCAAGTGAAGAAGACTCCAGAACCGAATCACAAAGCACCCAATCAGAATTTTCCGAACAAGGAGAGGAGGCGGTACGAGACCTGTACGAGGAAGTTGCCACTATTTTCGAAGCAACATTGTCCGGCATTAAAAACTTGTCCTGGTCGGAGGGCATCAAAATAGGAAGATCATATCCGGAAACGTCGGGAAGGAGGGACTATAGAAGTGAAGGTGACCAAAGCTCAGTTGGCAGGGGCCCAACTAGACCAGGAGCGTACGGTACCCTCCGTACACATAGTACCTTCCCGACATATAGCCATTTGTAGGCACTGCATAAAACCGCACAGAAAAGAACAATGGCATGCACCTCGGAGAAACAAAAACTTCCAAAATTCATGGGCGACGGGTCAAGGGACCCCGTACGACATTGCAAGACATGCGTCACCATCTGGGAAGCAAATGGCCAGGACGACCGAGACTACTGGGTGAAGGCATTTCCGGCCACTCTGCAAGGAATAGCTATTGACTGGTACACAGACCTTGATGCTCAGCATAAAACATCCTGGAGCAATCTGAAGAAGGCCTTCGAGGAAGAATTCAAACTCCTACGAGATGACAACGAGATTGTGGCGGAAATTTACGACACCAAACAAGGAAAAAACGAAAGTGTGTGTGCATATAACAAAAGGCTGAGGGAATTGCTTAACAAAATGGAGAACCAGCCGGCAGATGGCCTCAAGAAGCGGTGGTTCGTGGAAGGATTGGTACCATCCCTGAGAAGACGATGAAAGTAGTCCCTCCGCCATTGTACGATGAAGCATACAACCGCGCCATGGATATTGAAAGTGAAAACAAGACATCCCGGGGGAAGCGACAGACCAGTGATGGTGACAACACGGTCGAAGACAGTGACGGGGGATCCAAAACCGTGCATGCGCTCTGGAAGGATATGATGAGGATGATGAAGGAGTTAAAAGGTGACAAAGAAAGTGGTAGGGAATGAAAAGAACTATGGTGTACTGACTGCAAGACTGAAGGACACACTAAAGGAAGTTGTCCCCGTAAAGTTTTCTGTGACATCTGCCAAGTAATGGGACATTCCACTAAGGAATGCGCGTACAACTAGAAAGCACGGAGCACACAAGTGCTCTACGCCCAACCCAACCAAGCCACACCGCCGAAGCCAACAACAAACTCTGACGCCTCACCTGGAGGGTACAAAAACAATCGGGGTAACAACAGATCCAATAATAACATATCGAGGAGTAGAATTCAATATGACGGGAAGGGGCGACCCATGATACAGTGCAGGAAGTGCAACGAATGGGGTCACTTTGCCCGAGAATGCCAAAACGGAGGTGATGTAGGAAGTTTGATGTGCAGATGGTGCGGTCCAGGAAATCACGAGGACATAGATTGTCCAAAACAAAAAGGGGTGAACATGCTCGATGTGGAGGGATCAAGAGAAGACGTACTACCAATCACAAGGTTGCAGAACAAGAAAGCCATGTACCCGGACCCTCGCACAGAAAAAGAAAGACTCCAAGAGGCAAGGGCGGATATCGAGCGAGCGATGGCTAGAGAGCGGAGGGCCTCGCACCTGGCTGCCGATACACCTGTCCGGTCGGAACCAGAGAAGAATATCATCAAGCAGATGTTACAAACCACAATACCCGTATGGGTGTTGGACCTTCTACAGACCATGCCACAGTTAAGGATGGCTCTGACAAATATAACCGGGGACACTACCATCGGCCAGGAACACCAAATGATGACAAAGTCTGGTATGGACGCGGTGAAGGGATCCGGTACGGATGCCATGAACCCTATGCTACTAGCGGGTCGGATGGAAACTTGCAGTGGTAGAGATGGATATATTGGGACAAAAGCTGACAAATACCATTGTTGATGGTGGGTCCGGAGTCAACGTACTGCCGGAGGAAACTTGGCGGAACCTCGGCAAGTCGACTCTATGGCCACCAACCTTCCACCTAGTCGGTGCGGATCAGCACGACATCAAACCCCTTGGCACCCTCATGGCACAAAAGGTGGTAATTGGGATGCAACACTTCCTTCTGGATTTTGTAGTCATCCCTCTGGAAAGGAAAGCGTACGACGCTCTTCTAGGAAGGGGGTGGCTGATCATGGCCAAAGCTAACCACAATTGGAAAAGGAATACGCTTTCAATCGAGAGTGACGGTCATAAGTATGTAATTGATCTAAGGAGTCAGTCTGTTAGCGAAGAGCTCGCATCATCGGACTCCGACTCAGAAGATTCAAATAGATGGGAGTGGGGTTCTGTAGGAGATAGAGGAGGGAAAGAACCCGACGAGGAGTGTTGGAACTGGACGAATGTTCCGAGGATGGAACCAGTTCACTGGCGGGACTTTTTCATTGGCAAATGGAGGACTATGAGGTCTTCCACCCAGAGTGTCACATGCCTCAAATATGTGAGATAGGAGAATCAAGCGGCGAGATGGAAGAACAATCCTTTTTCCCAGAGTGCGGTAGATACCAAGAGGGAATGGCACGGATGGACGACACGCCAACCCACCAGTTTGAACGAGATAAACCCATCAAGTACGAGGAAAGGGATGTGAAAATAATCAATCTAGGAAAGGACGAGGACCCACAGGTGGTACTGGTAGGGGATGACTAGAACGTCGTACTAGATCACTCGTACGACGTACACCAGTCGAGGGAATGTTTGAGTTATCTGTACGACGTACGGTCGGCAAAGAAGGGAGACTGGCATAACCCGTACGATGTATGACCTGCAAGATTAGGAATATCGTACGAAGAAACATTGCACCCACGGGAAACTAAGTCATACGATCTTGTACGACTAGCAACAGATAAAGGAGAAAGACCGTACGGTCAGAAAACAGACAAACCGTATGTGCAAGATCCGTACAATCCCCTCCTTCGTGGTGTTTGTACATGCAGGGAGCGGTTGTATGAAAAGTTTGAGGGTATCTTTGCAGAGATTTGTGCCATCCATGTGAAGCGGAGTGGAGAGTTGGCACAGGTTGAAGAGGCCGTACGACCAGGGAGCGGAAGTGCACGAGTTAATCTGTACGGTGTAGAGGCAGCGATCTGTCCAATGGTCCGTACCAGTATGGCAAACCAGACAATGGCAGAGGAGGCCGCACTAGGGAAAAATGAGGTCGCCGTACAGGTAATTGGTACTAGTACGACATGTTTAGGTACTGGTACGACGAGCACTAGTACAGTATCCACAAGTATTGGTACGGTTCCAGTAGGAACTGGTACGTTTCCAGGAAAAAAACTAGTACGGCGGCAACAAAAACTGGCACGGTGTCGACAGAAACTGGTACAATGTCGACAGAAACTGGTACGGTGCCAACATGTACTGGTACGACATAAACTAGTACGGTGCCAACAAGTACTGGTACGACAGAAACTGGTACAGGTACGACATGAATTGGTATGGTGCCAACAAGAACTAGTACGGTGCCAGTAGGAACTGGTATGGTACCAGCAAAAACTGGTACGGTACCAGCAGAAATTGGTACAGTACCAACAAAAACTGGTACGGGTGACTTGGAGGCAGAAACCGGTAAGGTACCAGCAAAGGGTGACTTGGAGGCATTAGCAACCCAGGTGGTGACGCTCACTTCACAGTTGGAACAAAAAGATAAAAAGCTACTGGAAGCTGCTCACATGGTAAAGAAAGCTTGGGAACGACAGTCAATGGCAAAAAAGAACCTGAAACTCCAGGCCAGACAACAGCCTCCTACCGCGACCACTACAGGGACGCCTCCTCCCTCTTCTTGGTCTTAGCTATGTTTTTCATTTCAGTTTCTCCAGACGACTACATTTTTTGGGGGGGCTAATGTTAGGGGTAAAAACGTATGTTAGTACGAATAATAATTATAAGTGTGTTATGTGTGTTTATGTTTTGCTGTTACCGAGAGGTTCCCGTCGGGTAGTTGGGAGTTGGTGACGGTTGGCAACTTGGCCAACCGTCGGGTCTATATATATTGTTTGGTTGGAACCTCGGCAGGGAGATTATGTATGGACAATTGGAGACATTGGAATAAAGATATAACTTTCTGGTCTAATTATTATCATCTGTCATTTATATTATGATGTAAAATTGCTCTGTTCTATGAATGCTTGGTACGTGCAGGTACTACTGGGTTATTGATTATTCACCACTATACATTTAGGACTAAACATTTTGGACTAAACAAACTGGTTTTTAATTTTAACTTTTGTGATTTCATCCTTTTTGTGAAGTTCTTTTTCAAGGTATATTTCAGTTTCTGTTATAGTTTTGACATTTCATGTCCATCTTCTATTTTAGTCATTTGTGGACATTGAGATGAATATCAAATATTAGTATCTAGAATTTGAACTTTTATATGCTTATTGACAAATCAAGATGGCAAGTTCTGACAACTGAGGATTTATGAATCACTTTTAACTTTTAAGTTACAAATAGTGATTAATCTATTGTCTTTATTGAGGTTGTGTGGTGCTGATTTGATGAGGATTTCTTGTGTGTTAAATGTTGCTGTACACTTTGAGATTTACACATGCATTTATTGAACCTTAACTGGGTAAACCATTGTTTTGGATATTTGCAGATGGACATAAAAGTGGCAAAGAAGGCTATTATTGATGGTATGCTTATAGTTCATTTTCATGGATACACCAATGAAACTTCTTCCATGCCTTTTTGCAGACAGATTTCAAGAACATAATATTCATGTATAACATGGTTTCGAGTCTTTTTTCTTTTTGAAAGTCTAAATACATATATGCTATTTAGAATATAACCTTTTACTTTTTATAACTCGGTTATCATTACATAGGAGACATCCCTTATCTTCAGATGGCACCTACTTTGGCTTTGGAAACTGTGGAGTTTGTCTTCACTCTTAGAATGTTCCGAGTCATGCACATATATCATGTATATTTAATATTTATCATTGCTTTATTTGTTTCCAAATGCATGCGCATTTGGATACATTGACTAGCAGAAACATTACATTAAATATTTTAATTGAGTGACATAAGGGAATTTGATTATCGTGACATCAAACTGACCAGAAATAGAAATTTAGAAGTCCAGGGGAGGTCATATTGGGTAAGTTATTGGGAACATGGCCCTTTGATTGATAGGGTTCGCCAAGGTCTGTGTGTTCTGTTTAGAGGCATGAGGATAATTTTTCAATTAGTATGCATATTCAGTTACGGCTAATAGGTGATTTCATTGTATTGGAGGATATAATGTGCATATCACATGACGAATGCCATTATATTTTCCCTTGTGATGATCCTGACATTGGATACTTCATTGTGCTTAATATATCTTTCTATTTGGCCACGCATTCAGTATTAAATAATTATCCTTTTGCAAGATGAGATTGTATTATGAGCTTATATCTTCACTAATTTATGCCTTGATGTTTTGCTTTTTCTTTGTTTTTTATGTTATTGGAAGTGCAATGCTTGTATATGAATATCATTGTTTTTTTAACAATTGTTTTCAGGTAAGATCTATGAGAAAAATGAAACTTACTAAGGGAACTAATACTAAGCTAAAATATCTTAGAAGAGTTCTAGTTCATTTGTTGTTCACATCCTTATTCCCCAAACATCTTGTTACTGCCAAATCTAGTCGCTTGTGTTTGTTCTCCCCCCAAGCAAAGCTAATCTTCTCAGTTCATTTATTTTTCTGTTGATTTTCTATCTTCTAGATTCATTTCCTTTATTCTGTTTCCTGTTACTTTCAAGCGTTTTCCAACAATTTAGAACTCTGCATCTTGCTCCATCCCATTGATTAAATTAGTATTTCTAGATTTCATACTTTTGCCTCACTTTTTTTTTTAATTTGGTTATCCTGCTCTGTTATTTATGTTCAACTCCACAGGCAGGTTTTCTGCTAGGAACTGCATTCACTCACTTGATCATCTTCCTTCATACACTCTATCCTTAGTTGATTTACAATTTTCATGCTTGTCCCTGGGTTCTTTGGTTGTCATAACAACATATGAACGAGTCATGTATGTAGGATTAAAATGAATCTGGTATCTAGAAGATCAACATTATCCAAAAATCATTACACAGATTTTGATAAGGAAAGACTAATTCTGCCAATTAACATCAAACTTCTATATCACGTATCACTCTTCAATCTTGACAGATTAAAATTACTCGAGGCCTACAAACCTATTAATGTAAGATATCAAAATTGGGGGAAATATAATGAATAAAAACAAGAAATAATAACCAAGAGAAAAATTATACTAATGGAAAGAAAAAGGCACAGAATCTACTAGTGATGTGATATTGAATCTAATGGTGTCCAAAAATATCACTTTTGTCAAGTTTGAGGAAAGAGTAGAACTTCTAAATTATCTTTAGCTTCATGTTTTTTTCGGTGTTTTGGTGGCTTGAAAACGGAACTGTTTCTCTCCCCAAAGTCAAATTTTAAAAAGCTGGACATAGCTGTGTTGCTTCTATTTTCAGAAAATTGCAAGAAATGCTTGAAAAATTATAGGGGATAGGATTAAGGTACCCGAATGTATTGCTGATAAACTTTCTCTGTGGTAGCTCCATGGAGATGCTGAGAAATTGGTGGGGATAGGTTTGAGTGATCGAAATATAATGCTGAGATAATGAAGCTAAAGAAGGTGGGAAGGGGTGTCCATGGAGTATCTGAATGAACAAAGTTGGTCCATGGAGGTGCCGATAGAGTGAAGTGCTGATTTGGTCTCAGAATACTGCATTGTCATCATGAGGAAGACTTGTTGGGGCAATTCCTTAGGAAACACTAAGCTTAACGGGATATAAATTAAGCATGGATCATATGCTGAGGAATGAATCTATAACCTTTCAGTGCTCTAAGATCTGAACTGCAAAGAACAAATGGTATGATAATGTTGTTGAAAAGATTGAAATGCACCTAAAAACATTGAAACACCAAAGTGGAAAATAAGCCATGCTGTTTAGTTGAAAATTTGAAATTGACAAATAAGATTTAGATTCAGAGATGTCCCCATAAATGAAATTCCCAATGCATATAGATTGTTATTATCTCCATTGGCTCATGCATTTGTTGGAAAATTAGAACCAGGATAAAGAGTACTTGAAGGTTTCATGAATCACAAGTTTATTTTTACTAAGGCAACCACTAACTGGCAAAGTTCACAAAAGCAAGGAAGGGCATCTAATTATCAATAAAAACACTAAAATGAATGAACAAAGAGAACATCATTTGTGTAATGTCCCTTTTGGGGATATTACTGTATTTTGCCCTACAATCACAATTTCAGTTAAAATAAGAATTATAGTACATTTAAGAATACAACTTTACCCATTTGAAATGCCTTGTAAAGGGGAATCCTGATCTAAGTCCCGCACACAATGTTAGTCACTGGAAATTGACATTAAATCATAAGCCATAATATCATATATCATACTAATCATTAGTAAAGCTCATGAAATCCATAAATATCATTCATATTGAAAAATAAGCAATAGCCATTACAATGTGGATTCCTATAATAGTCTCATTAGGAATTTGTTGAAACATTTGCAAACGGTAGTCTCAAGGGGAGATTCCCTTGTACTGCAAGAGCATGAGTAGGGCTTCTTCCATCCGTTGTGGGTTGGCATACTTGAGGGGAAACCTCAAGCCCAAGGGTACTCATTCGTCCCCTGGCCCACGATATCCATTTCAGGCTGGCATACTTGAAGAATTTGCCAAGCCCAAGGGCACTCATTCATCCCTTGGCCCACAACGCATGGTAGGATCAGAAGACGACTCCATCCCTCAATTCACATTGGAGGCACTCCATCCTCCTTGATCAAGTGTAGGAGCACTAATCAGCCTCCCATCCCATGAGTGCTCCATCTCGGTGTGGTGTGTTTGATAAGAGTATGAGACTACCCCCTCCACCAAGCCCAAGAGCACACATATGCCTCCCAGCCCATGGGCATTCCATCTCGGGGTGTCATGCTCAATGAAAGATAGGTTGGGTCTTCACCTCTCGTGAACTTGAAAGGTTGATAAGCCTTCCCGCTTTGCAACCCATTCCTCTAAATTCAGAATGCACTATCATATGAATATTCTATTATATGTTTATAATAAAAGAGCATTTGTTTTAGTTGCAAAGGTCATTGAGTGCTGCCAACATTACTATAGCATGGACATATAAATATGCCTATAATTCTATCATATTCGTAGATTTATTGTTGATCTGATTGCTGCTATAATATAATTATTTTCTTCTCTTACTCAGTTCTGATCTTAATTCATTTCTCACTTATCTGCCCTCCTTCATGGATGCTTCATCAAATGAATTGTCCTCTTATTTATATTTCCATGTGGAGTGGGGGGGTCACACCTCTTCATGAACCATTGCCTTTGCAAAGGTTACACCTCTTCACCAATCTCTTTGCAAAGAGTCACACCTCCTCAAACACTGCTTATGTTGTTTCTCTTTAATTTTAACTGGTCGCTGCCAAGTAAAGGAATGTGAGTTAGTTCCTTGGACTGTTGACTAAGTCGGCCCCTAATTATTATATTTCCCTTGGTTGGCCCTTTTACAAAGATACCCTTTGTTACTTAGGTCGGCCTCTGGTATTGAAATACTAGTATATTTTTTTATTTTCATTATTCTTTGAGTCTGCCATATCACCTGAATTGTAGGTGGCTGTGGCCCTATTTATTGGCAAGAACATGACAATTTGTTTAAAGTAGTACCACCATAGAAAGATAGACATGCCCTTTATAGAGTTCAATTGAAGATTTAGATTGAGAGAAGTGTTGAAACCCCTCTGAAATTTATAGAATCCTTGCATTTTTGATGAAATTACCCTGTGTGTGTAATCCCCTTATGATGGAAGCCTTATGTTTTTCCTTATTAAGTTTGTTTTGTGTTTTTGGTAGTCTTTTGAGTTCTTGCTTTGAATGTGGGTCTATGGGCAGACGTAGAACTTTGGAACCAAGTTACAAGGTTCTGATTTCTCTCAAGCCCTCAGTCATTGTGTTGTGTAGTTCAATCGGGTTATGAGGATTGGGCTAGACCTTTGTCTTGGAATTTAAGGTTCCAAGTCCTAAGTTTGGTCCACTACTTGATCCCCACTTGTGTCTCCTTGTAGTTCTTTGTTTCTCCTTGTTGGGCCTCAAGCTTGCAGAGGAACTTAAAACCTTGGCACCAAGGTTTTGGGTGCCAAGTCCTTGATTCCTAATCTCCATGATCCCTTAGTCTTGGTACACGTTTCTTTCTCGAACTAGTGACTCTATTCTTCCTTGTTTCCCAATTCCTTGTTCCACGTTCCTCCTCATGTTCAACCCTTGACATCCCTCATTCCCTTAGACCTTGGATGCTTGTACGGACTTGTCACTCACTTCATCGATTCCCATTTCCAATTCCCCTCCTTCACTTGGTTCCTGTCTCGCTTTATTCTCTATTTAGTTTAAACTTGAAAGGTTAATCCTAAACTTGGACTCCCATTGGGCATCCCATAGCTCCATTTTCCTAGCAAATTCTCGTTTCAAACTAGAAACCCTCAAGACATGTTTTTACCTACCCTTACCACTTCTAGAGTTTGCCATTATCCCTAATTCGACCTTTCAACAACCATTTCACTATCTTCCCTCCTAAAACATTTCAGTTTTACTTTTGGGTGCAATTCCATCTATAGATTTGAAAAGCTAGAGTTTGGTCGCCCTTGCTACCATTATGAGGATTGTTGAATTTCCTCCTTCCCAAATTCTCTTGTTGATATCTCCACTATTTGTTTTGAAGGTACCCTTGCTTCCGACATCCTAGATTTTGCATGATCCTCACATGCTTGGTGCAAATTTCCTCTCCATCCTTGAGATCCACTAGCTATAGGCGGCTGAAGACAATTTAAGGGTTAATGGTTGGTCATTTTTTTTGTTCAAGGAACCACACAAGTGCCTAACTATGTTCCACGAAGTTTCGGGGATGGGGACGACAGGGGATTGTGAGATGTGTTTCTAACTTTCTGGTATAGGGGTACTTTTGGGCCATTTTCGAGGGGGAAATTGTTAGAAAAATAGGGGGATTTTAAAAAATATAGAGAAATTTAAAAAATGCATATCGTAAAAATGATAAAACATTCATCATAAACATTAATACATAGCATTAGACTTGAATTGAGATATCACTTGAGAATTGACAAACATTTTACCAAAACTCAAATGCTTTCATTCATAATTGTCAATAAACATGTCATAAACATTCGCAATAGACATAAATATTAAACATCCATAACTATGAAATGACATAAACTGTAAACAAAAAACATGAAAGTCCATAATCAATTGTCCACAATAATGTCAAGATAGAACTAAGAAAATATATGGCTGTCCATGATCAGCACATGGTAGGTCTAAGAGTCTAAATCAAGATCAGAGCTTGAGTTTCTGTCTGAGTCATTGTCACTATGAGGGGCCGCCTCAACCAATGGAACCCCAAACAATCTCGGAGGTGTCTACTCCTCAACCTGCATACCATCTTTGGGATTGACATCCCAACATAAGACTGGAGTTTGACGATACCCAGGAGTTTGGCGATCCTGTAGCCATAATGCACTGTGAACAACCACTAACTTATCCCATCGTCTAGAGGTAAGGTGGTTCCTCTTGACTGATTGTATGAGGCTATATGTGGACCAATTCCTCTCTGTAGCAAAGGAGTTGGCAACCTATGAAAGAAGACGAACGACAATTACTCTTAGGTCTAGCATGCCATGTCCACCATCGAATAGGGTTGAATTGAGCTAATGTAGTTCTATTCGATCTCGCCTCCGGTTTGCTAAAGGTTGGACCACGAAGATTGACAATTGCAAGCCACTGTGTGCGAAGTTTGGTTGAATCATCTTCACTCTACATTTTTGCAAGGGCCTTAAAGAAGCCATCTTTCACCTCTTCATCACTAGATGGAGCCACTCTCGTAGGTCTCAGTGCATACCATTTGGGATTGAGAGCATAGGTTGCCATGTGAAATGGGTTGTTCATAATGTTCCATTGTTGCGTCACAATGGGCCTAAGATGCTCCTCATAAAATCCCAAGTAGGGCCCTTGCTATGAATGACTTGCTTGATCTGTCCGAGCATGCTATCAAAGGTCTCATAAATCTCTCCAAGGTTAGGAGAGTTAGTATCAGCATATCTAATCACTTGCATGATAGGCTCAATGAAGCAGGAAATATATCTGCAAGTGCAAACAAGTTACAAGTTAGAAACATATATTAATCAATAATCATTTGGTTCTAAATGAACATTTTAAATTTTTTAATTAAATAATAAAATCAGCAATGCCAATTTTCTTACCTCATTGTGGACCACCGGTTATCATCAAGGATTTTTTGCTTCACACTTCTTCCCTCCAATGTGCTTCCGTCATGCCATCCAACCCACTCTACATTGACCACCATGGATTGTAAACTCTCCTCGACCTTAAGCATCCTCTCTAACAAAATGAAGTAGCATGGGCTTGAGGAATTCCTTCTTCGAAAATATCCTAAACAATGCAAGTGAAGTGTGATGGTTGCAAATGAACATTTGCACATTTCTAGCCTCTAACACCATTGTCTTTATCCAATCAATTTTCACAATGTCCTTCAAGGTATTGTTCAATGCATGGACACAACATGGGGTCCAAAAAATGTGCTTATAAGCACTCTACACTATCAATCCAGCAAGCTTACACATGATCTGAATCAGTCACTCTGCACAACATTAGAGGCTCCAACGTCTTCTATGGCCTCTCTCAAAATCTGAAATTGGAAGGCTGCATCCTTCCTTTTCCCTGAACAATCTATAGCTCTAAGAAAATAAGAGCCTGCAGTGCTAGTGACAATAAGATTGATGAGTGGCCGATGTTTGATATCGGTGCACCCATCCATGATTATGGAGCATACATTCCTTATCCATGTTTGTCTCATATCCTCCATCAAAATAGTCACCTTGGAGTATTCTTTATCAAGAAGGGTGGTGTGTAGCTCTTTTTCTCCAAGTGGAACAAATGAGGGACCAGAAGTTATGACATCTTTGAACATTTGTTTAAAGAATGATGAACGTGAGACATGGAATGGTATACAATGAGCATAAAGAAACTAGCAATAGAGGCTTCAGCTTTATCTCGTGCTTGTATGTTAAACAAATCAGCAACATTAGTTTCTTTCTTAGTCTTCTTTGTCTTTCCTCTACTAGAAGTGGCACCCTCTCCCCCATGAGAAGCATCATCCATTGACAAACTAGGCTGCAAATTCTCCATTGAAGTCCCTTTACTTGATGCTTCCCCCTCCATATGCAATATATTTGTCTCAATTTTCTCAGCTTGAGTTATGTTTTTGCAACCTTTCACCCCTTGACCACTTATCCACAAAAGATGGCAATTGACTCTAGTATAGCTGCCCCTATATTGTTTGTGGCACAAATGACACTCCCATACTCTACTACCCCCTGAATTTTTTTCTTATCTTTGTCAACTCTTGTAGAAAATTGTAATAGAGTTTTTTTGAAGTTGAATGGGCCTTTTGCATAATCTTTGAGGATTTGGGAAGGACATTCAAATGGGTTTGTGGTTGAACTTGCTGACCCTGTTACATTAACACTTCTTGAAGTACTCCCAATGGCTGCCCCATTTCTACTTCCAGGTCTAGTTGCTTGAGTTCTTTGAGTTTCTTCAATTTCAACTTAATCATTCTCACTATCACAACTCCCACCATTACTCTCATAGCTGCTCATGATCTTGTTTGTATGAGAATGTCAAAGAGAGCTGTAAGTTCAAAAGTAAACAAATAAACCCACGATGCTTCCCTTTTTTGTTCAAAAACTTGAAAAAATGTAAAACAAATTGCAAACACAAATGCATAATGAAAAACATACATCTAGTGAAGTAGATTTGATGCCCTACCAGCTGCTCCTTCTCCTCTTGCTACTCTTCTCTAGCTTTGCAAATGCTAAAATGAAGTGTCTTTTTCTCCCTTTTGGTTCTTTTAAGCTTAGATTAGGGTTTTTATTTTTTATTGGTGTTTAGTGGTCTTGGTGGGGCCGGCTAGGTATTTAAATCAATTAAAAATTATCTTTTATTTTGTTTTGGTGTTGACAAGGTGTGCTAGGCCATAGGGGACAGCTAGACATCCCCGGGACGGTCGGGGGATGCCTTGGCATCCCTTGGTTGTCTCAGGGACATTTGGCCGTCTCCTACGGCTCATAAACATCCGCTCGTCGCTTAGGAAACTCCCCCTAGACGAATGGCCAAGAAACTTATAGGGTATGAGATAAAAACGTCTTGGGGTCCTTGTTCTGCCTCCGGTATAGGAACAGGGATACCAAGGCCGCAGATGTGTCCCCATGGAACATAGATGCTTAATTGCTCGAAGTTTTGAATCCATGCTAGTTAGTTTGTTTTGAAGGCAACAATTTTGCGAAATTAGTAAGGGTATCATATTTGTCAGTGATTTATGTAATAGGTTGTGTCACACCAAATTTCATGCTTGTAGTTCAAAATTCGGTGGACATTTAACTAACTTATAGAATTCTTCAAAATTTGGGTTTAATTTTGTAGCAAAAAAGGTTAGCGCCTAGGGCACAATTTAATGCCTTGTAGACAAGTTTGTTCAATCACAGTTGTGTGACAGAGGTGTCAAGGCACAAAGCACAAGACACGACAACAAAAGAATAAAGGGTGAGACGAATTTCATTAAACCTGGCAATGGTGTCGACCTACAAGCTGCATGAAGTGGGAAGCCACAAGTCAATGTTGCGCTCCCATGGATCCCACCTGCTCAAGTCTCTCCTCGAATAATGGTGTGAAAGCCTTGATTTGTCTAACTTAAATGAATGGACATAGTAATAGTTGCGATACTCTTAATCATATATGTTGATTAAATTTTCTTGGTGAAATGGAAAGACAAGATGATAAACTTATAAAGCCCATAGAAGGTTTTAAGAGATATCAAGGATAGATGATTAAGATGGGCCATTAGTTAGATGCTTGGCATGTTTATTATTTTATATAGATTGTTTTTTTCACTTTGTAGTGACATAATGTGTAGGTAATGTTTTTCAATTATTAAAATTAAAATTTCATTTGAAAGCTTATATATGATCACATTGAGGTCAATCAAAGTTATGTACATCCCATAATGAAATGAGTAAGTAATGTTATTTAATCATTTTATTTGTTAGTTCTAATGCACCATCAACAGTAGATATTGTTCTTTTGTCCTCTATAATTCCAAATACAATATATTTTTATAAATATTTCGTATTTTTGTTAAACTATTTTTATAGTATTTCAAATATATTATCTATATTTAAAAAAAAATTAAATTTATATAAGGCAAATCTAATGCTGAATTGGCCTGTTAATGGGCTTCAAAGGGTTAATCCTTTACAACAGAGTGCTAGCCAAACAAGCTTGATGCCATTGGAGCAGGGATGGATCAAGGTCAATTTCGATGGCGCGGCGCGGCGCGAGCCAATCTCGGCCTGTCGAGTGCAGGTTGTATAGCGAGGGATTACCACGATCATATTATTGCTAAATGCATTCAACTCCTAGGAGTGGGATCTAACAATGAGGTTGAAGCCAAGGTAGCCCTTTTGGTAGTTCAAATGGCTGGAAGGTTAGGAGTGGAAAATTTACATCTTGAAGGAGATTCCTAGATTATTATTCATGCTATTCTCAGGGGTAAGGCAGAAAATTGGAAGCTTGATTGTGAAATTTAGTGTATTAAAAATCTCCTTGCCACATTCCAAAGTTTTAAGATGTCTCATATTATTAGAGATTGCAACAAAGAAGTAGATGCATGTGCAAATCAAGCCTTCGATCTTCATGAAGGTGAAACCAACTTGTGTATCCTCCACCCGAACAGTCAAATTTATGAATGGTTCTGAAGGCTATGTTGGGTGACATCCACACACTATGGGCTATGTTGGCAGGTGACGTCGGAGTATGTGAGGACTAGATTCAAATTCAAATTCAAATTTTAGAGAAGAGTAATCATAAATTCATTTCAGATGTTATTAATGTTGGGAAATATTGTGAATTGAGTCTTTTATATATGCAGATCCTAGCAAGTTGATCTTGTTGTACGGACGAAAAAGGAAGGTGGAATGGTTCGTTGTGGTGGCGGCGACCATACAAGGTTTCGTACTAGATTTGACAGGGATCATGAATACACTGAAGGCAATCTCTCTTTTCATTCCCTGAAAAGCTAGGCACATTTAGGGAAATTCGATCAATTGGATATTACGATCATGGTTGAATTGGTGCAATTTAGTTTTTTTAGATTCAATGTGCTTGCTTTTATGTTCTTGGGTGGCGGACTGTACTTGATGGATGGAAGCTTATTTTGGGTGAAAAGAGCCCTAGACTATTTGTTTTGTCTGGAGAAAGAGTGTTTCTACTCAGAGGGGAAGATTTTAACCATAGGCATAATGGAAGCAAATTTTTCACTTCAGGCGGCAAAGCCCATTGTAGCCTTTTAGGGACATATCTTTGATGAAAGGCTGTCAAACATTTTCAAAGTTCGGAGATAGAGACTTCCTGAATCGTGTCAAAATTGTCCTTGGAAATGAATACTTGAAGGCAAATTTCAAATACAGAACCAATATTGATATAGTCTTCATGTTTGCAGCATGGTGTATTTAACTAGAAGCCAAAGAAACGGTGAAATGGGTGATAAGCAGTTGTATCCGAGAGGAATGGTGTGGGGGTTTGGAGAATTTTATGGGGATGGCAAGGGAAGGAAAAGGGTTTGTTTGTCCTGGTGGAGCTTGGTTGCATGTGAGTGAATTCATTCCACCTATGTGACCTTTTCTCTTATGGAGTGCCAATTGTAATAAAGAGGTGTGTAGAGCTTCAGCTCAAATAGGAATGAACGGTGTAAAAGATTATTTGAAGGCGGAGAAAGAACAAAGTATTAGGAAGGAACTAGAAAAATGGGGGTTTTATGAGAAGCGTTCAACACCATCGTCAATGGCTTCGTCTTCGAAGCACAAATGAGATAGGTTGCAGGGGTTGAAAAATAAGAAGTTGGGTCGGGCGTTGTGGATGGGTTTTTCTCTAGAGAATAGAGATGGTGTAGGTGGTTCAGAGGCTACGACTGGTCGAATGCATGCAACGGGTGATAAAGGCAAAGAAATTATGGTAGTAAATTAGTTTCTGCTCTTTCATACCTACTGTAATGAAACTTTCGGTGCAAAATTTTGTGTATGTATGCAAGTCGGAAGTAGTCACTTCTTATGATTGTATGGTTTTAGCAGAAGGGGGGGGGGAGTAGCTTTTTTGTATGTTTGTAGAGTTTTTGCAAGATGGGGGGCGGTGTTGCCGTTTTGTATGCTTTGTAAGAGTTTCGCAAGATGGGGGTGGTATATAGATCATATGCATATTTTTTGGAATTTCTAATGATAATGTACTTCTTTGATAATATTAATAAAAAGATAGATTTACCGATAAAAAAAAATTAATGTTGAATTTTTTTATGAATGTTTTCCCCTTGTCAAACTTTATCCAAATTCTATTGATGTCGAACACAAACTCAAATTCGAACCTTGTGACTTTGGTTAATTTTAACCTAGTGACACCCTTTGGGGGTTGGGCTAACATTGGATACAATTGTATTAGTCTAACTTTTCTTTATCTTTCAACCTTTTCAATCTTGTTTACAATACCTCTATCGCCTTGGGTCTAAGTTTGAGCCCAAAGTGTAGAGGAGAATATCCACTCTCTTGTGATGATAACCTTGGTTTTACGGCCATGGAAGCCATAATCATTTGGGGAATTAATTGGCAAAACAAAACTATAAGATTTTTTGAAAAAATCGAGAAAAAATCGGATTTACAAAATTACATAAAAAATTGGAAAAAAACAATCAAAAACTACTTTAAAAAAAAATATTTTAGGGCATTTCCATAGCATAGAGATATTGTAGGCAAATAAAATAGACACTTCAACACATGGATTGTAGAAAATAGATTTACGTTGTTTATATTCATATCACTGATTATGTTGCACAAAACATACCACAACATAATTAATATCTAGATGGTGATAAATGTCAAAATGTCGATTGCAATTTGTGACTTTGTACAAAGTCAGCTTGTAAACTAAGTACAAAATTCCAAAAAATCAACTGTAGGCAATGACATGCTAGAGGGAGGGAGGCCCCGATGATGAAGCTTTTGGGTGAGAGCTTGCCCTAGCTTGTTCAATCCATTCAGGATCCAAGTTGGCTTCCCTCATGAGATCAAAATCTTCAGTCTCCAGCGGAGGATCATCATGATCATCATGATCATCATTAGCAACAATCAACTTGGACTCTGGATCTATCTCATCGAGGTCAATTGGTGAGTCTTCCTCAATAGTTCCTGATTTTGCCCATGGAGAAATTAGTCTTTGCCTTACAAGTGAGAAACACAATGAATATTGAATATAATTTCAACTACTGCAATTGTATATCAATATTCTCACCTTGAGCTTTCTTTATCTTCAAGCGGAGGTTGTGGTGAACAAATACCAAGTCATTCATCTGTTGTTGTGATAGGCGGTTGCATTTCTTAGAATGTATGTGTTCAAAAATATTTCAATTACGCTCACAAGTTGATGAACTGCATGGTTGGCTCAAAATGCGCACGGCCATCCACCTTAAATTTAGTCATTTGTCTCCAAAAGAAGCCCACCATGCAGCTGAAAAACACATTATACGAAGATTATATTGTAAGACTAAGAATATTTGAAATTTTTAACAAACTTAATGAGCATGTTGGCAAAATAAAGAGATTGTCAAAAGTTTATAGAGTCTACCTGGTTGGATGGTCTTCCTGCTTTGCAGGGCAGCCCTAGAAGAGAGAAAACCCTTAGCCTGCTCAAATTTTTCCATGAGCCTTGTTTGATCTCAACATCAATATCCATGAATGGAGTCTTATAGAATAATAAAGGATTGAGCAAAAATCCCGCAGCATGGAGAGGAGTGTGCATCTGTCCATCCCATTTGCTATCAATTATGACCCACAACGGCATATACCTATCCCTGTTATTTCCCAACTTACTCCTTATCACCTCCTTGGCCCTATCCATGGCCTCATACACATATCCTATGGGGGTTTTTGCCCATCCACTAGTCTCAAGACTTTTACTAAAGGCTCTGAAATTTCTACAATTTGTTCAATCGATTCTCAAAAGGTGGTAGAATACGTGTACTCTGCCACTGCTATGCCATTTGCTTGAGTTGTGAAGCCAAACTCCATCCACTTAGCCGAAACAAACATTCGTGTCAAATTACCTTTTTGTTCACATAGTTTTTGTAACGCAAGGAAATATGTTGCAAATCTTGTCACCCTTGGTCGAACTAGCTCCTTGCCTCCTATGAAAGAGCGCATTATAGCCAAAACCCTCGTTTGATTATAAACAAATTTGGTAACCTTGTGAGCCTTTTGAAATGCCTCCTTAACCCATTCAATTTTTCCAATGTCCTCTAGGGTTAGATCAAGGCAATGTGCTGCACATGGCGTAAAAAACATAGAAGAGTATTTATCTGTTAGAAGTCTTTCTGTAGCAACACAAGCAACAACATTGTCTGTGATAAATTGAACCACATTTTGTGGCCCTACATCCGTAACTACCATGTCATACATCTCAAACAATGCATTTGTGGATTTCATTATATTAGATGCATCCACAGATTTCTAAAAACAGTGCCAATCTCACAAGAGACAAGGAAGTTAATGAGAGTTCGGTTCCTTCTATCTGTCCAACCATCTAACATGATGCTGCAACCGGTAATAACCCACTGTAATCGATGTTGTTTAACAACATCGAGAACATCCTCTACTGCATCTTTTAGCATACCAACCCTCAATGACTTATAAGATGGGTCTTGAAACCTAGAACCTACAGCCGCAATAGCCTCTACCATGGGTTGCCAATATGGATTTTTGAAAGCATGGGATGTCATGTGAGAGGAGTACCAATAATTAGCAATTGCCTTCTTTGCTTGTTCAGTGGCAGTTTTCCTCCATCCAGTATTCTCCAAAGTGGTTTGTGATCCTGGTGTAGTATGAGGTTGGAAGAAAGCATTAATGTTTCCTCCCCCTCTGTTTGGTCCACGTGCTATAGAATTAGTTGTTGACTCAAATTCCTTGAAACCCCCATCTTCACCATCCTCCTCACCCAAACAGTTCCTCATGGGATCTGCAGAACTAGAACCTAGTTCAACTCCAATTCTCGCCTTTTTGGCCTTATTCTCAGCAATCCCTTCAAGAGATTGTTTTGCCTGATATGAGACATCTGGAGGGCATTTTTTTCATATCTCATTGTTATTTCCTCATTCTTTTGCCAAATGCCATTTGAAACGATAAATTCCACCACTGACGTCATTTAGACACCAATTGCACTTGACCTTCGTGCTACCGGGAATAGGTGTGCAATGTGTCCACGCTAAGTCTTTTTGATGTGGCATTGTGATTGATAATCAAATCTGCAAAAACATTACACTCAGACTTTTAACTTTTGAGGGATGTAATTGAATATCAAGTTTACAACAACTGAAGATATGGTAGAAACCTAGCAAAATAGAAATTTCAAAAGTATTTGTAGAACATGGAAAATTTTCAGCTATTGCTACTTCATGCCAAATCTACTGCATACATATGCCACAGAAATCAATATCACGAAAAACCAAAACAAAGAAATTTTTGATAGATGGCTGCAATACAAGATATAAAGGAAAGGAATCAAAAGTATCCAGCTTCATATGCCAATTCACTAGGTTTGCTTTTCGAAATGATCTTTTGAAGTAGAGATCCAGGATGGGACATGACAGCAGCGCCCTTGGTGCGTTCCCTATCGTGATATAGGGGAGGGGCAAGGGATGAAGCCCTCGCTTTCAAGCACAAATTAAGACCTTCAAAACCTCTCAAACCTTAATGGTGAATGCGATTTATACAATTTTATCACTTATTTTTTTCAACACCTAGAAGTCCTTGGGATGGTTGAGGGACTCCTGAAGTGTCGAGAACATCTTGAGGACGTCTCAGAGTCCCCAAACCAGGAGGCGTCCAGGAGATGTCCTTGAGATTTGAATAGTGGTGGTGGACAGCGGGGGGACATCCCCTCCAATTCCCGACGTCCCAAAAATATGTGGATTTTGTGGGGGTGGGGGGGTGGAGAAACATCCTCATGGAACACTAGTCGAAGGGAAATAACCTTGTGACAATCTCTCGTTCTCTTTCTTGTCACCTTTTTAACTACTTTGGAACAAAGTTTGTTTCATATTCAAACTTGCCGTTTGCAGTTTGCACCAACTTTTTCCATGTTCAAATATTCTTCTAGAAGTAATTTGAGGGAAGGCGAACAAGCATAGTCTAAGAAAGCTGACTAGTTGGGAGAAGGAGAATAAGCATACATAGTCTGAGAGTACTGGAATGACAATAGTGTAACAAAGTAATAGTCAACAATTTGATTGTCAATCATTAAGCATAGACAATAAACTCCTCATGTTGGTACATGGCCAATCTTGGTTCCTTTGTGTTTGAAAGAAAGAAATTATATTAATGAGCACAGATGACCAAAAGTAGGTCAATGGGACTCAAGAGAAACCTAGAAAGGCCTCACAAAGGGGAAGCACAAAAGCAAATAAATACAGAACAACAATGAACCAACCAAAAAGTAGTCAATTTAAATACATGTATTTTTTTAAGATCAAAATACCAGCATTAGTAGCGTTTGAGTTGTGATTTATTGTTTCTGTTTCTTTTGTCTTTTTAACCGCTTGGGAAACAAATATTTTTTTTATTCACCTTTGCTGTTTGAACCAACTTTGTTCAAATTTGGTTAAAATATTCTTCTATAAGTAATATGAGGGAAGCAGAGTAAGCATGCATATTATGTGAAATTTAAAACAAAGGATATGATGCATTGTTCACATTCCAACCATTTCTTGTACAGTTAGCCTTTTATGTTTTCTTTTCACATTTTGTACAATACTGCTGAATGATTAAATAAAATAATATGTAATGTCATAAGTTGTAATGCATTCTTGTTGAGTGACAAAATGGAATAATGTAAAATCACAAGTAGTTATTCATATTGTTTTTTCAAACAAATTTCATTTAAATATCACAGCACTCAAGCCTAATTAAGCATTTAGATTTTACTTGAAAGTGTTTTTCTTGTTCTTTCTTAAAATTTTGGATTACTTTTACTTTTTCCCCATAAATATTTACACTCTTAGTTTCAACATTTTTCTTTTACCTAAAAAGACCTTTCAATGCTTTGTGAAATTTCAGGTTTCCGAAAAACTGATGAGGCTTTACTCAAGGAAAGTGCTGCAGGTGGGTGCATATCTAATTGCATGTTCTGAAATGGGTTTGTTCTAATTTGTTTCAAACTATTTTGATTACTTAGTGAAGGATGACCTTGCCTTGGAGTTCTTAGATGAATGCATCATGTGTCCAATTGTCTGGATGAGAACCCAGAAGTTCTGAGTGGAAATCATCATGGTTTGACATCTATTTATGCACATGAGCACTAATATTAAAGAAAAATACTCAATTGTCTGACAGATGAATGCAGTGTAGGGAATTTATTATTGGTCATTTGTTCTGAAGGTTATGAGTACTTTGAACTAAAAAAGTTAGTAATATTCTCTCTGTAATATTCTCTCTTCTTCGCCTATTATTCTCCTAGATTTCTGTGAGTTGATCCTACTGTTTGCCAATTGTCTTAGAGGTGAAATTGTGTGTGCAAACTTCTTGTAATTTACAAATCAGTAGGTCTGTGTTTTTTAGACTGAAGCATTTGATAAGTGTTTAAGGTATGTTTGTAGGTTGTACTTGATGTTTTCAGGTTTGTTGTCATACAAGTTTGACAAAAGTCTCAGAGCAGTTTTACTGACTTTTTCTCTTTAAAGAGTAGTGAAGGAAGGCATGCGCCGTATGCAAGCTAAATGAAAGTTACCATTTGGGGTTAAGCATGCAGTGCAGCCCATGAGAGGTTAAGGTTTGATTGAATGCCTCTGAATGACATGAACATGAGCTTTTACTCCACAATTAGCAGTGGGTCAGCCTCTAGGTGATATTTCTTGTGCACCACTAGCATATCAGAGACAATCTTGAGTTGACTATAAGTATGCTTTTTCTTCTATGACAAAGATGGTCTCGTTTTTGTTGTTCTCCGGAAAGAGCCCGATTTGGTTAGAAGGTATATTAGATGAATGTTAAGAGTGACTTCTTGAATGGAGATTAAAAAGAGGTCTAAATGGTGCAGCTCAAAGGATTTTAGGCATATTTAAAAAATTTAAAATCCAGCAAAAATTGGGTGAGGCTAAATTTTGGTTTGGTCCTGGTACTTGTCAAAATTTGTCATATTAAAAAATATATAAATTTGTAAAATAAACTTAAATAATGCATGACAAGCATATAAAAGGAATTTAGACAACACAAATTTATTTTGGTTATAGTAGCATTTCTTGACATCATGATTGACTAGGAAAAATTATCTAGGAATTTTTTTCTTTAAATGCTGGAATATTCATAAAATTAGGGAAAACAGAAAAGATATTGTTATTTTTATTTCAAGCCAAATAAAGGGAAAAACATTACCTTTCGATTTGGGGCAGCCTAAAACTTGTTTTCTAAAACAAGTTTTAGTGATCATGTCCTAGTGTTAAAAAATATTGCATAAATTAGACAATAATGAAAACTTCAAAAGCAGAAGCATACTCACATGCTTACACTTTGAAATCTGTTTTACATTCCTTAGAATAACTCACAAGGAAACCTCGACAACTGATACAACTCAGAATTGCACAGAAATCAACAACTTGAACTATGTTGTTACATAAACTTTTGAAAAACTTTCATTCCTTTGAAACACAATCTGTATATCAAACTTCTATCGTGCTCCTATCTTTATTATATTTAACTAAAAATTTAATCTCCCAAAAAATCAGCATTACTTACAAAAAGCCTCCTTATCACTATAAGGGTGAGATGGAAGATAAGTCTAAATCACTAACTCATATTTACAATTTATTAGACTTATTTAGATAAATAAAAGACTTTCCATTTAATCCTTAAAAGCGAAATGCAAAATAGACTAACACGAACCACTTGGACTTTTCCCTCCACTTTCACATTAAACCTATGTAGAAGTTCCTACCCAAGCTTGAAAAATCAACACTCCCTCGTAGCAAGGAACGAATTGTACACCAATCCATGGTTAGAAAATCATCTGACTGCTGATTGGTGAAGATCTCTTGGATCTTAATTGCTTTCTTTTGAACCTTTTCTCGAATGCAGTGAATCTATCATAAAACATTGGATTCTTTGAGAGTTTGACACAACTTTAATTGTCATAGTAAATTACTGTGGGATCCACTCCCAATCAAAAAATCCTACTAGTAACTTGCGATGGTAGTGCTGGTGTACGTCTTATCATATACTGAACATTAGGACAAAATATCCAAGGATATTCTATCCTCTCCTGAACAAAATCACTACTTGTGCCAAGATTGCGAGAAAGACCACAAGGCGACTCCAAGGTTTATATGTGCGAATGAGCGACTTTATGTGGATAGCTTCTTGGGTAGTGTGTGCTGAAATACTAGGGGGACTTACGCTTAACAATTGATATCATCCATAAGCTAGACTTAGGTGAATTTATCAATAATTGCTCTTTGTTTTTGGATTTTCTGATTTGGGATTTAAAAAAAAAAGATAAAAAGAATAAGGGTTTAGGAATTCTAATTACTTCTAAGCTATTCCTATGAACTCAAGAGACGGTAAAGACTGGGTGAAACTGGTAACGACACTTTGTTTCGCCACACTTGGACAACTACGCAAAGCGGGTGCAATCTTCTAGGATTGTGCTTAAGATTTTCACACTTATGAATAATACCAACAATTGAACAATATTACTCAAAGTAGAAGTTAAGCATTCACATTAAATGCTCAGGCTAACTTTACACATTGAATGAAAATCATCCATCCAACAAAAGTATGAGCAAAATTTCACCAATCTAAACTATCAATCATTCATTCATCTAACAACTTCAAAACAAATTACTTAAAGCAAATCTATTCTAAGTGTTGAAGAAAATATGCAACCATGCAACCACTTGATAACAAATAAGACTTCAAAACAATACTGATATTGAACTTTTTATTATCCAAGTAGCACTACGCAACAATTTCATAAATCTCTCCACACTGAAATGAAATGAGAGAATGAGTTTATATAGAGTTTTTGAAAACAAATGAATGGAGGAGATCAATCTAAGATCAACGGTCAAGATCAAGACAACCTAACCCTAATTAGAGTCTCCCAAAATAAAATCAATATCTAGTGCATGTGAGACAAGTGGCACGAGGTACTATTTTTTAGGATTGCACCCCCTTCTCCTGTTGAGAAGCAGAAAATTCAATGAATTTGGTCACAATTTGAGCAACCTCTTCCATCGTGACATGTGGCAGCATATTGACTCTGAATTCTAATCCTTCCAAATCATCTGCACATACAGCAAAAGTGATTTCCCAATCCAATTCCTGTTTTTGGAGAGCATCTTTGATGGATAGGAGGTTCGATGCCTTAGACAAATTCTGCCTCAAGATTGGTTCAGTGAAAGAGATTTTCTGTGTCTTGGCTTTTAGATTTTTTGACTTCATATCCTTTTCTCGGATAGTTTCTTTCTCAAGTACCTCTATAACTACAAGGTAAACCTTGTCTTGAATTCCTTTTATCTGCTTCTCTACTCTGTCAGCATCTGCCTTCACTTTTTCCAAGACTTCAGTGCGTGTAATCAATGTCCAGTGCCAACTGCTGAAATCATATGCCGCTCTTGCTTCAATTATACTTCTATCAACTAATTCTTGCTGTGACATTCCTTTCAATCTTGAATGTCCTGAAGATAAGTCCTTGCTTTTGCCATGTTTGCAATTCTGGAGAGTAGAGAGGAAGTTTGTCCATATGCCAATGCTAACCTTCCCGCAAATGTGGCTGCTTCCTTACTTATGCTTTCCATCCATGCCTTATAGTCTCTCTGGCTGTTATCTTTTCTTCCTCAGTATTTTCAGCAGCTTCTTGCAAATTCAAGAGTGAAAGAGCTTCTGGATTTGCTTGATCAAGTGCTTAGTAGTCAAATGCTGAATGTAATCTCTCATGTGCTCAACTTCTCTCTTATACTCGTTCTTCTTTTCTACTTCCTTATCCAGTCTTGCCTTCATGGAAGCAACTGAATTGTCCCAATATTCAACTTCCTGCTTCTTGGTAGTTGGTCCCAAATTGAATGTAGTGATTTCATATTCATAAGAAGCAATATCTCTTTTTGCCTTATCTACTTTTGGTATGGCAATCTGCACTGTTTTGCATCCCGTTTCATCTCTCTGGATGGTGGAAAACCTTTTGGCTGGCTTCTCTACTGCAGTTTGCTCTAATCTGGCCAAGAAATCTGCCATATCATCTTGTTCTTGAACTTCTATTTCTTGTGTCTTTTCTTTCAATCTCTCCTTCAACCAATTAGGAACAGTGGGCTGCTCAATGCCTTCCATTTCCTGATTGCCCTTTTCACACATGATATCCCGAAGAGCGGAAATTATTCCTTCTTGAAATTTACCTTCCTCAACATCCATTTCGTTGTCTAAGTCTAGTACTTTTGTGCCAGTTGGAGACAAAGACTGCCCATCTTCTTGATGGATGTTATCTTCATGTTATCACCTCCATTTTCCCTCTAATTTGCATACATCTTTCATGACACCTCTCACCATCAGTCCCAATCCATTTCCCTTTATGTTTTATTTTCATTTTGTTGTCTTTTGCATCCCTCATCCTTTCTTTGTTTTCTTTTGAGCCATACAGGGTCATACTTAATGTAAAATGTTTATAAAAGTTCAAATTTTTTTAGTTGCTTTCTTGCTTGGATAATAATTTTATTATAACATTTTGTGATTATGTTTGCAAAATTTTGAATGTGTTTTCTGTGTGTGTATGGGCACATGTAGTTTCGTTATGGAGATTATAGTAATATTCAATTAGATCTGCTGTTTGTCCATTTTCTGTAAATAACACGTAATATATTCTCCTTGAAATGCTGAGAGGACCCTAGCAGTAAAGTGGGAAGTGAATGACACAGAATACAAATAAAAGCACAGTGAAAGCACTAAACGCTTGCTATTTAATAATTTTTTAATATCAACTAACTCGCTGAATTTTCAAGCAGGAGGATGGCAAGATGGAGCAACGGCTGTGTCTGTGTGGGTTCTTGGGCAAATGGTATGAATAACAATTTTTTAATGTTGTCCTAGAAGCATCTTATGGCTGTTCCGTCTATGTGTTCCAGTTTGTGCATGTATGGAATGGTGATCATGGCTTTTGGAGTGATTACAGTATGGACAATACTGGTCTTTTTTAACACTCATATGATTTTGACCAAGATGGACATAGTTTCATATTTATCATTAAATAGCAGAAAATTAGTTCCCAGAGGACAGATGAATATAGTCTTTGGGCTTCTTGCCCTCATATTACATTTGGAAATAAGTGGTTGCCATAAAATTCCTTGATAAGATAATTCATCACAAGCTATTTAACACACATACCCATGGTTCAGGCTTAGGAGTCATTGATAAAAAACTGCAGGCTATTTAACAGACTTCCCGATGGCTAAGGCTTAGCAATTACTCTTTTATGTGTGTTACTTTCTGATTTATTCCTTTTATTTGTCCTGTTGAGTAGCTTACTCTTGTGCACCAGTTACTTTCTCCATTGTTCCTTTTGTTCCTCCCATTGAATAGGTTTAGAATGTGGGTGATCTATTTTGTAATCTTTGTGTTGATGCTTCTACACAATCACATTCAAAGGTGCAGGTCACTTTTAGACAGAATAGCTGCCTCTAACTGGTGTTCTGCTATAATTGTAATCATAGTTTAAGAATTTGTGACTCTGTAAAACCGGCAGACACAAAATTGACTTGGACTTGGCAACCCTGCAAAACCCCCCAAAACTTGGCAAATTTTCTAAATATAAAAAACAAAACACATATTTTTACACAAGTCTTACAAATCATACAGAATAGATCATGATAAATCATGTAACTGATTGTAGAGAACTCATAAGTGATAACTGATAATTACTTACTAATTTGTTTTTCATTTATTCACAATTTCATACATATAAAAATGAAATAAATATACAATTACACATCAATGGTCATAGTGGCCAGAAAGGCATCAAGATACAAAACACATAATAGTGGCCAGTGGCCACCACATGCTACCACGTATTCTGCTGCCTCTCCACATATGAATAAAGGAGAGCCATAACCTCACTTATTACATGAGCTCTCTACTTGACAACAAAGTGGAACATCTCTTAGAGGGATCCATGCAAGATGATATTTGAAGTAGTTGATGCCTTTGGTCTTGTTCTGACAATAATGACACACCACTTGTTCTCTTTCTCCTTCTAGGGTTCCATGTTTCAAGACAGGGTCGTGGTTTGCAGATGCATGTTTTAATAAAAGAAAACCAAATTTGAAACTCTAGCATAAAGAAATTTTTTAAATATCATAAAATGTTATCCCTCTTAGCTAACTAGCCACTAAATAATAGGGAAAATAAAATAAAAATAAATAACAGAGCACTAGAGTGAGGGGGAAAAATAAAACAAAAATCTGAAAATTAAAATTACAGCAGGTATATTGTTAGGTTACAATGTTGCATAACATGAAAATACTGCCAAAAAAAACTTGTTAGTTGTCAAATCAGTCCAAGATTATGCAAAAACAATTCCAAATACATGGAATGTTGTCAATTTGATGAAGTAAGAAATTCTGAAAAAGATGTGATGCTTTTTTGGCTGCAATTTTTTTTCTTGGACTTGCTATTTTTGTGAGTTTACTCACAAAAACTGATTGGGTTTCTATGAAAAATTCACTGTTGTCACAAAAGCTTGCACCCTTGCTGAGCTATCAACTCAACAACCTTGTGAAACATGGAAACAACCCCGAAGTGTGGGACCTTGCGCAAGGGGTTGAATCTCCGGAGGAGGCCGACTTCCTTCTCACTCCAAGTGCAGGTGTTCAACCAACTCAACACTCCAAATCTTACTTCTAAACCTATCCTAACAGCTTGCAGAGGAAAAGGGAAGAGAGAAATGCTTGAAATGAAAGGAGGTGATGCACCAAGATAAGAGATGTTTCTCTCCCCACTCGAAATGGCACAAAGAATCAACTGAAATACCCAGGAGATGCACAAACTTCAGTTGCATGAATGACCTCAATGCATGTATGGAGGTTAGAGCTTGCTGAATGTCAAGAGGGGAGAAGGTTTCCCACAAGTCACACTCAGAAACATGTTAACACAACATATATGTGAAAGAAAGCCACAAATATACACTTACAATGAAGGTAAGAACACACACACAACATACAAAAGTTAAAGTAAGGCAAGAATGATGATTTCAGTTTATTATAAGGCCAATGGCCAAACTTACAGCTGCAGAAATGCAACATAAATACAAGTCTTCAAGAGAAGTGAAAGAGCATAGAAAAGCTCGAGCCAACAGGGAGAGAACCCTTTACAATGAGGCTTAACAACCTTTATATAGAAAACTTGTCGCAGAGGAGAGACCATTGGTCAAGGAAGAGAAGCCTTGACCTTTGTGTGTGTAGGGAAATGTCAGTCAGGGAACACAGGGAAGTGCATGCACCTGACATTGTGTACATGCAAGCAACCTGACCATACCCTGACAACGCAATCCCAAGAAGAAAGGGACTTCCAGAAGGTGGATTGCCTCACATTCCAAAGTTAGAGCATGCAAGCATGACATGAAGGTCAACATGTAACCATAAAAAAGCATGGCCTTGTACTCCACTTGATAGAAATCCTGCAAAAATCATTAAATGCGCCCCTAAAGCTCCGTGAAAGAAAGTGTACAAGTCGCAAGAGTTGTTGGAGCATTAAGAGCTTTGAGTGTTGATCACGCCATCCAGAAGTGTTGCAAGTCGTAGGAAGTCAGAAGACTTAGGAACTTCGGGGTTCTGGAGTTCTAGGGAAGGGAAGACTTGGGAACTTCGGGGTTCCAGAGTTCCGAGGAAGAGGACTTAGGAACTTGGGAACTTCGGGGTTTCTGAATTCTGGGCAAGGGAAGACTTAGGAACTTGGGAACTTCGGAGTTCCGGAGTTCCGAGGAAGAGGACTTAGGAACTTGGGAACTTTGGGGTTCCGGAGTTTGGGAAAAGAGGACTTAGGAACTTCGGGGTTCCGGAGTTCCAGGGAAGGGAAGACTTAGGAACTTGGGAACTTCGGGGTTCCGGAGTACCGGAGAAGAGGACTTAGGAACTTGGGAACTTCGGGGTTCCGGAGTTCCAGGAAAGGGAAGACTTAGGAACTTGGGAACCTCGGGGTTCCGGAGTTACGGGGAAGAGGACTTAGGAATTTGGGAACTTCGGGTTCCGGAGTTCCGGAGAAGGGAAGACTTAGGAACTTGGGAACTTCGGGGTCCCAGAGTTCTAGGGAAGAGGACTTAGAAACCTGGGAACTTCGGGGTTCCGGAGTTTCAGGGAAGAAAAGACTTAGGAGCTTGGGAATTTCGGGGTTCCGGAGTTCCGGGGAAGAGGACTTAGGAACTTCCTTCTGACAGGACAACACTTCACACTTTATGATTCCATTGTTTTCTCTTTGATCAACTGAGGCAACGTTGGTCCATAGAACATATCTCTGATTGGTTCTCACTGATGGACCAAGGGTGTCATAAAATGACAACAGTCACCAAGTGAAATCGTGGGTGACTCTGCCATCTAATTCTCGCTAGTACTGGCGAATTTGATGATTTTTTGGGTAGTTTTATAATCTATGGCTGTAATAGATATTGATAGTTCAATTTGTGATTTTTATTACATGCTAGTTTACATTGACACTGATTCCCTTAAAGGATATTTGCTTTTACTTCCTAAAAAGCAATATTTTGTTACTAGAAAATAAGTTCATGTTTTTCATTGTTTGTCTATATTAGAATAATATCTTTCTCTTTGTGTTATTAATGGTCATTTAAGTTGTTTCTAATTTTGCCTCTAGTTAATGTTTGTTTCTTTTAGAAACATCATCTTTGTAACTCTATTTAAAGGAGCTTTGTCTCCTCGATTAATTGAACAACATTGATTCTTTGAAATCCATATGCTTTTGCATCTGTATTAGTCTAGAGTTCTTTTTCTTGCTTCCTTTTACCATGAATTCACTCTCTTTGAAGGAGAGTTTCTTTACAAATCATTACCTGAAAAATTACTGTCAAGCATTCGTACAACTAATAATAAGTGTACACATTTTTCTTTAGAAGAGGAGTTTGTGTTGAGTTTGGTTGGTTTACAAATGTGAATTTGAATATTTCATAACCTTTCTTGCTGGACTCCTGGAGTTTGGAGTTTATATATATATATTGATTTATTCAATCCGATGGAAGCTATACACTTAACACTCCCTCTTAGCAAAAGAGGATTGAATTTCACAATTGAGTTTTAAGGAACAACCTTCTAGATATACATATTTATTTGTCATGATCATTCACTCAGGAATATTTACTAATGAAATATTTCATATCTCAGAGAGATATAGATTATCTGATATCCAACACTTTGGGACAACAGCTATTTGAAGTCTTATCAGATTACTACCTTGATTCTAGTGACAATTATAACATGTCATTATCATAGGTGAAACAAATTTAGTATCATGATATCCGACACAGTTCGGGACAGCAAATTAATGTAGTCAATCATGATATTGTTGTTATCATAATTTCCGACATATTTCGGAACAACCATTTAATGATAACATCTCAGTAACTCATCATAGGAATTTGGTATCAAGACTTCCGACACATTTCGGGACATCAACTTAATGTAGCGAGTCTTGATAATAGATCAGCTATTGTTAAAGTCGTCACCTTACGATAGTGATCTTTCACTTACATGAAAGATCGTCACCTTTCATGACACAACACATACATGCAACATTGCATCCAAGATATTCATGAATATATCAAATCACATGTGAACAATATTAATATTAGAAATTTTCACTATAGTTTAGTCATACCAAGTTTACCTCTAAGGTATTCCACTTTCAATTTTGCAAGAGGTTTGGTGAATATGTTGGCACTTTGCTCTTCAGTGCTGATGTAGGTCAATTTGATAACATCTCTATCTACCATGTCTCTTATGTAATGGTATGGGATCTCTATATGCTTGGATCGATTATGAAAGACTGGATTTACAGAAAGTTTGATGCAGCTTTGATTATCGCAGTGAATCACTGTGGGATCTAGTGGTTTCCCAAATAGTCCAAGTAGTAATTTCCTTAACCACACTGCCTCACGAGCTCCCATGGAGGCAGCCATATATTCGGCTTCAGTGGAAGTCTGAGCAAGTGCTGACTGTTTTTGCTAAACCAGGATATCATAGCTGATCCAAGACTAAAACAACAACCTATTGTACTTTTACGATCAATGGAACTGCTTGCCCAGTCGGAATCAGAATACCCTTGGAGTTGTATCTCAACATTTTTATACTTCAGGCCAAGTCCAATAGTGCCACGCAAGTATCTCAGAATATGCTTAGCTGCAATTAGGTGAATCTTCTTGGGTTTGCACATGAAGTGGCTTAACACATTGGCATAACAAATATTAGGGCGAGTGTTTACTAGGTACATAAGAGATCCAATGATTTGTCTATAGTATGTAGGATTTGTAGATTCTGAGTCTGCTGCTTCACTTTTGAGCTTATGAAGATTTGTTTCCATTGGAATGGAGAGAGGTTTACAATCTGTCATACCAAATCTGGTCAGGATATCAGTGGTGTATTTTCCTTTATTTAGGAAAATATAGTTCTCTTTTTGCCATACTTCTAGGCCCAGAAAATAGTGCAGCAGACCTAGATCTTTCATATCGAATTCAACCACAATATCTTGTTTGCATTTTGCAATGAGGTGATCTTCTCCTGTTATCAACAAGTCATCAACATAGAGAACAAGTATTAACATGTCACCATCCAATATTTTGAAGTATATGTTAGAATCTGCTTCATTTTTGGAATATCCTAGTTTGGAGCGATAACTATCTATCCTTCCATACCATGCCCTGGGAGCTTGCTTAAGGCCGTAGAGAGCTTTTTTTAGTCTACACACAAAGGTTTCTATCCTGTGTAGCAAAGCCTTCAGGTTGTTCTATGTATACTTCTTCTTCAATAATAGCATTCAAAAAAGCGTTCTTTACATCCATTTGGTGTATTTTCCACTTTTTGGAAGCTGCAATGGCAATGATTGTTCTCACAAAAGTATATCGGGCAACTGGAGCAAATGTCTCTTCGTAATCAATTCCAGCCTTTTGAGAGAAACCGCTGGCAACGAATCTAGCTTTGTGTTTTTCAATACTACCATCTGGTGCATATTTGATTTTGAATAACCACTTTGATGAGACAACTGATTTATCTTTTGGTCTAGATACAATATCCTAGACATCATTCTTTAATATAGATTGGTATTCCTCAATCATTGCATCTTTCCAAGCTTGACATGCTAAGGCTTCTTAAACATTTGATGGTTCAGATTTTGTAAGTTCGGCCATGAGTGCAACATAGCATGATTGACTTCTTGTTTTCTTATTCTCTTTGAAGATTTCATCAGGTTCCACATTATTTTCTTCAATCATCTTTCTTGACCATAGTGGTCTTTTCTTGTTGTTAGGATTTTCAGCAATCTCGAAATTAGGTGATTGAAGTTCATGATTTTCTATGCTATTCTCCCTCTGATTCTCAACAGTAAGATTTTCATCTGATTCTGTGGTTTGATCATCTTCTGTACTTAGGGAGAGTTTATAAGCAACATCTTCTTCAAATTTGACATCTCTACTGATTTCAATAGATCTTCGCCCTGGAATATGGACTCTATATCCTTTAGTGGTTTCACTGTAGCCAACAAATATACCTTTCTTCCCGGAGGGTTCTAACTTGGTTCTCTTTTCTTTAGGAACGTGAATATACATGTGGCAACCAAAGATTCTTAGATGGCTTAAATTTGGTTTATTTCCTGTAAAGGCTTCTTCAGGTGTTATATTCTCTAGGATTGAATGAGGGCATCTGTTTTGAATATACACAGCTGTATTTGAGGCTTCAGCCCAAAATGAGATATGTAGATTTTGATCATGCATCATGCCTTTAGCGGCTTCGATGATGGTTCTGTTTTTTCTTTCTGCGACTCCATTCTGTTGAGGATTATAAGGTACAGTACACTCCCTCTTAATCCCAACAAAAATGCAAAATTCTTTAAAATTTTCAGAGATGTATTCACCCCCATTATCTAATCTTAGAGTCTTTATTTTCTTTCCAGTTTGATTTTCCACTAAGGCTTTAAATTCTTTGAATTTTGATAGCACTTCATTTGATTCCTTGAGTTTTATGAAATAGATCCAAGTTTTCCTAGAGTAGTCATCAACAAATATCACGTAATACAAGAAACCCCCTAGTGATGGTAATGACATTGGACCACACAAATCAGTGTGGACAAGTTCTATTACAACTTTTGATTTGTGTTCACTTGAGGGAAAGGACCTTTTTGAGTTCTTCCCTAGAGCAAATCCTTTACAAGTTCCAATATGATTAGATTTTAGGTTTGGTAATCCTGTGGTAATCTTTCCTATAGAAGGTAGGGCACTAAATCGAAGATGTCCTAATCTTCTATGCCAAATTTCATTAGAGTTTGATACTTCATGATTTAGTGCTTGTTTTTGAATAATACATAATTTGTATAAACTACCATCTCTAGATCCTATAGGAATAGCATTCTTTATTTTAGAATTTTTAGGCCAGAGTAGAACTTTATCTTCATGTAAGGTGACACGATATCCTTGATCAGCTAGTCCTGAAATAGAGACTAAGTTCCTTTTGATACCTGGTACAAAAAGAACATCTTTCAATTGTAGTGTAACCCCTATTCTTAATTGAATTGAGCAGGTCCCAATTCCTTTCACTGGATAGGTAGAATTGTCTCCTATTCTAACTTCTTCAGTTGAGTGGCCTTCAAAGGTTTCAAATTGATCTCTAAATCCGGTTATGTGTTGAGAGGCTCCACTGTCGATTATCCACATATGTTTGTTTGAGTTTAGTTCACTTGATAAAGCTAGGAAAAATAGAGGATTCTCTACTTCCTTAACTTCAGCTATGGTTGCTTGAGCTTTCTTCCTTTCTGGACAGAATCTGTGAGTGTGTCCAAATTTATCACACTTGTAGCATTGAATCTTGGAGAAGTCTCTGTGTAATGTCCCTACTAGTTAGAGATCACTGTCCTGCAAAACAGACTGTTAGAATGCAACAAATATATATGTAACTAATCTAATTTGCAATTAAACTTCAATTATTTAATTAAAACTAATCTCAATTCTATTTAATAGAAAGGATACGAGTGCAGTACTGGGACATGTCCTTAGGCGGCTGTGAAGCTCGCCTTCTTGGAACCCATCTTGGTTCCAAGCCATACCAAGAAATCGAGGGATGATTCAATTCCTGTCTTGGATGTAACATCTTACATCCAAGCCTACCAAGGAAGACCACCATATATGATCAATTCCTTGCCTTGGATGATGCATCTCATCATCCAAGTCTACCAGAGAGGACCGACCAGATCCGTCTCTTCTTGGATGAGCTTTTGTCACCCAAGCCATAACATATATGCATATAGATACTCAGTATATACTGCCTACCAGGGATTATCATAATCCCTGAATTAGGCTAAGGGAATTTCCTCCCAATAGCCTCCATCATATAGCCACATTATTCATATAACAGTCTACAATTCATTATCATTTTTCAATCCATAATTTATGCCTACATTTACATATTCCTTAATTCCTATTACTGATCCTATATATAAATATTCTGCATACATACCTATCTCCATACATACACATGAGATAATATCATTATCCTACGATAACTCTGTTAAAGGAATTGGTATAATATTATGTATGACATCATATTCATTAATGTATATGTGTGTGTGTGGCACACATGTCCACACACATATATACCTCTGTGGCCAATAAGTACCGCTTACCTGTTCGCAGTCCGCAGCCTGCAGTTGCAGTTCGCAGTCCACAGTTGAAGTTCGCAGTCCTTCCATCTTCCTTCTTCCCTCCTTTTTTATCCCCTTTCGATAGAAGTCGATCCTCATTAAGTATCTTGGTATCAAATGGTTGCATCTTTTGGGAGTAGACACATCTTTGTCAAGGATTAATTAATCTTTCTTAAGATCACACTTGTAATGTCCCCTCAATTTAACCCTTAGGAAATAGGAACAATTAACTTGCAAAATCAATGGCAGGAGACTTCTTTCTTCAAAGACTTACTTAGCACTAAGAATGACAATCTATGTTATATTATATATTTGATGACAATATCACTACTAACTTTGATGACAGTTGGATATTTGCTAGATGATTAAGCCTATATACATAGATAAGACTAAGATTATCTTGATAATATGTATAACCTTATATGAATGCAACTGTATTATGCCAAGGGGCCGTTGCTTTTTAAATGGATCTAATGAAGGGTATGAATAAGAGATAAAAGGTTTCAGAATGATAACTGTATACATGACTGAGCAATCCAATCATCGATACAAAAATGAGATAAAAGACCCGTTATATTATTTGGAAATGACATCATTCGTCTTAAATACCTTAGGAATAGAATGGATGCACCCTTCCCTTCTATCCTTTGATCGCACCCTTTTTTTAAGGATTAATCATTCTTGCTTAATCGCATCTTTCCATGACAATTGTTTCTTATACAAATCGTACTTGTATTCCTAATCGTTGCTGTTCTTTGATATCTTTGGCATCATTGACACTTAGCACCGATATGGGATTGCTTAAAACCTTCCTCGATTCCTCCTCCTTTCTTGATATGAATCCTCCAAATAATTAGTGATTGTTGATTACTTATATATTCCTTATTGGTTTTACATGATCAGTCATTAATCGTTGATCAATAACTTGTGGAATGCCCCCTATATTGGAGTCTGCGCTATTGTCTTGCAGTCCGCAGTAGTAACGATAAAAAACCATTCCAAGTAAGAATACAATCTTCCAGCACAGTATGAATTGCACATATCCTTTCATGAATCGGACTTAACACATCTTATGGCTTTTCTAAGTCTCCTGTCTATTTATCTTTAATTGTTCCATTAAATTTCTTCTTTATCGTACTCTCATATTTCCTTATTACATGGTGCCTTTAGTAGTTTATGTGATTATTATTATCGGGTTACTTCTTATTATTAGACTCTTGAGATGGATAACTTATATAAAGCTATGGCTTATAATTTATAATATTTAAATTATGTTTATAATATAATATTAATTTATTTTTATTCAAGGATATTGTTAGAAATAAATATTAATTAAATAATATGTAATAAATAAATAAATAAATTTGAAATAATAATTTGTTTGTAATCATTATATTATTTAATAATAATAATTGTTTCATTTAGGATATATATATATATATATATATATATATATAACAATCAAAGAGGGGACATGACACTCTGCTTTTGTGGTTATTTCCTCTCTTCCGTTTGAACTTCCTTTTCTTCCCTTTGTTGCTTGTGTTAGCATGTAGTGCTTGAATTTCTCCCTCTTTGTTTGGACCCAATCCTCTTGTGATTAGCCGAGATTCTTCTTGAGTGCAATCATTCTTGAGTTGATCGAACTTTGGTAGTGTCGGATGAGCACTAATGCCTTGAATGAAGGATTCCCAACTGGATGGTAATCCCTTAAGTGCTATTAGAGATAGCTCCAGATCATCTACATTATTTCCAATAGTTGATAATTGGTCTTTCAACTCTGAAATCCTCATGAAATAAGATGTAATCGATTCTCCTTTGTTCATGTAAATATGCATTAATTGCTGTTTTAAGGTGAGCAATCTGCTTGCATTATTTATTTCATATGAGTTTGAGATGGTTTTGAACATATCATAAGTTGTAGTTAGTTTTGAGATGGTTGGAAGAATGTGATCTTTAACAATGTCAATTATGATTTTCTTAGCCTTGTTGTTGAGTCTTTTCCAGGTTGTTTTCTCTGGCTCGTCTTCAGGCATCTTTGTGTCTTCTTCAATATATGCATCGAATTCGAGTTCTTGAAGAATTGCTGTTATTCGAATTCTCCATGAGACAAAGTTGGATGCGCCTTCAAGTCTATCCTCCACTCTAACACTGTTCACCATGATTGCTTTCCTTTGCTTCTGAATTCAAGTCTGAAAAAAGTTGTCTCTCGTTTATTATTTCTCTACCAACCTGGCTCCGATACCATGTTAAGACATGGATCAGCTAGGACTCGAACCTAGGACCTTCCATACGTTGTTGGAGTGCTCTACCACTAAGCTACTGGCCCCTCTTGGACCAGTCCATCGTCGGTCTGGGTGTGACTTATTTCCACCACCAACAGTAGTCATTGTGGCAATGAGTGCAAGAACTCCTATAGTTGAGTCAATACTCAACTATGTGCTATGATTGATTTGGGAATAAGTGCTTGTCCAGGGCCGAATAAAAAAGGGTTGCCAATGGCCAAATTATGGCATATATATAAAAAAAAATATGTTGACATTGTAAGTGATGGAGCAAAAGAAAAATTACATCCTCTACCCAAGAAAGGATTGCACAAGCCTCCAAGTGAACCTATAGTATGAGTTGGCCCACATTCTTTCAATTTACCACTTATTTTCCAAGAAGATGATACCCTCTTTGTTTTTCGTAAAAGAGGCCATTTGGAAAAGCCCTTCCAACATGAGTTGAGGGAGGTTGTAGGTTAGTGCACTGCTTGTCGCATTTATGGCAATGGGCTTCCTTTCAAAGTTGTTAAAACACCATATTGGGTGAGTAATGATGATGACAATTGCTAATGCACCTATTGAAAAGGTGTGCACCACCTTATTGTCGAGGGAAAAAACTTTGTAGAGGCAGCATTGCAGGAATCAGGGATATATGGTTTGAAATAAGAGTGTCTATAGTTTATGATGGACCGAAGGATTGCAAAAGTAGGCCACTAGTTGATATCATTATGGTGTGTCTAAAAGGGGTGATGTTTTTGAAGGCAATTGTTTGTGAGGGGTAAATCGTAGAATCCATTCAGATGGTGGTCCAAAAAACATTGTTTGAGTCATAACAAACAAGGCTCAAAATTATAGGGCAACTCAATAAATAGTGTAGGTGTACATATGAGCATATTTATGTGCCAGCCACTCCCTCAACTTGGCGATCTAGAAGATTGGCATAAAGATTGAGTGGGTCAAAGAAATCTACTTTTAGATTTAGGAGATTCAAATGTTTGTGACAACTCATCATATGCCACAAGCCATCTTTAGGGCCTCCAAGTTGGAGTTTGCTGAAATCAATTTAATATTTTAATGTAATAATATTAATTATATCAATATGTTATTTATTTTTTAAAATTTATTTTATTTATTTACACCTTGTTAGGTTGCTTAGACTTGATTTGCTTCACACAATTGTTTTGAGATGACTTGTGAAGGTGTGAGATCTATTGAGTGCAATGATCATCAACATTTTTTTATAGTGTGTGAAGGCAATCAAATACAAAGAGAGACCAAAATGTCAAAGCATTGATCATAACTTGGATGATGAATGGTGGGATTGTGTGAAATATGTTTTTCACCAAGGCCATCATGACTGTGATTGGGTATGTTGATATGGATTGACCTTGCTTGGATGAAATTTATGAAGGCATTAACTCCATGATTGAAAAAATAAAGACATAATAGAATGCATGGCGAATGACCCCACAAAAGAATTTTTCAAATGAGTGCAAAGAATCTTTCATGGCCATTGGAACAAGATGAGCATGTTAAATATCTGGGCAACTGAGAAGGGGCGTGAATCAGTTGATGTAATGTCCCCTATTTATGCTCTATCAATTATCAAAGCAACAACTATATTACTATCTTAAATAAGCATAGTTAACAACACCTTGTGATACAACTTCTTAAAATCATTCCCCTAATTTCCAAGTGTTTCGTCCCTTTTCCCAGAAGAGGGTTTGGCTGTCTAGGGCGTTTGAAACCAACTCTCAAGTTAGCCCAGATTTCTGAACTCAGTCCATTCACCCTTGGGGCATGCAGCCCAGATTTCAGGAGGAGTCTTTCACCCTTGGGGCATCCTATTGGATGGATTTACTCCGCCCCTCCCTGGTAGCTCCCATCTCCCTTGGGGATGTGGAGAAATACTGAACAAATTGAAGATTAGGTTAGTTTCAAGAAGTTTCTATTACAAGAATTTATTAATTAACACTTTATTCTTATGATCTAGATTCTTATAGTTGACTGTTCAGTTGTGTATTAGATACCTTATTCAATTATAATTATTGAATCAATGTTATTGCGAATCCTTTTAATTCTGTCTATTTATCCCTTATATATACGCTAAGTCACAGAGTTCGCCGAACTTCTGGCTTGGAGTTCGAAATTCGGCGAACCCATAAACGCTGCCAAAAAATCGTAAAAATACGCCTAAAGTTCGTCCCGTTTTTCGAAACATTTTTTTGTGGGCGCTTTTTAGGGTTTACGTCATTTTTTTTTAATAAATATTATCGCGCCGCGCGGAATAGGGTTTTTCTTTGTTTTTCTGCTCGCGTTGTGCCTGTGCGTCGCGTGTTCGTGCCTGTGCGTGCCGTGTTCGTGCCTGACCCTGCGTGTTTGTGCCTATGCGTGCCGTGTTCGCACCTGTTGTTGGCGCCTATGTGTTTGCAGTTTGCACCCTGCGTGTGTTCGCGCCGTGATCTCCACTCGGGCGCTTGTGTGTTCGGGCTGCGTGATCTCCATTCGAGCTGCGTGATCTCCATTCGGGCTGCGGGCTGCGGGATCTCCATTCGGGCCTGCGTGTTCAGGTACGCCATTGTTTCTTCCCACCTTTTTTTTATATTTTATAATAATTTATTAGATATTATTAATATTTTATATTTATATAGATTATTATTTATTTATATTTAAATGTTTTTATATTTTATATTTATATAAAGAAATTAAGATGTTTTATATTTATATTAAGATATTTTATATTTATATTAAGATTTTATATTTATATTTAAATGTTTTTATATTTTATATTTCTTAGATATTAAGATATTCTCCAATCTTTTATATAAATGTTTTTATATTTTTATGTTTTATTAGATATTAAGATAAATTTTATATTTTATAATAATATTTGTATTTTAGATAAATTTTATGTTTTCTAATTTATATTTTAAATAGATGTTTTTATATTTTATATGTTTTATATTTTATGTTTTATGTTTTACATAAAAAGATAAAACATGTTTTAGAAGATATATTCAGATTTTATAATAAAAATTGATATATTTTTGTTTTATGCTTATTGAAATATAATTTAATATTACTTTTCCTTTTTAGAGTCAAAAGTAAAAATTTCATATATTTAGTTTTGATGTTTTTTAAATAGAATGTAAATAATTTAAATACTAAATATTGTTTTTCTTTTGAAACATTACAGATTGTAACAAAATGCCTCCTAAAAAATCAGATTCTCTAGTATGGAAATATGTGACACGTGATGGTAATGAGCTCTTTTGTAAGGAATGTAAGAAACCTTTCAAAGGAAGTTTAACAAGGGCAAGAGACCACTTACTTGGAATCAGTGGGGGTAAAGGAGGAGGTGTTAGTGCATGTCCAAAAATGACTGCACAAATGAGAGCTGGTTTAGAAAGAGAACAGTCCTCTTCGATTGTAGGAATGCTCAAGACGACACAAAAAAAACAAAGAATTCAAGAGGATGTGTCCAGGTTCACATCTATCTCTTCCTCTTCCAGTTTACCCAATGCCTCTTCTAGTTTACCTAAGGCCACAGGTGCATCAGGAGAAAGTGGAACACTGAAAAGCTTTTGGAAACCGGTAGAGAAACAACAAGTGGATGATGCATTGGCTGATTTGTTTTATACAAGTGCCATTCCATTCAACGTGGCAAGAAATCCTCATTTCCGTAATGCAATTCAGAAAGTTGCAGAGTTTGGCAAAGGGTACACACCTCCAACTTCAGAGGCTTTTAGAACAACTCTTTTAGAGAGGTCAAAAGATAGAGTGACAGAAAAGTTAGCTGAGGTCAAAGCTTCTTGGAAAGTAACAGGTTGCACCATATTGAGTGATGGATGGTCAGATATATGTCAAAGGCCATTGATTAATGTTTTAGTAGCTTGCCCTGAAGGTGTTGTCTTCTTGAAAGTGATTGACACCATGAACCAGAAGAAAACTTCAGAATATATTTTTCAGATACTAGATGAAGCCATTGTTGAAGTAGGGGTGGAAAATGTGGTTCAGGTGGTTACTGATAGTGCAGCGAATTGTGTGGGTGCTGGGAAGCTGATTGTAGAGAAGTACCCACAGATATATTGGAGCCCATGTGCAGCCCATTGTCTAGATTTGCTACTTCATGACTTGGCAAAATTCCCATGGATACATGAAGCAATCCATAGAGGAAGAGCAGTGGCAAATTTCATTAGAAACCACCGTCTCACATTGAGTCTATACAGGCAACATGCATCTAGGGAGTTGTTGAGGCCTTGTGACACAAGGTTTGCTTCATTTTATATCACTTTGAAAAGAGTGATTGAAGAGAAAGCAGCTTTGAGATTGGTTGTTTGTTCCAATGAGTGGGAAAGTTCAGCACTTTCTAAAAGTGCTAAGGGGAAGAACATAGAGCAAATCATTTTGAGCAGCAACTTTTGGGAGAGTGGAGCAAAAGTTTTGAATATATGTGGACCAATTGTTGATGTTCTTCGTATGGTGGATGGTGACACTCCTTGCCTTGGCATGCTTTATGAAAGCATGGACCGTTGTAAGGAATCTATTCAGCGAGCACTAAATAATGTAGAAGCAGAGTACATGGAGATTTGGGAGACAGTTGATTCCAGATGGAAGATGATGCACACACCTTTGCATGCAGCAGCATGCTATTTGGAGCCTAAGTTATTTCATATTGATAGACAATCTGATCCTGAAATCATGCCAGGGTTTTATGAAGCCATTAGCAGGTTTGAACAAGATAGAACAATTGCAGGTCTAATTAGAGACCAAAGTTGGAAATACAAGAGAGCAGAAGGGTTGTTTGGAATAGAAGCAGCCCGAGATGATATGACACGAGATGAGGTACCTGGCTATAGATGGTGGATGAGCTATGGAGCACAAAATCCTGAACTACAACGCTTTGCCATTCGAATATTGAGTCAGGGAGCCAGTTCATCAGCTTGTGAGAGGAACTGGAGTTGCTTTGACCACATCCATTCCAAAAAGAGGAACAAGTTGCTGTCCGGAAAGTTGGGAGATCTTGTCTACATTCGGAGCAATTTAAAATTGTTCATGAATAGATCAGCAAATGACTCCACATCTTCTTCACAACAACAAATTTCAGAAGGCATGGTAACTGGAGTTGCAGATGAGCCTGAGGATGACTTTGTGGATGATGAATTGGGCAGTGATACTGATGATGATGATGCTACAGCAGCAACTCAGCCATGTGCTCTTGACGACCTGGAGCTTTTTTGAAGCTCTATAGTCTTGAATTTTGATTATACCTTTTTGACTAAAAACATCTTCGCAGTCTTGATGACTTGTAGGCTTGTAGCTTTTTTGAAGTTCTAAAGTCTCGACGTTTGATTGTATCTTTTTGATTAAAAAAAACTTGACAATCATGATATCACATGTTTCCTATGGTTTATAACTTTATATTAAGAATTTTGCATCTTTCTATAATGATTTTGAATCTATTCTGCAATCTTAACTTTGAGTATATGGATAATTTGTTGGATATATTACTAATTTTAAAAAAAAATTATATAAGGCGAATTTGATGCCGATTTTTTTTTCCGAACTTTTTGCCCTTGCCGAACTTCATCCGAACTCCATAGCTGCCGAACTCGAACTCGAACTCGAACCTTGTGACTTAGTATATACGTATATTCACACAGTTCCTTTTATGTTTATCTGTTATTCATTTATGTAAAATTGTATTCATTCCAGATTCTACTATTCTTCCTATATATATATATATATATTTATATCATTACTATTATAATCGTCATATAAAGAATTTAAAAGAAATAACAGTACAGAATTATTACTGCTGTCTACAGTCAGCAGTGAATAGAAGGGTGAAGGTATTCTTATAAGTTAATTGCTCAGCACTGCCACTTCATGACCAGCCTGCGACCTTATTTCCTTTCTTATAATTCCCGATAACTATCTCCCCCCTCCCGTTTTGTACTTTACTGTCCAATATATCCCCCGTGGCATGCTGAGGGATGTGTCTTACGGATGAGAGCCTCCTCTTGGTCAAGGGATGTCTCCATTCACCCTGACCGCGGGTTTTGCATTCCGTAATGCTAATAGTAATCTAGCATTATATTATGTTAAATGAATGTTACTAAATGGTAATAAAAAATGTTATTATGTTAAATAATTTTAAATAACAATATTATGTTATTCATATATATTTAGATGGTACTAATTTTAATATTGCTTTATGTATATTAACATTAGTAATCCATTCATAATTTATAATAATTTATCTACCATTTATTATTTTATTAATGCATCTGTTAAGGAAAAGAAATAATATTGACGTTTATAAAAATATCAGTGTAGGGATATTACAGATTGTAAATTATGTTCATAATATCATTAATTTAAAAAATAATAATAAATAATTTGTTGGTAGTTACTATATTAATTAATAATAATTATTTTATTAGGATATATATAACGATCAAGGAGGGGACACGACAGTTGACAACTTAAATCTTTTTCTTCAATTCTTTCACACATTCGGAATAACCAACATAATTAACTAATGTAGATATAACATGAAAGCACATACACAAAATAGATCACACAATGAACACCAGATATGACGTGGAAAAACCATAGAGAATGTTAGTTCTCAATATATAACACCGGTTAAGGTGATTTTTACAAAGGGTGGCTCATTGGCCAGAAGAAACTCACTGCTGAAGGAATAAGAAAGAAAAAGAGAGTCCACCATTGTAACACAATCTGCAATACCGGAACTGCTTCCGGTGCCTTCTCAGCAACAACATGCTTCACATATCATCAATCAGATTTTTCCTTTTTAGTCTTGCATATCTTCCATATGTAATACATTCAGATCATCCACTTATTTATACTGTGAAACATAATCTTCTAAGTTGGCCAAGACAGAGATTTAAAATAGGTCAACTGTAAACATTCCGGTGGTGGGAAGGAATGAGAAGTAGACCATACCACAACACACATTAACGGTTAGATCAACACGATACATCCATCACAAATACCGGTCCCAAAACATGACTCACGCTACACAAATGCCATTACTCATCCTTGAATTCCAAACTTAATCCGGACCCAAAAAACACTACCCAACATAGCAAAAATAAGAATGGAACCAAGATACTCATGAATACAATCGACCTGAACCATATCCGGTAAACAGAGAAATCCGGATCACCATCATCACAAACAATCAACATTGAATATCAACTGTAGTACATCTTCCAGAGCACCAAAGATTCTGGGAACACATCTTCCGGATTACCAACTCCAATATGTTGACATCAATGACAATCATTAGTGACAACCATCAACATCACATTTGCAACAAAGCACACCCTTGTATGCCCTTGAATTTGCTCTACCCCCAAAATATTACAACACAAAGATAGTTTCCTTTCCAAGGAGGGTGGCACCATGTAGAAATCAAGAGTTCGTTGGAGGGTACAAGGCTGCATTTAGAAGAATATTCCCAGATATAGATGTACAAAGTGTTATCTTGGGTGAGTTTGGCCATATATCTTCTAGGAATCATGATGTTCGTGGTGTTCAAGATAGGTACAAGAAAGACAATCATGAATGATGCTATAGCCATGGCCAAGGTCCTATTTACTTGCAACATCTTGCAATAAAAATTCTATCTCAATTATACATATTTCATTTTTAATTTCCTTGCTTTTCTTTGGCAGCCTTATATTATGTTTATAATTGAAATGTTGTTTTGAGTTTGTATTTAATTTCATTAGGTTTTGAGTTTTTCTTCAGCTAAGTAGAATTGGAGTACATACTCCTTTATTTACTTAGTAAGTGCACCTAGTGGCTGCAAAAAAGTTGAGGAGGTGGTCTATGTGCATTCCAACTTGCGTCTCTTGTCACATAAGAAACCTAATTACAGTGAGAGAGCAATGAGGAATTGGGATGTAACCATTGAATGTACCAACATAAATGCTTTTGTTGCACAACTTCTGTGCTAGCTTTAGATGAGGTAGAATCTACATATGACATGGTTAGCTGAAGTGGCACTTCAGCTAGTTCACACAAACTAAATGTTGACTTTGATGCTCTTGATGAAGAGTGATATGAAGATTATTGATAGTAATTTTATTTTTTATTGATAATTGAGATTGAATTGATGAATTATGAGTAATTTGTTTTTTATGAGAAGTAAGTATGAATACTTTGTCTTTAGCAGTTATGAGTAGTTTTATATGCCTAGGGAAAAAAGTAGCTGCTGTATTGCAAACCCAAACTTAGAACATGTACCCAATCCCAAACCTGAACTGGCAACTTAGGTATTTAATGTAATTTTTTTTCCAATGCTATCGTGTATGATTGTAGCACTCTGAATTTTTAACAACTTAGGTATTTAATGTGATTTTTTTTCCAATGCTGTCGTGTATGATTGATAGTTCAAGACTAGAAACACGAAGAGTAGGTTGCAATACCAAGGGGCAAAAGAATGATTCTCTTACAACGTTCATTGGCTTCATTTAAAAGGCACATGTTTTAAAGACATGGTAGAAGGGTTTATTTCTAAGAAGTTGTTTATAGAGGTTAAAATCTTAAAACGGAAGCATATCAAAATGAATTGAAAATATGCAAAGGCTTTTATTTTTTGACATCAACAAAATAGTTGGAGGTTATTATTCCATTGTTATATCCAAGTCAGCTTGTATCAATGATGCCCACAAGAGAAGTTTTAGATAAATAGACATGCAAATGATGTCATTTTTATTAATCATTGAATGCTGTAGTCCTGAGATCTATGAGACAAAACTCAAATTTCTCGAGGAATCAACCCATGATTATTGTTTGAACCAGACGTTGATGAAATATTGAGACATCTGTTAAATATTCCCTGTGCCAATACTTTTGTTGAGAGATGATAAAAAAAGTAATTTTGAATTTCTCTTTTATGTATGTCCCAATCGGTGATGAAGAGATTTTATGAGAGAATTTAGAGTCTGTTGGACAGCGGGGATTGAAAATGTCACTCTAATCCTAAAGAATGTGTCAAAATTATATATGGCCGAATATTGCTGCTCAGTGTGATCTTTTTTACTCTATACATGGGAATTTTACTAAAAGGTTCAACATGGTTATTTTGTTCTCAAAATTAGACATCTATTGGATTAACTTTATTTTGATCTAGTAAGAATATAATATGGCAATGAATTGTATACTCTTTATTGATTAATTTGTGTCCTTATTGGTACATTAATTGGCTATCCCAATTCTTGATATAGTATTAAATATGGATATATGTACTTAACATCCAAGCTTGCGATATAGTCATTGACCACTAGACATTGTCATTCTGTATGTATTCATGTGTTTTCACATTTACTGATGTGTTGATTTTACCTCTTGATGTAGGTTTTTATTGCTAACATTGGAGATGCAAAAGCTGTACTTGCTAGGTCAACTATTCATAATGAAGATGAAAAAAATCTAAAAGAATTAAGTAGTCCTTTGAAAGCTATTGTAGTAACAAGGGAACATAAAGCAATCTATCCTCAAGAGCGTGCAAGGATTCAGAAGGTAAGACAATATTGTTTAGACATGGTGGTTCTAAAGATTCTTTTTTTTTTTGATTGGACAAAGGGTTATTTTTCTGAAAATCCTTTTGTTTTGTGTGGTAAAGAAGATATGTAGTAGGTTTTAATTCTATTGCAAAGTAAAATTGAATGTGACAAGTGCTCAAGTCTTTACTGCAATTTTTGTTTTATGGTTTAAGAAATGGTATGATAGACTTTGATTTTCTGTGTTTAGCATTTATCTGTCTTCAGTGCTTTTGTAGATGAATATTTTAATTTCAGAGCTGTACTGACATGTAGCATGGTGTTTAACTGTATACCTTTTGTCAGTAACTTGATTAAACTGCTCATGTGCAGTAAATACTAAGTGATTGTTCAAATTTATTGCCAAAATCTCTGATCATAATTATGGTCAAGAGCTTGTTAAATAACTGAACTCAGTCTTCTATGTTTATAGCAAAGAAGCATTAATTGTTTGGGGAATTAATCGGCAAAACAAAAGTATAAGATTCTGTGAAAAAATCGGATTTACAAAAATACATAAAAAATTGTAGAAAACAATAAAAAACTACTTTTTTTTAATTATTAAGGGCATTTCCATAGCATAGAGATATTGTACACATGAATTGTAGAAAATAGATTTTTATTGTTTATATTCATATCGCTGATTACACTGCACAAAAACATACCACAACATAAATAATATCTAGATGGTGATAGATGTCAAAATGTTGATTACAATATAGTTTGTGACTTTGTACAAAGTCAACCTGTAAACTAAGTACAAAATTCCAAAAAATCAACTATAGAAAATGACATGCTAGAGACATGCTAGAGGTCAGGAGGCTCTAATGATGAAGCTCCCGGGTGAGAGCCTCTCTTAGCTCGTTCAATCCATTCACGATTCCAGCTAGCTTCCCTCATGAGATCAAAATCTTCAGGCTCAAGTGGAGTATCATCATCATCATCAACAACAACAATCAACTCAGACTCAAGATCTATCTCATTGAGGTCAATTCACGAGTCTTCCTCAATAGTTTCCGATTTTGCCCATGTAGAAATTAGTCTTTACCTTACAAGTGAGAAACACAATGAATTGTGAATACAATTTCAACTACTGCAACTATATATTAATATTCTCACCTTGAGCTTTCTTTATCTTCAAGCGGAGGTTGTGGTGAACAAATACCAAGTCATTCATCCCTTTTTGTGATAGGCGGTTGCGTTTCTTGAAATGTATGTGTTAAAAAACACTCCAATTACGCTCACAAGTTGATGAGCTGCATGTTTGGCTCAAAATGCGCATCGCCATCCAACTTAAATTTGGTAATTCGTCTCCAAAAGAAGCCCACCATTGAGCTGAAAAACACATTATATTGAGATGATATTGTAAGACTAAGAATATCTTAAAATCTTAACAAACTTAATGAGCATGTTGGCAAAATAAAGAGATTGTCAAAAGTTTATAGAGTCTACCTGGTTGGATGGTCTTTGTACTTTGTATGGCAGCCCTAGAAGAGAGAAAACCCTTAGCCAGCTTGTACGCTTCCAACTCTACAATAGCTGCATTAAATTTATCCAAGTTTGGAAACATTTTGTCCGTGCACTTGTAGAAGCCTTGTTTGATCTCAGCATCAATATCCATGTATGCAGTCTTGTAGAATAACAAAGGTTTGAATGAGTATCCCATAACATGGAGAGGAGTGTGCATTTGTCTATCCCATCTCCTATCAATTATGTCCGACAATGGCATATACCTCTCCTTGCTATTTCCCAGCTTACTCTTTATCACCTCCTTGGCCCATCCATTGGCTCATACACATATCCCATGGGGGGTTTTTCCCCATCCACTAGTCTCAAGACTTTTACTAGAGGCTCTGAAAATTCTACAATTTGTTCAATCGATTCCCAAAAACTAGTAGGATACATGTACTCTACCACTGCTATGCCATTTGTTTGATTTGTGAAGCTAGACTGCATCCACTTAGATGAAACAAACGCTCGCCTCAAATTACTTTTTTGCTCACATAGTTTCTGCAATGCAAGGAAGTGTGTTGCAAATCTTGTCACCCATGGTCGAACTAGCTCCCTGCCTCCTGTGAAAGAGTGCATTGTAGCCAAAATCTTCATGTGATTATAAATAAATTTGGTAACCTTGTGAACCTTCTGAAATGCCTCCTTAACCCATTCAATTTTTCCAATGTCCTCTAGGGTTAGATCAAGGCAATGTGTTGCACATGGTGTAAAAAACATAGAAGGGTATTTATTTGTTAGAAGTCTTTCTGCAACAACACAAGCAACATCATTGTCTGTGATAAATTGAACCACATTTTGTGGCCCTACATCCATAACTACCATGTCATACATCTCAAACAATGCAGTTGTGGATTTCATTATATTAGATGTATCCATAGTTTTCAAAAAAACAATGCTACTCTCACAAGAGACAAGGAAGTTAATGAGAGTTCGGTTCTTTCTATCTGTTGAGAGTTTGGTTCCTTCTATCTGTCAAACCATAAGACATAATGCTGCAACCAGTAATAGCTCACTGTAACTGATCCTCTTTAACAACATCTACAACATTCCGTATTACATCTTTGAGCATGCCAACCCTCCATGACTCATAAGATGGGGCTTGAAACCAGTGTTCCACGGTCAGCGGGGATGGGGACGGGGAGACGGGGGGACACGGGGACGGGCTTCGGGGACGGGTTTTGGGGACGGGGGGACTTGGGCTTGGGAGGGGGAAACGCGTTTCCGTGGAACACTGCTTGAAACCCAAGACTTACAGCTGCAATAACATCTACCATTGGTTGCCAATATGGATTTCTAGAAGCATGGAATGCGAAGTGAGAGGAGTACCAAAATTACCAATTGCCTTCTTTGCTTGTTTAGTGACATTTTTCTTCCATCTTGTACTCTCCAAAGTGGTTTGTGATCCTGGTGTAGTACGAGGTTGGAAGAAAGTATTAATGTTTCTTCCACCTGTGTTTGGTCCATGTGCTATAGAATTAGGTGTTGAATCAGATTCCTTGAAACCCCCATCTTCACCATCCTCACCCTAACGGTTCCTCCTGGCATCTTTAGAACTAGAACTTTGTTCAACCCCAATTCTCGCCTTTTTGGCCTTACTCTCAGGAATCCCTTCAAGAGACTGCTTTGCCTGATACGAGACATCTGCAGGGCATCTTTTGCATATCTCGGTGTTATTTCCTCCTTTTTTTGACAAATGCCATTTGAAATGATAAATTCCACCACTGATATCTTCTAGACACCAATTGCACTTGACCTTCGTTTTACCGGGAACTGTTGTGCAATGTGTCCACGCAAAGTCTTTTTGATTTGGCATTGTGATCAATAATCAGTTCTGCAAAAACATTACACTCAGTCTTTAACTTTTGAGGGATCTAGAGTTGGGCTTGTGTACAATAATTGCATTTGAATTTAATTGACATGGGAAATTGGAACTGTTAATGTAATTGAATATCATGTTTACAACAACTAAAGATATGATAGAAACCTAGCAAAATTGAAATTTCAAAAGTATATGTAGAACCTAGAAAATTTTCAGCTACTACTACTTCATGTCAAATCTACTACATAGAGATTCCATAGAAATCAACATCACAAAAAACCAAAACAAGGAAATTTTTGATATATGGCTAGAATGGATGGATTGGAGGTCTTCTTGGACAGATATGTGAGAAGAAGGGTATTCCGTTTGAGTATGCAAGTGGCAGATTGGAAAAAAATCCGTTTGAGTATGCAAGTGGTAGATTGGAAAAAATTCCGTTTTAATAATCTGATTTAAGACATTATAATGCATAGTGATGTATGTTAATCATTGGGAATTGGCCTTTACTTATGAATTGTTTTCTATCTTACAATTCTATAAAAAAATTATACAGTGATGTACTATGAATTATAGGCCACCCTAAACTACCAGGAGGAAGGTTTTTGGATGATCTTCCATTCTTGGCTAGATGAGCAAAGCCAGTGTTGAAGCAAACACAGAGGACAATATGAGAAACAGGGTGCTTGAGGGTTTCTCAAAGGTGAACTCCGTGGCAGTGGGGGAATGGATTGAACTCACTAATGGGCTTAACACTGAAGATCTTGGATTCCACAACTACATTTACAGATTGCAGAAGCTGCCTTGGGATTTAAACAGTTATCTTCACAGAACCCTAAGGATTACTTCCTTTCCTCTATCAATAGAGAATTGGGTATTTTGAAATGCTTGTCCCTCTACTAATATAGCCCTGCCATTTGGATCTTCTCAAACTCCCATTGTCAATTCAAATAGTTATTTTTAAAATATAATCCAATGACAATTCATCAAGCACATAAGGACAGATTAAGATTCCCCCATTTCTAAAAATTTGAACAGGGCAGGAGAGATTGAAATATCTTTTTGTCTGTCGTAAGCTTCTGAATTCAAGATTGAACGGTGAAATTTCTTAGATGGTGTGCAAAGAAACATGTTTTGACAGAGATTTCTTCGTGGAAAATTATTGGAAGTGGCAGATATTTGTGTTGATAGAAAATTTGGTCAGTGTCACATGGATCGACTTCAAGCCATGTTTTTTTTGACCTCGTCGCTGCCAAATCATCACTACATATAATTGTTGATTGCTTATGGTTTAATACCTATAGTACACAAGAAAAACTATACAAAAAATTATGTTGGTTTTAATACCTAATACGCAAGATAAAAGACAAATTTTTGTAAAATACCTGTGTTTTTCTTGCCTTTGGTTGTTCCCGTCAATGGCGTGCGACTTGTTGGCATTGGCATGCGACTTGGGTGTGTTGGCAATGGCATGCGACCTGGGTGTTGGCTCCCGTCAGTGGCTCTTCTTCCTCCCGTCAATGGCTCCTGTCGAGAGAATGGCTCTTCTTCCTCGCGTCAACCAAATTTTGCCTTTGAAGCCCTTCTTGCTTCTCCATGCTTGCAGGCATCATTATTTATAAATTTTTTTCACCTGTTTTTTTACTTTTTGTGGCTTTTAGGGTTTTCGCGGGTTATTTTGCCCACACTGGTGATTTTCACCCAATTAATCGCTTGCATTTTTGGTGATTTTTACACAATTACACGCAATAAAATCGTTGATCGCGTTGACCCATTAAAACACGATATTTCAGGGAATTGATCGGCTAGGCCTGCGATCAACGATCAATCGGGTACAATTGCGATCTTTTGCAGAGTAATGCTTCTTTGGTTTATACTTTATAGCATCATACAGGGTTTGATGAAGTATTCTTCTACATGATGGTCTTGAGAATAAGAGATTAATGTTGGAGTGCAATTTTACCATATATATTTTTTAATGTGGTTCAAGATATGATGTAATGCAATTTTCCACCAAGTTTGATATGTCAAAGTGTGAGGTGCACCATATCAATATACCAAAGGTGGGTGGGTGATCAATTCACTAACATAGTCATATGCATACGACACAAAGGATGCGTAATATATAAAGAAAAATGCTCCCTCTAGTCTAGAGTCATCATACTTTGCATTATTTCTAGTTGTGATCAAGAATTTCACAATTGAAACAAATCAATGTCAAGATCAATGCACTACACAATAATCTTAGTGTGGCACATAGAATGGGTTATAGAATAAGTCGAGTTTATGAGGCGGTCGAGGAGAGTTGATAACACAAGTAGCATCAACACATCAACTTATTTGACCAAAAAATAATTCTTTTTTGCAAAATAAATAAAATAATTCTTTTTGTTCATTCACAACTTTTCTTTTTTGTTCAATCCTATGTATCTTGGTGATGTGTCCCGTATGTGACATCGTTTACCTAAAATCAATACAATTAGGAAAAAATGGCTAATGCCTTAAAGGTTTATGTGGTCTCAAGAGGCCTTAATTTGGGCTTGGTGGGAAGGTCTCTACCTTGACCCCACTTTGGAATGCAATAGGGAGTGTGCCTAGGTAGTTGTCCTCGGATCCCATGATCGGCTTGCTTACAAGTTCATATAGCCAATCAAGAAGAATAAGGTTATCTTGATTGAAGAAGTTGGTGGTTGCGTATAGTGTGCCTTGCCACTTTAGGGTCAATAGGTTCGCAAGTATTGTTGGGATCTAGCTGTCCGCAGGGATGCTGATCCTAAAGATGGCACATAGGTTGATGAGAAGAAGACACATAAGGGATTGGTTTTTACTTTTGGTTGGGGTTTTGTTGGATGAAATATTCCCTCATAGTGGCAGTGAAACTTCGATTTTGATGTAGAGTTAGCAAATGTTGGTTAGGGGGCAGCGACATGGTTTCTATTTTTTTTGTCATTTTGTAGTTGAATTTTACAACCTTTGGACATTTTGTTATAATTTTATGATAATTTATATGCACATTGACAATTACTACTATTAATTTTTTTAAATTTGTTTGTTGACTTGTGAAATCTCAATTCAACTCCAATGTTAGGTGTTAAGGTCCTATAATGTATATGATGAATTCCTTTTCAATGTTATCATATGAATATTTGAAATTTCTTATAGTTTAAACTTTTCCTATCATTAAATAGTTGTCCCTTGTCATCTCCTAAAAACTTCCTCCGCCCCCCACTTCCTCGCCAAAAAACAAATTGTCCCCGAAACACATCTCCTCACCACTTGCTAACCCTATCTCGAAAAATTTGTGTAACATAGTTTAGTATCTAGTTATCGTTTATGTACTATGTATTATGCATTGTGTAACACTTTCTACAATACGAACTTAAATGAAAAAAAACTATTTTTCATAATTCATGGATTAAACTCTCATTTTGTTTGCTCTCTATATCTCTATGCTATTAAAATGCCTAAAATTTAAATAATAGTAGGTTTTTCTCATATTTTGCATTATTCTATGTTACTTGAAAATCCAAAGATTTCCCTATTTTCTTTTTCCAGTTTTTGAAAAAATCATATATTATTGGTCTGCCAATTTTTCCCTTCAAATATTTTTGCTGCATTGGTTAGGAGTGCTTCCATTTAAATGCATATGTTATATCTTGGAGTACATAGCTGCCCCAAGGCCATGGATCAAAGGTTTATTGCAATCCTATTATTATAATTAAACATAGTTTTTCCTTTATAGAAAACAAAGCAGAGTCCAACTTCAATGAAAATTCTAGATGGTTCAATTATCCCCATAATGTGATGAACAATGAAGGCATCATTCTTCATGGAAATTGTAATATAAAGATTTTATTGCCTAGGATTACATGACAGCGATGACACTATTAATTAAAAATTGCGATATGTTTGGGCACATAATCAAAGATGGAATTTTTCCTGCATATTACCTTGAAATCATTTGTAAAGCATATTTCCAGTTTCATATATTTGATTGGCGGGACTTCACTGGGATCCAAACATAGCTAAACCATCTTTTAAATACATATTTAAATGATATGAGATCTTATACATGAAATTTATTGAAAGAATTATGTTATTTCTTTTGAATATTCTTAAAGAACAAATAAATAAGTAAAATTTCTATTATTTATAAGTGTATACCAAATATGCGTAATGTTACGGGAGCAAATTTTCCATATTCTTGTACATAGGGGCACAACCAACAATTGGCCCTGATCATACTAGTTCTCAATTTTGTAAAGGTTGGCAAGTCTGTTTCAAATTTCCCAGACAGTTACTAGTGGCATATTTTACTTCGATGTTCTTGAGATGGCATGTTCCAAGATATCAGATTGCTTCAAAATTGGGCACGCTATTTATGATTCTTCCCAATATACTTCTTGAATGCAAATTTTATCCTTTTGATGTACATTTTGATTTTACTGGTTAGTATTTTGAGATCTTATCACCTAACACAGAAACCAAGTAATAAATCTAGGAGGTTGGGTGGAAAAGACAATGTGGCAGTGCTTATACTGGTTATTAATTATCCTGACAAATGGATTGATAATGATGGATTTCATTGCTATATATCCTTTCAATTAAATTGGTAAACATGGCTTTTGTTCTTGCCCTTTGTGTGGACCTTATAGGTTTCCCTTCCTAGCTCTTTATGTTGTAAACTACCGTTCTCTTGAGTTTCATTGACATATTTTTGGTCATCCGTGGAAATTAATATCATTTCTGTCTTTTGTTCTTTTTTAATCCAACTCTTCTTAAACAAAGGAGATAAGACATCTTTCTCTGGAAACAGGACCACTATTATCCCTTTTTAGTCTGATAGGATTATGAGATTTTACCCTTAATCTGGACATTGTGGTTTCTTTTGATAAGCTTTATACTGTGCAATTATTTAGTCTAGCACGTATACTTTTATTCTAGGGTCGACATTCTTTATGGTAATCACCTTTTTGGTATCTTAGGTTGAATATGTTCTTTTAACTCTTTCTACTGCTATTATTGTTGCTAAATCCCACTGACCTTTTTATAAGTTGAGGATGTTTAAAATGTCTTTATTTTGTTCTTGTTTTTTGACGATTTTAGCTATGGCGTGTGTGCGTGTGTGTGCGTGTGCGCATGTGTGCGTATGTGTCAAACAGTTCATTAATTCACTGTGCACAACCAATCATAAAAAATAAAAAGGCAAACTACTTTGTATGTTTTCATCTCAGTTCAAGTGTGGTGATTTTGTAGCAGGAGAAGATGCATTTAAGAAGATTATTCTTTTTATAATGTTACTCTGCTAATTTTCTTTTATATTGCTCATGTATTTTTTTCAGATTGTTACAAGTTTCAAGGAGGCCAAGAGAGTTTGTATTGTGTAGTTTTATTCCGTATTTATATGTAGTTTTTTCAACCTATTTACACTGTAGGTTTTCTTAATAAACACAATGAAGGCTGTTTCGAGAATGTATGTTAGATTGTTCAAAGTTCAAAGTTCAAGAAAGCATGCATGCTTTTGTAGTAGGAGAATATGTGTTTAATAAGATTATTCTACTAATAATGGTGCTCAGTTAATTCTCTTATATACTGTTGTATTTTTATCACATTGGTACAAGTGACAAGTTTCTAGGAGGCCAAGAAAGATTCTATAGTGTACTTCAATCCTGTATTTATATGTAATTATTTCAACCTATTTGCACTGCAGGGTTTCTTAATAAAAAAATGAATCCTTTTTCAAGAACGCATGCTAGATTGATGAAACTTCATACCACTGAATTTCTGACAAATAAACAATCATATTCACCAACTATCATATATCATTACTAATCGGCAAGCATGATATTTTTGTGCAACAGAGAATATTTGACCTTCTTTTCTGGATTTGACAAAATAGAATATCACCACCACATGTGGACATGAGTGGTAGCTAGTTAATGTAACTATGAATTATAAAAGTTATTACATTGTCCCAAAAGTATTCTCACCAAATCATATCCACATAATCATGTTTAAACAAAATACATAATTATAAAGAGACTAATTTTTTTCTCAGATTCAAAACCTCAAACATGACCATAAATAGTGCATTATAGTCACTTACCTTTCGTGTGAAGCCACTTGAATTAGTTGTATCAAGCAGATCATCATTAGAGATTAACATAGACCTTCAAACTGTCTTTGTATATTTATCTCAAAAATTTAAGCTCAACATCGCTGTTCAATGGATCAATCCACAAGAGATGCTCCTGTGCATAACAGAATGGATGGTGATGTCATGAATTTGGAGGAATCCTGGCTTGCATGCAGAAACAGATACATTGTCTTAAACAAATATTTTTGTTTTGGAGTTCTCCCTGAAAGAACAAATTTTGTTTTGCCCTTAACTTCCCTAACATTCAAGAATTAAGACACTCCATTGGGTGGTAGATAGATTCCCACATAAGAATGATTACCATTGATTGCAACAAGGCATTATCAATAATGCTAGTCAAGTCCACCTACTAACCCCCTACCCAATGACTTATCACAGCCATCATAATATCAATGACACATGATGGAGAGTGCCGACTATGGAATGACACATTATTTACAATATTACAAATATTAAATAATTGTTCCTAGACCTAGGACATCACAAGGTGTACTCCTAACATCTTCATATTTACTTGAGTGTTTATAAGATTGGTTGAACTGTGACCAAGTAAAAATCATTTTATTCAGTCTATCTACTGTGCCATTGGCTCCCTTGTTCATTTAAAATCTGAGCGGAATAAGTAGAAATTTTGGAGCTTTTAGGAGTTTACACAATGATTAACTTCTAGAGCTTGAGCAAGTCAACTGTCTTCAAGAAATGTCTGTTACCATACTTTTATTGGCATCCAAGATAAACATTTAGACTGTGGATGACATCACATCTTCAAGGAATCCACATTTCAAATCTATAACCTTTCTGTGATTGTGACAGACTAAATGGACAATCTGACTGCAACAACATTCCAAGAATATTGACCTACCATCCTTGACCATCCATATTATTTGTCATAATGAATGCATGCTTGCCATCTTAGATAGCTTTTAAATCTCTTAGCAATTAATTTCGTGAGATCATGGCCAATTGTTGCCATTAAACTTCTTTCCAAACTATAAATCTTTGGTGCTGGAGATACATGAATGAACCACCCTACCTTTTTTTGTCAGATTGAATAGGCAAATGGTCATAATCTAGGTTGAGATCCTTTGTAAATGTGTACTTGCCAGGGAAATCACCTAGGTAGCATCCAGGTGTATTTTAAAGCTCCAAGGATTTAGTGGAGTATAAAGATTGTTGTTTTTTAATTTTCAGAAATGTGGCATACAACAAAGTTAAGTCAACTGAAAGAGAATACTGCACCACTTTCAGTAAAATGAAATCTTTTCTGTTTTCTTGTAGCTTGAAATGAAAGCCACTGAAATTACTAATTAGCAATTGTCTATTAATTTACCATGCTAATGTTAACTCAGGCTGGTGGATATGTTGGACCAAATGGTCGTCTCCAAGGTCGCCTTGAAGTATCTCGTGCCTTTGGGGATCGCCAATTCAAAAAGGTCTGATGCATGCAATTTTGATCGACTCTGCACACCTTTCATTTATAAATTTTTTGTTTTTTGTTTTCAACCTGGTCATGTCTATTTTTTTTGTTTAAATATATAGTTTTTTGGCTTTGCTTTAATTGGTGATATGTATAATTAGCATTTTTGGTACATATGTTATAAATTTTTTTTGGAGTCTATCATTACGTATGTTTGAGTAAATATTTGGGTCAATTTAATGTCATTGAGGGTCATTGTACTTGTGAGTCCAAGAACTATTTAAGATCAAGTTATTAAAGAGAATTGAGAGCTTGTCAAAAATATATCCATGATAAATCTTTTTGAAAATTGGCATGTATGTGCACTGAGTTTTAGAAGTTTTTGTTATCATACATGGCATGCATTGATTTCATAAATTCCAATCTTGATGCGTTCTCATGGGTTTGGTTTTTTGTTTGCAAAATTTTATAGATCCTTAAGAAGCAAGCAGTGTGCTTCTGGGTTTTTCAACAGTAAAAACATCAGCCATGAGCAGTGGCATTTTTTGTTTCCTTATCATGCTCGGTACTGGCAAGCCTACAATCACTCTCAAAATCCTTGATACCAAGAAGGTCTCCCAATATTCTAGATACAATATTTGAAGAGGAAATAGCATAGGAGGCGAGAGTATGGTGGAAGAGTTGCAACGTGTCCCTGCAGTACATGGTGAAAAACCTTTTTTTCTCAAATTTGCAAACTATAAGAATGACAAATGAAAGAAGAAGTCATTCTTTTATGTTGCTAGTTTGTTAAGGCTGCATGCTACCATTAGTTTGGCTGGGTAGTCATTAAAGTGCTGAAGTAAAGACTTTGTTTATTATGAAGAAACCTTTGAATGTCTGTTGAAAGTAAGAAAATATATCCTCAAAAGGTTTCAGCACTGTATTGCTTTTGAAAATTACCTTCGGAACCTATTATTGTGGAGACATTTAAAACCTAACACCTTCCAATTTTATGCGATAGTTTAGTTATAATATTCTTCAACATACATGCTGTTATCTATTACTTTCATGTTGCCATGTTATACAGGTGAATCGGTGTCATGAAGATGAAATTCATTGAAATATGTTATTTGTAAATCCTAATGATAGTCCATTGGAAGAGGCATTTATATAAACCTTGTATAGATATGAATGTATGCCCTCTAGTTTTATTGATTAATTGAAGATGGAAAACTTACATCAATAGAGATAAGTATATTCATATTACCCGTATCCGTTTGTCTTATTTGTTAGCAAGTTGTAGAAACATGGCATAAACAAGTAATTGAGAACAGCACAAGCAAAAGATAAGTCAAGAGATTTATCTTGGAGAAACCCAATGTGCAAAAAATTTCAGCAAAAGAATCCACCATCAAAATAGGTTTGTACAAGCTTGCTCCCTTCAAAAGCCTCTAGTGACACCTCTTCTAGCATTCTCTCATTTGCACCCATTGTTACCAAACTTGAACTTGGCACAGACTCTGCAAGTTGACTTTTGACAAGGACTCAGGACAGGTTTGAGAGATTTAGAAAAGCAACATCAAAATATTTTACAAAAAGTATGAATTTTTGAAAAAATTGGCCTAGACATGGTTAGAATTGCACAATATCATCAAGTCTTTGAAATGGGTATACTAGGCTCATTTAGGCTTGCTTTATTCAAGATTTGTAAGACTTGCCAGGTAACTATGGGAGTTGAGTAACTATGCTTGCACTCAATTTAGTGAACTCTTACATGCCTACATGTAATTACGCAATCCTCAAGAAACATGGCAATAGACTTTTACCTTTAATTTCCAATAACCCTAATATGAGCATGACTGAAATGTAATTCTCATAAGTGCATTCTAGTCCTCTAATCCTTGAATTCCCAAGAAGGAAGAATTTTATTATTGCATATTCCAATGGATGTTTTTATACTATAGAATGAGTACATGAGTTGGCCAAGAGGAAATAGAATATCTTCCATGCAAAGAGATGGAAGGAGAACTCCTTCATCTCCTTGGATGAGTCTATAGTTATGTTTTTTGTCTTATATAGGATGAATTCATTTGTGGTAAAAAATTTCAGTTGCAGACTCCTCTCATTATGATAAATTTGTCAACAATCAAACTTATAGGATGAGTTTGTCCATAGCCAAAAAACATCATCTTCACATTTTCTCCCTCTTTTGCAAGAATCCATTCATAGCATGATGTTGGAAATGTTGTCATTGATGTCAAATGGATCAAGATAACCTATATCAGACTATAATATTTGGTATGGGAATCACATATATGTGAAGGAAAGATGCCAAGAGACTGACTAAAATATGAAGGCAATCCATATAACTGATAAATGAAGATGCAGTTTACTGCTACTCAATATCACATATGAATACTCAAATATTACAATGAATATACTCAAGGAAGAACCTTAGAGTAAGCTTGTCAAGAAGAATCTATTTAGAATTAATATGGGTATGACTAAACTGCAATATGAAGTCATGAAAGAAAAAGAACATATGTATATAAAATTGTGGGTATATGTGGGCTGACTTCTTGTAAGACAAATATATGCTTTTCTGGCCGACCACACATTAAAGCACTCTAGGTAAAAGCTAAATTTAATATGTGACCAAAATGCTAGCTGACTTCTTTCCAATTCGGCACCTTTTTTGTATGATTTAACACATGTTAAAAGATTTTAAATAATGCCAACTCCTTTATGAATGAGTCTCCTCCTTTCAAAGAAAAGGTATGATGGGGTGTAATGTCCCCATTTAGTAAAACCCTAAATTTTTGCCCTAAACTTCTATTTCCATTTAAAACAATAATCAAACAAAGAAGCATACCTGATTAAGATCCTGCAATAGGTTAGGTAGCCATTGAAATGTATATAATTCATATTATATTTCTTCTAATAAGAGATGATTAAACATAAATTCTCTTCATCTAGGGTTGGGAACATTAGACCAAATAGTTTATTTCTTTATTATGCTCCTGAACATAAATCCTGTCTCCTTCTCTTGGCTATCCTACTGCAGACTTTATGCTTCTGAATTGTTTGCTGTAGGTTTTTACCAAGGGCCTGATAGCTATCCCATTTTTCCTTTTGAGTGGATTCTTGTCTTAAATGTTTGATGATAATCCTCAGGTCAGATCGTGCTTTTCTCTTATTATTATTATTTTTTCTTTCTACCCCCACTCTCGATGCTTTATAGGAGTAAGGGAGGGTGGTGGCTCAAGGAAGAGTCACCACTATTCAAAGGGGGCTGACCTTTAGGATTACGTGGGACCCTTAGGAGATAAGTGACCCATGTTTTTTTGATATTATTAATTTATTTCATTAAAACATTTCATGAATATCATCATTTAATAAATATTAATTAATTAATAATAATATCAAACAAACATTCATTAATAAATTTTAATTATTTAATCATTATAAAATATTAATTAGTTAATAGTAATTGTTATATTTATTTTATTTGCACATAATGAATATTCAAATTAAATATTAAATTAATAAATAAAAAATTAACTATATTTTAATTGCTATATTTAGGTTATATTCCTTGATTAGGAAAATATATGATTATCAAGGACGGGGCATGACATGGGGTATTTAAGTAAGGTAAGAGATGAAGGAGACAAGTTCCTTAATGCTATACCATATGAATTAGAGCAGAAAAAAGAAGATTGAGAGCAGCAATGCATGAAGAGTAATTCAGATCTATATCAGATATATGAATAAAAGTGTTAAATGTTGTGAAGAGAGGAATATATGATGAATAGTTTAAGAGCAGATCTGTAAGTGAAATTTGAACAGAACTTAACGCAAAAAATGCTCGTGGAGGTAGAATTGGGAGTGAATTCATTGCAATGTTTGAATCAGATTCGTAAGAAGAACTCAGACTTGTGAAGGAAAGACATATACCATTCAAAGTCAGATTTGTGATCAGAATTGTGAGGGAAAGTATAGTGGCATTCAGATCTTGTGAAGACATATCATTCATTGAAAAAGTTTTGGGTTGGTGCTCACAAAGTTTATAAGAGGGTCTTGGTGTCTATTCTTGGTTGGTGTCTACAAAGATTGTAAGAGATTTCTATATATAAAGCGATATTTTGCCGTGGTTTCCTCCTATAAGTGTTTCCATATATGTCTTCTTCTTGTGTTGTGTAATTGTTGCATCTTATGTTGTTGATATTGTGCAATTGATATGCCTTTGGTATTAAGTTGAAAAAGTAAATCATTGTGCTATATTGATTCACCTCCCTTCTCCTCTTAGTATAATTGGTGCTCTTCAATTGGTATCAAAGTGGGCTCCTTTGGAGATAGCCTAACCACTAGAAGGTAGAATTTGGAAGTACACATGGCAAAAAGAAAAGGAAGTAAGGGAAAAAGAAATACCAAGCATCAAACAGAGAAAATTGTCGATTGAGTTTCAAAATTGCTGATGGATATAGAGGCTAGAGGTGGTGTCTCTTCTCGCTCTCCATAAACGAGACGTAGCTAGTGTATGTCCCAAAGAAAATCAAGTCTCACAAAATGAAAGCACTCCTCCAAAAGGTGACAAGAACAATTTCAGAAAGTCCTTTCCTCACCTAGGTTCCAACACCCTTTCTATGGTTATTGTTTTTCATGTAACCATTTCGCTCGTCAAGCAAGATTGTAGAAAACATGCAAGAAAGTTTGGTTGGAATAAAAGTTTTGATGGGTTCTCAAGTAGGAATTACGATTCTTGTGCTCATTTAGTGGATTATGATGTCATATGTTATAAATGCAACAATCTTGGTCATATTTCCTAGTTTTATAGAAGTGTTTTTATGAAACCACCTAGACAAAATAAGAAAGTGGATGCGTGAAATGTACCCCCTTAGTTTTTTCCCAATTTCAAGACAACAATTTCTCCCATTAGTGCTAGCAAAGATGAAACATTGAAAGCATTACATGTTGGCGGTTGGACAAGCCACTTCCACTTTTACAGCGGGATAAAAAATACTGAAAATTAAACACAAACTTGGCAGTATAACCTGCCATGTCCACTTATTCAGTGGGGGAATTACAAACCAAAGAAGACTCAACCACTTATGCAGTGGGAGCAATACATTATTAGCTGAAAACAAAATGCTGGAAAGATAAAATAACTATGCTAGGCGGTAAACCAGCCTCTTCCACTTATACAGTGGGTATTAGGGAACTAATCAAAATGAGGTTTGCTGTTAGTGGTAAGTACCACCAAACAACATTACATGGAACATCATAACGTGATTAGAGGATGAAAAGTGAGCTACTATCAAGTATAACCAATAGAAAGCTTGAGTATCGATTGGAATGAGAGAAACAAGTATGAAAGAGCATAAACCAATGATACTAAATTGCTGCTGTGTGTGAACAGCAGGCTGTTCGCCTCTAGATCAACAACCATGAAATTCTCCGGGCATCCAAAGCTCACCAATATCCATCCCAAGCAGCTCCAATGTATAGGCAACCAAAGGAACACTGAATATTCATCGAGACTCCAGCCAAAAAACCCCAATGTCACCCAGAAACCCCTCCTTACAATGCATTCAGCTCCCACAAAATGTATGGCCAGCCATAGGGACGATTTGCTCCCAAAAATCAAGCTCACAACCAAACAACACCTGAGGTTAGGAGATGAGATGCCCAGGGAAAAGCTTCCCAATGAGCTCCTACCCACAAAAATCTGAGAAGTCAATCAATAGATCTCAATACACCCTTTGAAATGAGAATGCCCTGTGAACACAGCTAGGAGTTATATTTTCAAACACGAAGACTGAAAAAGGCTAGGAGGTATTCACCCTCGAAGCAGTTAATTGGAAATAATCCGGCAGCACTTCGTTGCATAAACATTTGATGCCGAAAATGAGGAATAGAGCCCTATATTTATAGATAAGAAACCCCTCAAATTCAAATTCAAATTCCTCGTCCAAGTGAAATGAAATGAAATGTCATTTTGGACGCCCAAGACAAAATATTATTTGACTTTAATTATAGCCAAATATTTTCTCAAAAAGGGATGCCAACATAAGCACATGTTTACACATTTTAAAAGATTAAAATCTTTAATAAAATATTTTAAGATGGACGCCCCAATAAAGTAGAAATAAATTAAGTCATTTAATTAAATAATGACTAAGTCCATTTGATCATATAATCAAGTTGGAGAAGCTGAATCCAATCTACTGACTAAAAATAGAACTAAATCACTGGATCATCATGCCAAGTTGGACTGCTAAAAATAACCTGTGCTGCACTGGCTCAACCTGAAACCCTAAAAATAGTAAGTGTCTCCAAACTCCGTTAGAGCACAAATCGGGATGCAACTATCACTTACTAAAAATAGTAAGACCGCCAAAAGTGATCAGATGGAGATGCATGTCACACTACTGCGAAGCTCTCAAAAAACTTGAAAAATAAACTGTCCTCGCTCTCACTTACTAAAAATATTACGTATGCCAAACTCCACTGATTGCTACGCATGTACCATCATTGCGAAGGTTTCTGAAAACCCCAAAAAACCAGTTTCCAACAACTGTTTACCCAAAAACCTCCCAGAAGATGGAAACCCTAATTTTGCTCAAAATAGCCTACGGGCTTCCTGAATAGTCTATCTTTCCACCAGGAGTGATCACTGGTGAGAAGGGGACATTACAATGCTCTTCCTAAACAAAATAAATAACCTACAAAAATCTGGGAAAAAAGCAAGAGCCAGAAAAATAAAATGAGGAGAAATCAATGCTTGTGTTTCATGCTCAAGAGGTATCACTAGGATCATAAGGAGAAGTATGAAGTTAGGGGTACCTAATAATTGCACTATCTTTCAGGTCCATGAGGAAGATAAATCAAAGGCTGAAGTCTCCCAGAATATAAGAGAATAAGGAGGTCAAATAAGGAGTGAGTATTTGAAAGGGCCTCCTACTTAGTTGATGCTAAAACTGAAAATATGTGATGGAGTTTATACTCAAGGATATTTTGAGGGACGAAAAGACCATAGGGTTTTTGCTTGCTTCCTTCTTGGAACACAAGACTGCAGTAGACTATATTGAATTAGTATTCAGAATGCTTTGGGAAACTAAAAAGATGCAGAAGGAAGGAGATTGCCACCGTCTGTAGCTGCATGCACCAGTCACCTGGCAGATAATAAGACAATCAGAAGAAAAGGCATTCATGAGAAGTTCATCTGCAGGGCATTGTTTTTGTAGACTGACAGGCCTATATTTGATAGGGTGGACTTTCACTGTTTAAACATGATAAAGGACAAAAGCTGTGTGATGAAGATGGAGGTGGAGCGCATGGTTAAGTTGCCCCCTCTGGACAAAGATATTGTACCTATTACCTTCCTGTTTGAGCTCCTTCGTTGTTCTCTTGCATGGAATGCAAACATAGGGTGCAGCTTTAAGCTTGAAAACATAATTTTTCTATTATCAGCAACCAGAAGAATGCAAATTTGGAGTTCTCAGCAGCAATCATTCATTCCAGAACTTGTTTCAATAGAACAATATCAAATTCTTTCATGCACAGTAAATATCAGTGGCAAATTTGTTCATTTTGCAAGTGGTTCTCATAATAGCAGGTACTTGGCAGCAAAATATTTAGTAACTATGTCTTAGCATTCACAATAGCAGCCTATCCTTTATTATATTTTACTGCAGACCTATATTGAGACCAGCAAATTTCCAAGAGTAACTATCTGAGGTGTTTGTATCAGATGCTAAGGTTTATCATCTTCAAAGGATTTTCAGAGAATTAGAAGTGTCAAAGGGCACAGTCATAAGAAAAGAGACAAGTATGAAAGTCAGAGTTGAAAGATGTGATGGCAGTTTGCAGATGATAGGAGTCCATGTTATGCATAACAGTCATTTATAATGACATTGAATGTGGCTTCAACTTGGAAACATCTGATAGTAGTAGTGTTCACCCAGTGAATACATGAAGATAGCAGACTGTTTGTGTTATGACTAGGGAAGGAAAGAGTATGAGATGTTGAAGAGATTTGCAGATGAAACAGAAAATAAGTTGAAGAACATAGAACTGAAAATAGAAAAGCAGAAACCTATCATCTCTGAACAATTGGTTTACATATTTAAAGCTCAGGAATGTCTAAAACTATGGTTCAGATGACTGATGTATCAGTATTTGATCAACTGGACTTTTTTTTTTCTGAAGCATTTTGTCTCATAAGTTTTTTAGATATTGACAAGGATTCGGTGGCCTCATTAGCTGAAGCAATTCTTGTTTGAGCTAACCGCAATGAATGATGAATCTGGAAAAACAAAGTAAAGAAAGCAAAGGCTTAGAAGCAAAGAAACGAGATTCGGACTCGGCGCGGACTCGGCAAGGCTGACCCGACTCGGGACTCGGCAAAAAATCAATAGGACTCGGCAAAAAATCGGCAGAACTCGGCAAAAAAACCAATTTTCTAGTGATTTTTGCCTAGAGCGAGTCGGGTCAGCCTTGCCAAGTCCGAGCCACCCAAGACTCGCTGAGGGTCACTCGGTCCGTGACTCGCCGAGTTTTGGCGAGTCATGGCTAGTCACGGAACTCTACTTAGAAGACAATATTGTCAATTTGGAAGCATCTATGTTACCCTGAGTTTTTGGGACGATGGGATGAGTTTCCAGGATGGCAAAGTTTTTTGCCAATTTTGGGGACGGCTGGGGGGTGGCTATATAAAATATAGGGAAAATTTAAAATATATAGGGAAATTTTAAATGTTCATATGAAAAATGGATAAAGCATGTATATATACATTATATTCGTACGAAAACATGGATAAAGCAGGTATATGTACATTATAGAACCTTAACATACCACATTTGTGTTCAAAATTCATTGTCAATGCTCAATATGCATTCATAATTCAGAATTCATTGTCAATACCCAATATGCATTCATAATTGAAATACATTGTCAATATGCCAACACTTGTTTGCATGTAGCTCATTGTTTCTTTCTGTTTGGAGGATATTTTGATAGTTTTCCATTTCTATTATGACTTGCAACTCTGAGTGCTTTTGGCTATGATTCAGACCTGTTTACCTTTCATAATTGTGAAAAGTCCACTATTGCAGACCTGCAACCACTCTTTTACGCACTACCGAGTTCTAAGTTTTTGTGAAATTTAGTACTAGGCTGCTGCTCATTATTTCTTAGTGCTTTTTGGAAGTGATTCAGACATATTTACCCATCATATTAGTAAAAATCCAGTTTTACAGACCTGTAATAATATTAAAAAATGTTTTTTTTGAGCATTTGAGTCTTTTTTTTCTAAATGTGTTGGGAAAATGGGGACGGCTGGCCATCCCTGGGATGGTTAGGGGACGGCGGGACGTCCCCTTTGAGAATAACTGCTGTCCCCGAGTTTCTGGGACGTTTCACACAAATTTTGCAATTTTGGGGACGGCAGGGGGACGGGGGATTTTAGCCCGGGGACGCGTCCCTAGGTTGTGTAGGGAAGCATGGAAAAAAAGTATTAATGCTTTTCTTAGGAATACTATGAGGGAGAGGGTGGTAGTTGAAATAGAAGGTGATGGCGAATTCCTATCAAGTCCACATCAAAGAAAGGTACAATTTTACAGAGTTATAGAAAGAGGGAGATTTACAGCAAGGAAGACCTATAAGGAAAAGGAGAATGATGCCGTTGATGTCAAGAGGAAGTGTTCTTCCCATTGCCATTGATGTCAAAGGTGGAGAGATACAGTAAGGGGGAGTGATAGAGACAGGGGGAGTATTTAGTGGGTACCTGTATGCTGATGAGTTAGGTTCTTGTTCATATTTTCATGATATATTGTATTTTCTAGTTCTGAAAATAAATTTGTATTATTTCTGGTTGTGGGTAAATTTTTAAATATTGTATTTTTGAAGAGTTGTCTACTTATTTGCTGCAAATAAGTTTATTGCAATACCCTTCTCTGCATCCGTGTCTACTTCTCTAAAACAACTCAAAACAGAAAATAAAACCAAACAAAACAAGGGTGTATATTACAGGTTGGTGCCTACTATGATTTTAAGAGATTCCTATATATAAAGCAATATTTTGCCGTGGTTTTCTACCATAAGGGTTTCCATGTAAATCATGTGTTCTACTTCTGTCTCCCTCCCTTGCTCCTTTGACCCTCCCCCCAATCTCTATATAATTGTGTGCTCTTCACATGACTTATCTCTCAATCACCAATGATGAGTGTTTATCTGATAATTTTGAAATAAAAAGAGAACCAAATATTTGCTCCCCTGTACCAAGGAATGAGTGAAGGAGAGAATTGAAGAATGCAATACAAATTTATGAATCTCCTCAACTAAAAGGAAAAAAAAAAAGATAATTCACCCCCTTCCCCCTCCAAGGTCCCAAGAAGAACAATGAAGGAACTTTGGGTAGGGGTACTCTGATAAAGGCTGATTAAATCAAGTCCTTAGAAGAAAATCTTTCTGGTGCTATTTACATCAAGTTAACTGTTAGTTCTTGATGTGATGATTTATATTAGTTGTCAATGCTATGAGGAATCCTCAATAGGGGCCACTTGGGATCCAGGAAGCGTTGCTTGATTCCAGGTCTAATCTGAATAGTCCTTGCAAAAAAATTCTACTGATGTTTCAAACAATTGAAAGGTTTAGAGCATAAACTCTTATGTAAATCTGCTATCACTAAAGGGTTATTATGTGTTGACATCTAAATAGAAGGAGAAATCATTACACATCAACAACGATCTGACTTAGTGATACATGGCAACAACAGCTACAAAATGTGTTTAGCAAATAGTGAATAAGAAAAAAAAAAGATGGTGAAAATACAACCATCAAATATGGATGCTGTGGCTTCTTGTGTGAAGAAGAAATCTCCCAAGTTAGTGAAACCACAAAGCATCATAAGGGTTAATGAGCTTGGATAAACATGATGGAATTTTCCACTCTAGCTATCAAAACAAGGGAGGACATGAATGTTTCTTATTAAAATGTAGGACACTATCACCCAGAAGGCAAATAGAGAGGGAGTGATTAGATGACTTACACTGACCTATGAAACTTTAGTGAAGCAAAATTGTAATAACCCTACAAAGAAATTTTTGTTCCAAACTCGCAATATTACTGATTTTATCTTGCAGACATTTTGTCCAATATTTTGTATACAAGCGATTATGAAAAACATCTAAGTTATAATCACTTAGAACTGCTTTATCTGAAATTCTAGATTATTTATTGAACTTAAACCTTTAACAGCGTTAATGGAATAACTAAGGCATTTTATCAAACAGTTGGCAAACATTCAAAAGAACCGGAAACAATAGAAAATGAATAATATAACCTGCTGAGAGCAACAATACTTTAGAAAAATCTATGAATGATGTATGCACTGGTTATCAAATGATAAATATATGAATAGCCGTTGTAACCCATTACACTCAGAATCTCCTAGCAGAACTGCTGGTTCTAATAAAAAATAAATAAAAAATCATTATTTTAATTGCTAACCTCAACTGACAAATGCTTGGCATTCCCAATCAGTAGTCATGTCATACTTTTGTCCTTCCTTGAGGATGTATGTGTTACAAGTGTGGTTGCCGTTGCACGAAAAGATCGACTTGATAATGCCCGATACAACCACACTAGACTTATAGAATCCATAGGAGGCGGTTAAGCCATATCACAAACCCAAGCGCTGCGCTACACAACACAAGGAGACCAAGGGTGCACACCTTGCAGCAATCCCCCCCAGTGCAAGTGAAGGGTTTGAACCTGTGACCAAGCTTTGATACCACTTGTTACAAGTGTGGTTGCCGTTGCACCAAAAGCTTGACCTGTTAATGCCCGATACAACCACTAGACTTGTAGAATCCACAAAAGGCAGTTAAGCCATGTCACAAACCCAAGCGCTGCGCTGCACAACTCAAGGAGACCAAGGACGCACAACTTGCAATAGTGTGGCACCTATAATGAAGTGAACGATAGGATTTTTAGTGCTGCAATTGCTTCTTAAGAAGCTGCACTGACTTGGAATCCCTTTAATAGGCTGTATTGGGTAAAAAGGAGACTTGATTGCCTTATGTTATACATGAACTCACCCCTTTTTGATATGTATGACTCACTTGGGGACTTTAATATGTTGCAGCTAGGGAAAATACTCAGCATAAATTATAATATAATTTTTATTTGGCTCTTTTCACTACACACACAACACTGAAATTTTTGATGTGTCTCCCTCTTGCACACAAATTAGTAATTTTCCTGTAAATCATGTACAAATGTGTTACCTGCAAATCTTTGTAATTTTTGTATGGACAAATCAGTTTGCTCCAAACTCTTGTCATCCCAAATGTGAGCTTTGTTTGAATCCACCTTTGCAATTTGCTTTGCACTTCCAAACTCAATCTCCACCTTACGCTTTTCATCCTAGGGCAGTAGAAATCTGCTCAACTCCACAACTGGGGTTCAGTAAAATATCAAATGCCAAGAATGCCTCAAATGAGTCTCAACCTCCTTTTATAACCCCTTGTGGAACTTGTTGACGTGTCTGAAATCGCATTGCTACGACTCCATCTAGCCAATGCAGAATAGAATGTACTTGCTGAGTATCCTATCCTCTCTTGAGATAAGGAAATCCCTAATGCTGTTTCAATTTGATCAATGGGGACGACCTCAAGGTTTCGATTGTCAGGTCTTGATTGCAGGATAGCTCAACGGCCGATGTGATTTGCTGGGAGCACAAGGGGACTTACATTTTGCAACAAGGTGGTTTGTTGTGATTCTCGAACTGGGAAATAAAATCAAAAGGGAAAGGTTCAGGAAGCCTAAGGACAAGGATGATAACAACTGATGCAGCGGGTAGACAGATTTCGATAAACCAATTCTTGTTTTGCTAGAGATACCCTCACAACTAGACAAAAACGGTGCAAGCTCCAAGGGATGAAGGATTTTCAGACTGGAGACACTCGTTTTAGGCACCCAATTCTGGCGTAGCCTAAGACGAACACCTGCAGTTGAACTAAGCACAGTTTGGGTTTAGACTAACCATGCACGGTGACCTACAATCAGCAGACCCCCAATGGTATGAACCATAAATGCATCAAATACCCCTCTACACTTCACCATTAAAATCCTTGCACTCTAAAATTTAACCAGCTGAAAGAAACCATGCAAACAGACTAAAACAAAGACAACAAACACCATATTTCAATGTTCATATATTTGCTTCAGCGGCCATTACAACAATTTCTGCAGCATCTCTATGCTATGCCTAAAATCTAACCTATTCTAACTCTAAAATCGAACTATCTAACCCTTTACAAAAGAAAGGCCTCTGCCTTTTATAGATTTTACAATATGAATCAGAGGCTAGGATGGACTGCATCCAAGGGTCCTGACCTGCCTTCCAGATGCTGGCAGCTTTAACCCATGCCTATTAGACTCTCAGTCATCTAACCAACCACAATTCCAACTACCTACAACTGTTTGGATTCAATTTGGGTCTATCCGGTAGTTGAACATAACTGTCCACAACTGACCTGTTTCCCCTCTATTTCAAAATATCTTAAGTGGGGCCCACAGGTAGTTTTACATTAAACAATTTCAGTTCTTAAAACTGAATTCCTGGAATTAAATCCAGCTGTGTATTTCTCAGGAATGCAGACTTGCAGCATTCAGAGTGTTCTTTGGTCTCGGTGGTGAACTTCAGCTTGTTGTTCAGCGGCATACTTCCCAATGCTCAGTTCAGATCTCGCGCTCTTGCATCTTCTTCTTTAGCTTTCAGCGCCTGGCTCCTTGACGTTTCAGGCCTTCTCCTGGTTCTTCGGGACGATGCCTTCGACCTTCGAACAATCAATTTCATTTTAATAAATCAATTTGAAAAATTAAATAATTTAATTTCACAAACATTAAATTTCTTAGGCGAGATCGAGCTCTTGTTTGGTGAAGTCGGGCTTGAGAAGCTCTTTGTGAGATGTATCTTTTAAATGCCCTCCCCAAACGCAAAATCCGACCCTCGTCTTGATTCGCTCTCTAACTTCAGATGAAAATCAGGCCTGCGAGGTGAACTGTGAGATGTTAAGACTTAAGTTTATTTGTTCTCCTGATTTTTCGGACCATTTGAACAAACTGTGAGAAGTTTGGGAACTTAAGATGTCTCTTTAGTCAAATTTTGGGCAACTCAACCCCTTTGACAGATTTACCTCTTTCAAGCTATAATGCCTTAGTTTTTTACTTTATTTGTTGGTGTTTATCAGGCAATTGGAGTGTCTCGGGAAATGTTCTATTTAGTTGCTTCCAATGTCTTAACTCCTCCTTGAAGACTTCAGGACATTTAGACGCGTTGGGAATATTTTAACACTACAGTTGTCGTCCTTTGAGTTTTGGCCAGCATGGCTAAAATGTGAGAGTTTGTTTTAAAACACCCTCCTTGCAAATTTCGGCTAAATGAAACATTTTGCACGAATTACTTTTGGCATGTAAATGACTTGTTTTAAATTTCGGGCTACTAGGAGCGAATGCGAAACTTTCTTTTAGTAACTTTAAAGGCCTAACTCGCAAAAAACGAATTTCGGCCGATTTGGTCTAAATAAGCGAACTTTGTTCGCATGCTTTTGACTTAATGATAAACTCGACCATTTTACATGCTTTTGACTTAATGATAAACTCGACCATTTTACATGCTTTTGACTTAATGATAAACTCGGCCATTTTATATTAAACCGCACGATTTGAACTTCTCCTTATCGGCGATCAAAGTCTTTTACAAGCTTATAATGCCTTTCGGCCTTTCAATGTTTATCGCGCGATTTAACTTGGTCTTCTCTCCTTTTTGAGTTTTCAGCAAATTTACATGAATTCGGGAGCTCTTTGCTTTTCGGCTTATGAGGGCACTTTGTGAGGTTTTTCGGATTGTGAAGACCTTTTGAAAGCATGATTGTTCTTTACGTTTTTAAACTCTGGAGATTTTCAGCCAAAGAGCGCCCTTCGCGCGACTTATATGTTCACATTTCGTCTCCCTTTTTCGCGACTTCGGGCTTCTAAGGAAAAATGAGAGCGCGATTTTGTTATTTTCGTCTTTTGGCTTGCCTTTTGTTTTCGGGTCGATGAAGTAGTTTGCGCGATTTTATGATTTTACTCCATTTTCGGCTCCTTAGTGCTAGCACTACACGATCTAGGCTTAGCATTAGCGTTTTACTTGTTTGTGGCCCGAATGGCCTATTTGTGATTTAACCTCTTTGACGAATTTTGGTGTTTGTGCCATTGATTTTATTTACGGGCTACTAGATTATTTTGTGCGATAATAACTCCTTTTCCATTTCGGCCTGCTCTCCCATTTCAGGCAAAAGGAGGATTTTGCACGATGTTCGGCGATTTTCGGCTTACTGGGTAACCTCGCGAGTTTAAGTGTTTCTTTCTTTTTCGGCTTAAATGACTCCCTTTTGTGTGAGTTGGGTTTTTCAGTCCAAAAGGCCACTATGCAAACTTAGGCGATTTACCTCCCCTTTTCACTTCATTTTTTGACCCATTGACCCGAAATGTGCGACTTGGTTCTTTGGCCATTATGTGCGATTTAACCTCTTGTTATTTTTCCCCACGCCCATTCCAAACTTCGGGCCCGCAGATGACTCACGGTTTCGGTTTTGAAGACTTTGCTTGTTTTTAAGCCTCCAAATTTCGGGCCTCTTTACTAATTTGTGAACATTTGGAATTTCAGCATTTTGGAACATTTTGTAAATTCCAAATTTCGGCCTACTGCAAGAAAATGTGCGAATGTGGAATTCCTTATCATTTCGGTCCTTTTGTGAGTTTGAAGTTTTCGGGCTACTTGGCCAAAATACACGACAATCGCCCTTTACTAAATTCGGGATTTCTAGAGGAATTGCGTGATTTAGTCCCTCAAGTTCATTTTCTGTAAACCACGATTTTTTGGGTTGGAGTTAGCAGTATGGCCCTAGAGGCCACTTTGGTTTTAGCGGCACTTGACTTGGATTGTCAAATCTCCTCCCATTTCGCCGGGACAGACAGACACAAATTGGGGGTCCCTGTCCAGGACGAGGATGGGTGTGCAATACGCACAACAAAACCCTTGTGGAACTTTACAGAAATCATATTTTAAAATTACTTTTTTAATAATATCCTTTTTGCTCCATATAAGTGATTTTATATTCCAATTAAATAATTAACATAAGTTGTCTTTTAATTTTTTCTTTTTTGACAACTTAACGTTTAATTACTAAATTCATTTGAACACATCCAGTCAAAGTTACATAAAAATACTAAAATAGACAAAAAATGAGTTCCAACTAAGCCAAAATATTTTTGAAGTGGTTAGGAAATTGAACCTTATGAAAATTAGTGCTTTCCAAAAATAGTGAACCTCTTCGAGAAATGTGGGCTGCTCCTAGAGTGTCTGCACTACATTTTAAAAGTACCTTGAAACTTGTTTTGATCTCTTTAACTCATTGCCACTATCGGAATTCTAACCCAAAAAGATTGATGCTCTCCAAGAAAGTTGGAGTTCTTGAAGAAATTGGGAAGGCCACAAAAAGGGACATTACAAAATTGAAAAGGACAGTCTGAAAAGCAAATCAAAAAAATGAGCTCAATGAATTTGGTGGATATATCAAGTAGTTGCTTATCTCTATCAATGCCAAAACAAAAATGTTCTAGAATTATTTGGCATGTTATATACAAGGATGTTGTCCTTGAGATTTGGGTTTGTTTGGAAGGGTTTCAAATGGAATTCTAAGTATGCATCTATTAAATATTTCAAGGCTATAAGAGATAGCTCCATTCTTCAAATTATAAGGGATAGCTCCCTGAGAACTCTAATTAAACCCAAAAGTTAAAACTATAAATATAATTTACGAGTTGCACACTATCCAAGATCTCAATGCAGTTTTGTATTAAATGTAAATTGTTAACTACCTATATTTTTGGCTTGGATGCAAGTGTCAAATTGTCAAGAGTTAAGACTTGTAGGAAATGTAAATTGTTAACTACCTATATTTTTGGCTTGGATGTGAGTGTCAAATTGTCAATAGTTAAGATTTGTAGGAAGATTTCTAGATTAAAAGGAGGCTAAACCATCAAGCACAAATGATAAACTCAATTTCCTATTGTCTAAAACAAAGTCCAATATTTGACTATTAACGAAGGTTTGAAGGAAAAAAACAAAGAAAGTCTAATTACTGTTTAATTCAGAGACTAGTAAATGTACCGCAACATGAAAGAATTAAGTGATAAGAATCATAGCATTCTAGAAAAATTTGTTGAAAATTGACATTAATGTCAAAGGCACATTAATAAGACTTCCACATTGATTTGAGAAGATTCCTATGACCATATCAGCAATTAGAGCCAGGTTATTATGCAGTCATAATAACAACACATCAAAGTAAGGTGGCCATGTGCAGTTGATTATGATTGCAATCTATATGATGAAGAGTCAGTTCAAAGACATGTTGACTGCATTAGTCTGATTATAATACAAATTAATCTGTTTGTTGATTTACGCATTAAATGGTGACTGCATTCAATAAAGATGCAATTTATATTTTATTGAAAAACACATGTCAACGAGTTACTTCAGGAACACAACAGCAAATGAAAGTCTATGTGATATAGTGATTGTATAAATCCTCACGTCGTTGCTGATGGAGAATAGAATACAGAATGGAGTCAGTGTTTTATGGAGTCATTGTATAAACAGAGATGGAATACCCGCAGAGTAATCGGCGAGTTTTTTTGCTCTGCGAGTATTTATGACTTTAACTCGCACAAAAACTCTGCAAGTTTTTGTAAAAAAATTGCCAAGTTTTCGGTGAGTTTTTCACAAAAACTCGACGTGTCTTTGGAAAAAACTCGGCTGCATAAAAAAAAAGACCCAAACTTGTCAAAAAATTGTCTAATTTTTTTTTCAAGTCACTCTCATTCTCTTCATTAGAATATATACATGAAATATAACATTTAAGTATAAGAAATTTAAGTTATATTTCATGTATATATTGGCAGGATATTTGAGAGTGGCTTCGGGTCTGTAGGAGTTATAATGCAAATTCTAGGTTTTAGAAGATTGTTTAGTCCTTAAGGCGAGGTTGGTAAACTCACGGATAAAACAGAGATATCCCACATGTACCAACAATTCATGTAACAGAACATTAATATATATCAAAGTATGAATAACAATAACAGAACAACTATGATAGAATAATGATATCTTTATTGAATTCTCAAAATATGCCAGTACAATACCATCCTTGCCCAGGTTCCATCCATACCATATATAGACTCGACGGTTGGCCAAGTTGCCAACCGTCACTAACTACCAACTACCCCATGGGAACCTTTCAGCGACTCGAGCATAACCAAACATAAACACCCGACCCCACTATAAACTAACATGTGTTATTGACCCCTAACATCAGTCCTCCCCCAAAAGTAGTCGTCTTCCAGACGACCAACACAACAGGAGCTGGAATAACAAACAAAAGACTAAGACTGAGAAGGGGGAGGAGGCGTCCCTGTGGTGGTCGAAGAAGAAGGTTGTTGCCCTGTGTGGAGTTTGAGGTTCTTCTCTGCTATCAGTTGCTGTTCCCATGCCTTCTTGACCATGTGTGTGGCCTCCAACAGTTTTTTGTCCTACTCTATCTATAGAGTAAGCTCAACCACCTGTGCTGCCAGTACCTGTACCTCCTTCTGCATGCTGCAATGGGCCAAATAAGTAGTCACATTCGTTTCTAGCTCAATCCTCAGGTTCATCTTCACTGCTGCTAACTTCGCATGCTTCTCCCCTTCCTTCTTTAGTTTTGCTGCATACAGCCACTGGGTTTGCTGCTCTATTTGATTCTATCGCATGTGTACGTAGACATCCCGGAAAGATCCTTCCATACTGCTCAAGGTGGCGTCCAAGGTGCCCACTCCCTCCACCAGTCACATGCGCCTCCACTCTTGTACCATCTCCGACGTACTATTGTTTGGCCACCCCTGTTGCTCAAAGTGGCGTGCAAACTCGTCCGCACATCCGGAAGTCATGAAGTGGCACAACTTCTCAGCGTTAGCGGAGTTGCCGGCTGTTTGCCACATACGGTAAACGATTAAATGCAGAAAGTAAATGCACAAAACATAATGGAAATATATTAAAGAACCAGTCTCTGTATTAATTCAACAGTCCATGTACATCAAGTGCTTAGAACATCACACCCAGATCCGACTATCATGATGCTACTTCGAAGGAAAGGTATGCAATATATAATACCCGAAGGGATGCAACCAACCGTCCCGTCCAACTGCCCTTCGGGAAGACTAACTGACTGCCGTAACCCATAATTACCGACGACAACATAACATAATACGACAACATAACATAATGATTATTCCAGACAACATCATCCCCACCAAGAAAAGAAGTCGTCTCCAGACAACTTAATACAAAATAGAGATGATGTTCCTACATTAAACAGAATCAAGGTATATAAGAAGAAGGGGGCAAAGGGGGTGTCCCTGAAGCGGCAGATGGTAGGGCTGATGATGATGCCGGTGTCAGTTGTGCGCGTAGATTGTACACCTGCTGTGTCCGCACCTCCACAACAACCTTTCTGTGCTCAATTGCAGATTTAACCATCCGGGCAGCCTCCAGGAGCTTTCTCTCCTTGGCATCCACCGTCTCTCGCGCCTATACCAGACTAGTGGTTAGGGTTGCCTGCTCTGCCCTTGCGTCCTCCAACTCTGCAGCTAACCGTGCCTTCTCGGCAGCGAACTGAGCCCTTTTGGCTTCCCACGCCGCCTCTTGTCGATCCAAGTCTCTCTGCACGACCTCAAGCTGGGTGGCCAACTCCTCCTGAGCTCTCTTCGCCGCCACCCTCGCAGTCAGATGTCCTGCAGACACAGACTTCGTGCGGGAAGAGTGTAATACCCTTCCCTGAAGGTCTGGTCAATCTGCCTCCCTAGAGACTCCACTCCACTCTCCACTATTGGCGTGCTCACTGCCCATGCGGCCAACATCTCTACCGTCTTGGTTTCTAGCCATCCGCCTCTCTCAAAATAGGCAGCAAATGCCTGCGGACAACCCTCCCGCATAAACTTGAGCAGTCGCTCCAACACTTGAACGGTGCTGTCGAGGCCCTCTGACTGAAGGGAGGCGATAACCTCCCGCCCTCAACAGACCTCCTCCTGCAGATAAGTCTGTACTAGTTCCTGAAAGTAAGTTTGCCCTCGGCTCACCATATCTTGGAGGTACGCCTCCACGTCTACCTGGCTTGGTTGCTTGTTCTCCGTGTGGCTCTCTACCCTGCCTCGCTGGCTGTCCACGTGGACCTCCACCATCTACTCCAGTGCCAACTCCCTGCCATGTACCTCCGTCGAGTGTGTCACATCCCTAGGAGAACCTTCGCTATCTAAGTCCACAACCTCTGCGTCTAAGTCCTCCCAAGGGTCACCGCGCACGGGGGTAGCCCCTGAGGGAGAAATGGTAGTAACTGGCCTAGGCGACATGGGTGTCATCTCGAAGTCCCTGCTCAACCAACTGTCCTCCTCGAGGGGGTGTAGTATCCCCCGGCCTAGTGTTGCAGCTGTCATTTTCTGCTCGTGCCCCTGCACTTTCCCTGTGGGTATGGATTCACCTACTTTTTTTGATGGAACTATCTCTGTCCTCCCTTCCTCGGTCCTTGATGGCAGCCCCATTACTACCGGCGGCCTCTGCTCGCTGAAGGCCGGGATGGACATGATGCCACTCGTAGATGGACTCAAATGCCCTGAGGCGGTTAGCATGGGTGTGGCGAACAAGACTTGGGGTGGGGGTGTGGATGCTGGTACGACCTCGACTAAGCTTGCCCCACTATCTCTGTTTGAATCACTCGAGGCTTCCGAGGTCTCTTCCCGCCCGCTGTTGAAGTCGTCAGACTCGAAAACATCTTGCCTTCGCCTCTTCTGTCCTGTCGTAGGTGTCAGCCCTACATCCATATGTTGCCAATAGAGGATGGGTGGTTCCCCTGGTGCCAGACTACCTACCGGTTTGATGTCTACTTTGTCCTCCGGCAGCTAGGAACGCATGGCCTCCAGGAACAACCCAATGGCATAGTGCGACATGTAGAAGGTGTGGTGATGTAGAGTCATGAACACATCCTGTCAGCAAGTACTGTAGCCCAGTCATACTGCACTCCATTTATAAGTTCATTCATCAAAATAATCTGAGGTAGGGCGATATCCGATGCACGGTTGGACCCGGTAAGTCATTTCTTCACGACATCCATGATGCAGCGCCACGACCCTTTGACTACAAATGACATTTTCATTCCCCTATTTTTTGTGGCGTTGGTCACAGAGGCAAGTTCAGTCGGTGTAAGGTTGCGGGAAACCATCTTCACCCAGTGCTCCTTCGTGTCCTTGTTCATTTTCTTAGCTTTTAACTCCACTTTCTTCCCATTGCGGCCTGGTATGCCAAATACCCTTGTAAAGTCGGCTGCTGTGAAGGAAACCCTTAGCCTATGGTTGCTATAGTCGAACGTGCTAGTTCTGGACGTGGTGTCAAACACGTCGACCATCATTTGCAGTGGTACCTCGAATTTCTTTATGGGAAAAATAGGCATCTGGATAGCCCAATGGACGCCTACTCGCTGTAAATTCTTTTTCACTTCGTGATCAACAACATTCTCCTGCCACCACTTGCGGCACTCGGCCACATTCACACCCTCGAACACAATAGTGTCAGCGGTGACCTTTCCCATGGCTGTGGCTATCTTTGGTCTGTGTTTCTATTTGTTGGCGCTGGTGATTTTATCCGTGCCTCTTGCAACTCGAACTCCGGATTGTAAAACCCTCGCGGTCCTGTCCATGTTTGTCTGCAACTTTGCTCGTCAATGGCGTTTGCCGGCTGAATGCATTCCCTGTAGTTTGCCTCTCCTTAACGTGCCAGCTGAGATATGGCTAACGATGGAACCGTTACACCACTTCCCCTTCCCTGCGGCAATGGTTGCGGATATGCCAGGAATCCCTTCTTCCTCGGGACTCTCGCCTTTTCCTTCAGGCCGAAGGCCACGTGTGTGTGGCTTAGTGTGGTTGCGTGTGCATGGCTTTGTGCGGTGTTGGCAGCAATATTGTACATGAAAATAAAACTAGTTAATTAAGTTGTAATTGTCTTGGTTAGTTGGCAACCGAGGGGTGGCAGTTGCGGTGCGACGGTATGTTGGCGGCAATATTTTACATGAAAATAAAACTAGTTAATTAAGTTGTAATTGTCTTGGTTAGTTGGCAACCGATGGGTGGCAGTTTCCGTGCGACGGTTGGCGCTCGCACCCCCTCAGTATCTTTATATATTGCAGAATGTAACTTGTGACGGAAGACAATTATGAATGGAATAACATCTTTTATATTTGACCTGATATCTATGACATTATTATTCTGCATTACGTGCTTTATCTGTGTACTTTAAGTTATTCACCGGAGGGGGCAAACATTTGGCGCCGTTGCCTAGACGTACTCGGGATGGTAGACGCAGATGGCGCACGGACATGATGGGCCTACCTGTTGGTGAGATAAACCCAAAGGCTGACGACGCGCAAACAGAGCTCTACAATGAAGAAGACACTGCGACGAGGGAATTTTCAATTCTGCTCAAGGTAGCCATCGAGACCTACGTCCGACGAGAGGCCACGGAGGTGGAAATCCCACCAAGTGCCGTGTGGACAGCGTTGGAGGTTAGCCCGACAGTAAATCGGTTGATGAACCATCTTCCCCGACTGTTTGCACAGGCATCGCTGGCACAATAAGCTCGCCTGGAGTAGATTGCCCAGGAAGAGCGACGCCAACAATTCCTTCAGCAGTACGAAGAAAGCAGCCGTTAGGAAGCGGAGCGGGATGACACGAGGCCAAGAAGGAATTGAACCCTGAATCCCATAGGGATAAAAGAACATTCTATATTCAAATAAAGGTGTCATAATATTGACACGAGTTTTATTGACGAAATGAATTAATAAAGGCGTGTTCTGGTTTATGTGTTGTGAATTATGGAAATGTATGGGAATTAATGCCCAACCTATTAAATAAAGATAGAAATAAAAAAAGCAGAAACGGACGAGTGGGAGGCCACGCAGAGGGCCTTGATTCTGGAACAAGTAGAACATAGACGTAGGCTGAGGCAACTTTTCGAAGGACGACTTGCCGAAGGGTGGCCCGAAGGGAACCAAGGAGGTGTCACGGAGGGTGCAGAAGCCGAGGGAAATTTCTACACGTCGCCAGAACACCGTAGGGTGAGAAGCCACGAAGAGTTTCTGGAGGAAGCAAGGTTGCGGAGGAATCTAGTCGAAGAGACTCGGGATCAGTTTAGAAACTTATCCCTTACGCCACGGAGTGAGGATCACCAGAGGGAGCCAGGAGTGGGTGCGGGTGAGAACGGAGAGGAGGACAACCGTATGGTTGCAGGTGCCACACACAGTAGGCAAAGCATCGTACCTTCAGTCACCCACGCAGGACACACCACTGGCACCAGAGGGAGCGGCGCAGAGACGCAGCCACAACCACCTCTAGGAAGACGACTCCCATCGATGGCGGGCAAACAAAAGTTGCCTAAATTCAATGGAGATGGCAACGATGACCTTGTACGACACTGTCGTACATGTGAGACAATTTGGTCAGCCAACGAGGTAGTTGACAAAGCGGATTGGGTGGTGCAGTTCCTTGCCACCCTGAGAGGAGTAGCCATTGATTGGTACTCTGATGTGGATAAAACAAAGGTGGGAACATGGGATGACTTACAGAAGGCTTTTGAGAAGGAGTTTCGACTCCTTTGAGATGATAATGAGATCGTGGCGGAGATATTAAGCACAAAGCAAGGAAAGCACAAAACAGTGCGAACATACAGCCGACGGTTAAAGGAATTATTGGGGAAGATGGAAAACCAGCTTGCTGACGGACTAAAGAAGAGATGGTTCATGGAAGGGTTGCGGTCATCCCTGCGGAAGAAGATGAAGATTGTACTGCCCACCTCATACGATGATGCGTACAACCGCGCAATGGATTTGGAAAGTGAAGGCAAAACATCGCAGAAGAAAAAGGACAAGCCCTCTGCAGAAGAAGAGTCCTCGGGAGAAAGCAGCAGTGACGAATCAAGTAAGAAGGTGCTAGCTCTTCAAAAGGATATGCATCGTATGTTGAAGGAATTTAAGAACATGAAAGGAAGCACGAGCAAAAACGAAGAGGTGTGGTGCACTGATTGTAAGGAAGAAGGCCACACAAAAGGCCCGAAGAAGGCCTTTTGTGAGATTTGCCAAGTGATGGGACACTCCAAGGAATGCCCATACAACATGAAAACCCGAAGTACGCAAATGAGCCAAGTGTTGTTCACTGAGTAGGCCACAACATCCGCACTAGCGGGTACGGCCCAACAAACCAACACAACGGCATCATCTGGAGGTTACCGGGACAACAGACGCGGCGGCGGAAGAAATAACAACAATAACAATAACAAAAGCCGTATCCAGTATGACGCCAAGGGCCGGCCAATGATCCAATGTAGGGCCTGTAATCAGTGGGGGCACTTCGCCCATGATTGCATGAAGGAAGCCACCCCTCAGCATCTCTGCCGATGGTGTGGGCCAGGCGACCATGAGGAGGCAAATTGCCCAAAGGCAGGGGTTAATCTCCTCAACATTGAGAAGGCTGAGAAGACGGGTGAGAAAGAAGTACTGGCGGTCACCCGCGCTCAGACGAAAAAGGCCACTTATCCCGACCCTCGTACGGAGAAGGAGAGATTACGGGAGGCAAAGGCCAATATTGAACGTGAGATGACAGCCGAACGACGGAACAACGAGGTGGTGAGTACATCATCCCGTACGGAAGCTGAAAATAACATCATTGGGCAAGTACTGCAGATGGAAGTACCTATAAGGGTAAAGGACCTTCTAGAAACAATGCCACAGTTAAGAACCGCCATTTTTAGTTCCATACAAACCACTGCGCAGGCACCTTTGCGTGCCACACAGGCGGAAGTTCCGATCAGCCCCTTGGCTAACCCAATGTTGTTGGCCTTAAATAGTGGTCAGCATCCTGCTGTAGTAGAGATGGGAATTCTCGGGGCTATCCTCAAAGACACCATCGTGGATGGAGGTTCGGGGGTGAATGTACTACCAGAGGATACGTGGAAGAAGTTGGGGAAGCCAACACTATGGCCACCCACGTTCAACTTGGTAGGTGCAGACCAGCACGACATCAAGCCACTCGACACGCTGATGGCCCAGCCGGTCACCATCGACACGCAACCCTTCATACTAGAGTTTGTAGTAATCCCACTGAAGAAGAAGGGGTACGACGCCATCTTAGGCAGAGGGTGGCTGGTTACAGCAAAGGTGAACCACGACTGGAAAAAGACCAACCTTTCTATGGAGAAAGGGGGGCGGAAGTACACCATTGATCTGAGGACCCAGGTTGTCGGCGAGGAACTGGCATCATCTTCGGAATAAGAGGGTGATGGAAAAGACGACCTGAGGGACGAAGGACGGGGCTGCAAGGAGCCCAACGACGAAGGGATTCTCAAACTAGGAGAGTGCTCCGAGGATGAGACAGGGTCATTGAACGGGGTCTTGCACTGGCAGATGGAGGATTACGAAATGTTCCAGAGCTACAGGCTCGAAGTAGAGGAACCAGAGCAAGTAACAGAGGAGGTGTACCTGCTAGAATACAGAGAATATTGGAAGGGAGACGCCCCAAACCTCAATGATGTAGATAATCCCAAGATCATTTAGGTCGGCAACAATTGGAACCCTGTGTGGAAGGCCGCAGCCTTCAAAATCTTTATTATTCTTCTTCTTATGTATGGGAAGGAGACCGTGGTCCCTGTAGAATTTGTGGTTCCAGGTCTTCGGATGGCCATTGAAAGTAGACTTGCCACCAACGGATCCAAATTGAAACCCTACCACAAGAAGCGCGCAAGGGACCCGAGAGGCCGGAAGGAGACCCGAGAGTCCGGAGGGGAACCCGATAAGATGGAAGGGGACCTTAGAGGTTGAGTAGGCGACTCGAGAGGCATGGGACCAAAGTGGGAGACTCTCGAGCGAGGCAAACCGAGAAAGGGCGATCCCAGAGGCACGAAATCCGAGCCGAATCTGGACACTTAGAAAAAAAAAAACCGTGCGGTCGTACGGGTATGTACGACAGTTGACCGTACGGTCGATTTAAAAAAAAACACGAAGATGCCACGGTGGGACCACCGGTAGTGGAACCACCGTGCGGTGGTAACACCGACGGTGGGACCACTGTTTGGTGGGACCACTGTTTGGTGGGACCACCGTGCGGTGGAACCACCGGTGGTGGGACCACTGGCGGTGGAACCACCGTGTGGTGGCAACGCCGACGGTGGACCACCGTGCTGTGGACACCACCGTGCGGTGGATACACCGCCCACGCAAAGAATAAGACACGCAGCCGCACAAACACACACTGCCGCTCGACCCCGCTGGGGCGCTGCCCTAGACCCCGCGGGGGCGTTGCTCCTCAACCCCGCCGGGGGCACTGCCCCCAGACCCCCAGTTTATTTTTGAGCTACAATACACTTTTTGAGTTGGCCGAAGGGCATCAGAGACGACACGGTAAGTGTTGGGTTGTTCCGTACTGTGAGAAGAAGCCTACAGCTAAGCATAGGCGGGGAAGCCATAAGCCGTAGAGGGAAACGGATTTGGAGGTTGCGAACAAACAGAATTTGAGGGAAGGCATTGCAAGAACGCGAAGTCATACGACACCAGAGAGTTATTCAGTTCAGTTATCAGCCTTTGGGGAGTGTGATGGAGGATTTGAGGCGTCTCCTAGCCTTTGTGCCAGAGGGTTGTGGCTACCTCCAGGCAGGAATGGTACGCTTCGAGGAACTTGAAGTATGTCTCAACTGGACGTGAGGTTGCCTTGGTGGATGCACAGAAGGCTCGGGAGGAGCTGACCACCAAGTTGGAGGCAGTATTAGCGTGAGACTTAGCTCAGCGTACCCAGGAGTTGGATGCCTAGAGGGCAACGCCGGTGGCTATCGAGGACAAATTGGGTAGGGAGATAGTATCATTTGAGTAGCAGTTGGTGGAGGCTGAGACTGAAAAGCATGTTTTGCAGACAAGTTTGGTTTAGGCACAGGAGGATTGTGATGTCAAAGGAAGCACTAATGGTGAAATCTGCACTTGAGCATCGGATGGTAGCAGAAAAGGATTTTCAGGCGAGGACATAGTAGGTGTATAAGTTCCGGGCTTGACTGGTGTTAGTAGTTCTGTTTAATGTCATCTCTATTTTGTATTAAGTCGTCCAGAGACTTCTTTTCTTTTGGGGGGGATGATGTTGGCGGCAATATTGTACATGAAAATAAAACTAGTTAATTAAGTTGTAATTGTCTTGGTTAGTTGGCAACCGAGGGGTGGCAGTTGCGGTGCGACGGTTGGCGCTCGCACCCCCTCGGTATCTTTATATACTTCCGAATGTAACTTGTGACGGAAGACAATTACGAATGGAATAACATATTTTATATTTGACCTGATATCTATGGCATTATTATTCTGCATTACGTGCTTTATCTGTGTACTTTAAGTTATTCACCCTAGGGGGCAAACATGCGGCGGCATGTGCGTGGTTGCGTGTGCGTGTGAAGGGTTGCGTGTGCATTTTTGCGGGCTGCATGTGCATTTTTGCTGGCTGCGTGTGCATTTGTGCTGGGGCGGCGTCGTATTTGTGCTGGGGCGGCGTCATATTTGTGCTGGGGCAGCAGTGGGACCACCGCACAAACCTCCGCCCCAGCACAAATGCACACGCAGCCCGCAAAAATGCACACACAACCCTTCACACGCACACGCAACCACGCAAATGCCGCCACACAAAGCCACGCACACGCAACCGCGCTAAGCCACGCACACGCGGCCTTCAGCCTGAAGGAAAAGGCGATAGTCCCGTGGAAGAAGGGATTCCTGGCATATCCGCAACCATTGCCGCAAGGAAGGGGAAGTGGTGTAATGGTTCCACAGTTAGCCATATCTCAGCTGGCACATTAAGGACAGGCAAACTACAGGGAATGCATTCATCCGGCTAACGCCATTGGCGAGCAAAGTTGCAGACAAACATGGACAAGACCGCGAGGGTTTTACCATCCAGAGTTCGAGTTGCAGGAGGCACGGATACAAGCACCAACGCCAGTAAATAGAAACACAGGCCAAAGATAGCCACAGCCAGAGCCACAAGAAAGATCACCGCGGACACTATTGTGTTCGAGGGTGTGAATGGGGCTGAGTGCCGCAAGTGGTGGCAGGAGAATGTTGTCGATCACGAAGTGAAAAAGAATTTACAGCGAGCAGGAATCCATTGGGCTATCTAGATGCCTTTTTTTCCCATAAAGAAACTCGAGGTACCACTGCGAATGGTGGTCGACGTGTTTGACGCCACCTCCAAAACTAGCACGTTCGACTACGTCAACCATAGGCTAAGGGTTTCCTTCATAGCAGCCGACTTTACAAGGGTATTTAGCATACCAGGCCGCAATGGGAAGAAAGTGGAGTTAAAATCTAAGAAAATGAACAAGGACATGAAGAAGCACTAGGTGAAGATGGTTTCCCGCAACCTTACACCGACTGAACTTGCCTCTATGACCAACGCCACAAAAAATAGGGGAATGAAAAAGTTTCTTGTAGCCGAAGGGTCGTGGCGCTGCATCATGGATGTCGTGAAGAGCCGACTTACTGGGTCCAACCGTGCATCGAATATCACCCTACCTTAGATTATTTTGATGAATGGACTTATGAATGGGGTGCAGTACGACTGGGCTACAGTACATGCTGACAGAATGTATGAGTTCATGACTCTACATCACCGCACCTTCTACATGCCGCACTATGCCATTGGGTGTTCCTGGAGGCCATGCGTTCCTAGCTGCCGGAGGACGAAGTAGACATCAAACCGGTAGGTAGTCTGGCACGAGGGGAGCCACCATCCTCTATTGGCGACATATGGATGTAGGGCTGACACCTACGACAGGACAGAAGAAGCGAAGGCAGGATGTTTCCGAGTTTGATGACTTCGACAACGGGTGTGAAGAGACCTCGGAAGCCTCGAGTGATTCAAACAGAGATAGTGGGGCAAGCTTAGTTGGGGCCGTACTAGCATCTACACCCCCACCCCAAGTCTTGTTCGCCACACCCATGCTGACTGCCTCAACGCATTTGAGTCCGTCTATGGGTGGCATTGCGTATATCCCGGCCTTTGGGGAGCAGAGGTCGCTGGTAGTAATGGGGCTGCCATTAGGGACCGAGGAAGGGAGGACAAAGATAGTTCCATCAGAAGAAGTGGGTGAATCTGTACCCACAAGGAAAGTGCAGGGGCACGAGCAGACATCGAGCAGCAGCAATACTAGGTGGGGGGATACTACACCCCCTCAAGGAGGACAGTTGGTTGAGCAGGGAGTCCGAGATGACACCCATGTCGCCTAGGCCGGTTACTACCATTTCTCCCTCACGGGCTACCCTCGTGCGCAGTGACCCTCGGGAGGACTTAGACGCAAAGGTTGTGGACTTAGATAGCGAAGGTTCTCCCAGGGATGTGACACACTCGACGGAGGTACATGGCAGGGAGTTGGCACTGGAGCAGATTGTGGAGGTCCACGTGGACAGCCAACGAGGCAGGGTAGAGAGCCACACAGAGAAGAAGCAGCTAGGTCGGGTAGACGTGGAGGCGTACCTCCAAGATATGGTGGGCGGATGGCAGACTTACTTTCAGGAACTGGTACAAACTTATCTGTAGGAGGAGGTCCGCTCAGTGCGGGAGATTATCGCCTCCCTTTAGTCAGAGGGCCTCGACAACACCGTTCAGGAGTTGGAGCGATTGCTCAAGTTTATGTGGGAGGGTTGTCGGCAGGCATTTGCTGCCTTTTTTGAGAGAGACAGATGGCCAGAAACTGAGACGGAAGAGATGTTGGCCGCATGGGTAGTGAGCACGCCAGTAGTGGAGAGTGGAGTGGAGTCTCTCGGGAGGCAGATTGAGCAGACCTTCAGGGAAGGGTATTACACTCTTCGCCGAACGGAGTCCATGTCTGCAGGACATCTGAGTGCAAGGGTGGTTGTAGAGAGAGCTCAGGAGGAGTTGGCCAGCCAGCTTGAGGCCGTGCAGAGAGACTTGGGTCGCCGGGAGGCGGCGTGGGAAGCCGAGAGGGCTCAGTTCGCTACCGAGAAGGCACTGTTAGCTGCAAAGGTTGAGGACCCAAGGGCAAAGCAGGCGACCCTAGCCACTAGTCTGGTACAGGCGCGAGAGACGGTGGATGCCAAGGAGGGAAATCTCCTGGAGGCTGTCCGGATGGTTAAGTCTGCAATTGAGCACATAAAGGTTGCTGAGCGGGACCTGCAGGTGTGGACACAGTAGGTGTACGATCTATGCGCACGACTAGCACCAGCATCATCATCAGCCGTACCACCTGCTGCTTCATGGATGCCCCCTTCGGCCCCTTCTCCTTCTATACCTTGATTCTGTTTAATGTATGAAGATCATCTCTATTTTGTATTAAGTCGTCCGGAGACGACTTCTTTTATTTGGGGGGGATGATGTTGTCGGGAATAATCATTATGTTATGTTGTCGTCGGTAATTATGGGTTATGACAGCCAGTTAGTCTTTCCGAAGGGCAGTTGGATGCGACGGTTGGTTGCACCCCTTCGGGTATTATATATTGCATACCTTTCCTTCGAAGTAGCATCATGATAGTCAGATTTGGGTTTGATGTTGTAAGCACCTGATGTCATTTTGCGTGCTATATCTGCCCAGTCAATTGTGCCATTATGCGTGCTATATCTGAAATCCCCTGTAGCTCCCCAAAGAACCGCTGGAGCATGCCTTTTGGATCGCTAGGGTCTAGCGGAGTGAGGTGAAGACCCGCGAGTAGTCCTCCGGACCCGCTCTCCTCGACATCGATGATCTTTGGGCCATGTCCACACCACTTCCAGTTGCTCTATTTTGCTCCTCAACAGACATCCTCTCATCTTGATCTGTGATAGGGGTGGTCCTATGTTGTGTCTGGCTCCGTCCAACTGCCATGGCGTGAGGTGAAGGCGAGGTGGGAGGGTGAGGTGTGAGTGCAAACTGCCCTAGCCACTCGTCCAGAGATGCATCTATATCCTCGTTTGTTAGTGTGTCTAGTACCGCCAACTCCTCCAGACCATCTCCTGTCATCGGTACATCCCCCGACTCATCTCTCCCTACTGGTACCGTACTAGTACCTGGCATACTAGTATTCGCTATGTACTAGTACCTGCCGTACTAGTACCGGTCTCTTGTACGACTGCTTCTTCTTCCTCTGGTATGGCCGCGTCCTGAACCATTCCATCCGGACTATGTTGTATGGCCTCCGCTGCCACCATACGGTCTGCCATTCTCCCGCCACCTAGGTGACTACCCGTACGGTCAGGCCTACTGGTACGCTCTGTGGCTGGTACAACTTGTGACTCGAGTATAGCTTGTTGGTTTTAACACTTTCAGATTAATATAAACTCAGAAAACCAGAATTTAGTTTCTAACTAACTTGATTAGATGAAAGATTTATAGTTTTCCAGATTTAGGCATAACAAAGAAATGAGCAATATAAGAACAAGACATGGTTTCCTTGGGAAAACCTCCTAGGAGGAAAAACCCAGCCAGAAAGAATCCTCAGATCTGATTATGGATTATATTCATATGAAGATTACAACACTTATCTCAAGTACTTGAAGGTGATTGCACTTAGGGCTGATAATGTCTTCCACAAGACTGCACCTTCACAAGCATCCCTTTACCACTTCCAACAGCAATCAGATCCAAACCCTAGGTTTGCATAGGAAATCTGCACTTTGTTGGACTGCAACCTTAGCCCTCAGTTCGCTCTCCTCATGGATGAATTTTGCACCCTTTAATGGCAGATGTAATTTGCTGGTATAGCAGATGTGATTCGCTTTGATATTGCTCCTTCAAATTCGCATTAGGCAGATGTAGATATTTCGCATGATGATGTCTTGAATGTATTTGATTGAGGTGAAAGTATCTTTATTTATATGATGCAATAACCTTTTATGTCGGCTTATACTAAAATCCATTTATGTCGTCTTGACCTTTAATTTATTGTTTTTCCTTTAACCGAAATGCATTAGATAGGGTTGGCCCTATTATGTTTAGCACGCTATCTTTAATGAGGCATGGGGTTTCATTTATGTAGCGTGGAGTGAAGTGAGGTATAGGGCCCAACCCTATACGTTGGAGAAGGGGCCTGGCCCCCTTGGACAGAGTCCAATGTTGCCCAAGGCAATTGGAATCTGCCATTCCCTAATTATAATCAACATAGCCAGACTGATCTACGGCAGTGACACCCATCGTTGTGTCAGTGGTTCTCCTTCATCAATTGTCCGGAACAACACCCCTACTGATCTTAAGTCCCCTACGGGGCTGGCCACTGTAAGTGCTTCCTGTGGTACCAAGTGTGCTGAATAGGACAATTTGGGGGGTGTAAATTTCACCCGCGTGCTTTTCCACTGTGATCGCAGCCCTCCATGTTGCTCTTCCTCCTCCTCCCTTTCCTGTTGCTGTGATTCCGCTTCCCCTTCATCCTCTCCTATCATGTGTGGTGCCATACAAAATCCCTCATCTCCACTCTCCTGCTCAGTTTCTTCGGCCTCCTCCTCAGAATCCTCGGTATTGCTGTCCTCTTCAACTTCAATGGACACGTCCAACTTCCTCCTCTTTGCCGGCTGCGTGGTGTCACCAAGAGTGTCTAGATGGGCATAATAGTACATGGATGGCTTATTGGGTTCCACCCTTCCGCGCCGTTCGAAAGTACCCCACATAAATTACCTATTGTTATGTTTGATAACATTTGTTATCCGACAAGGTATTAATTAATTCTATTGAGTGGGTTGTCAGTCTCGGGAAGTTATATGTTGGTTGGTTGACGGTTGCGTACCTCTCGGCAACCGTCCAGTCCTTTAAATATGTCGTGTACTGTCAAGGAAATGGCATGGTATTGTTAGATCTATTGTAATCCTTGGCCGACCATCTTTGGTCTCTTCTCTGTAATAGTTGAATGTGCGAATAAAGATATATTTTACTGCCGTGTCTGGTATGCATTGTCATGTACATTATTATTTCCTGTATTTAATTTACCACTTGTAGCGGTAAACATTTTGGCGCCGTTGCCTTAAAAGAAATTGGGTCGGCCTTGAGTGATTCATGTCCGTAGATCCCATCATAGGTGAGAAGAGGCCACAGGGTGGTCAAGACCAAGCGATTAGGTGATGTGTCGACCCTTGGCCGTAGGGAGCACAGAGATGAGTCGAAGCCTGGAAGTACTCGGTGTGTTGGGACGCTGGAGGTGGACGTGTAGAGGACGTGTGCGTGTCTGAGAGTGCAAGGAAAGCACCGGAACGTAGTGGTTGGAATAGTTCACTTAGGTCCGACACACCTGGAAGTACTCGAAGTGTTGGGGATGCTGAAGGTGGACGTGTAGAGGACGCCTGCGAGGCCGAGAATGCAGGGAAAGCATCGGAAAGTAGCGGTCGAAACAGTCCACCCAGGTTCGGCACACAAGACAAATACACGTACCTTTTGAGTGAAAACAATGTTGAACACCCAGGAGAAGCAGAAACTGCCGAAGTTCATGGGAGACGGGTCGGAGGACCTGGTACGACATTGCAAAACATGCATAACCATTTGGGAGGCAAATGGCTAAGATGACAGGGACTACTGGCTGAGGCATTTCCCGCCACCCTTCAGGGGATCGCCATTGACTGGTATAGAGACCTCGACGCCCAGCACAAGACGAGATGGAGTGATCTGAAGAGGGCGTTCCAGGAGGAATTCAAACTCTTGAGGGATGATAATGAGATCGTGGCCGAAATCTATAATACTAAGCAAGGGAAAAATGAGAGTGTACGTGCTTACAACCGTAGGTTCAAAGAACTGTTGAACAAGATGGAAAACTAGCCAGCCGACGGGTTGAAGAAGAGGTGGTTCACGGAGGGATTGATACCTTCACTGTGCAAGAAGATGAAAGTAGTGCCTCCGTCCTCATATGCCAATGCGTACAATCGAGCGATGGACATCGAGAGTGAAAATAAAACCTCCACCCGAGAGAAGAGGAAGACCGATGATGATGAGAGCACCGAAGGTAGCAGTGACGAAGAATCCAAAACCGTACGAGCTCTTCGACGGGATATGTTGAGAATGATGAAAGAATTGAAGGTTGAGAAAGGAACCAACAATGAAGGTAATGAACTATGGTGTGTTGAGTGCAAAAGGGAGGGGCACACAAAAGGTAATTGTCCTAGAAATATGTTTTGTGAAATTTGCCAAGTGTTGGGGCATTCAATCAAGGAATGCCCGTACAATTTGAAGATGAGAAGTACACATGTACTCTTCACACAGGGAGAGTCCAGCCCATTGAAATCACATAATGTATCGCCAAGTGGTTATGGCAATCAACGAGGGCGAAATCAAATACAGTACGACTCCAAAGGACGTCCTATCATACAGTGCTGACAATGTAGTGAATGGGGACACTTCGCGAGAGACTGCCATAACAAGAAAGACAACATACAATTATTGTGCAAATGGTGTGGACCAAGTGACCATGAAGACACCAACTACCCGAATTAGAACGGTATTAATATGTTGGACGTGGAGGAACAAGAGGACATAGTTTTCGCAATCACAAGAGCACAAACAAAGAAGGCGATGTATTCAAACTTTGGTACGGAAAAGGAACAAGGCGAAGTAGAACAAGTGTTGGCGAAGGAACAAGTAACTTCCAATGGAACTGCAAGTATGTCATTGCGAGAGTTAGAGAAGAACATAGTTCGGTAGGTGCTACAAACAACCGTACCCATCAAGGTGGTAGACCTTCTTCAAACTATGCCGCAACTGAGAATGGCAATTGCCAATACAGTCAGTGATGACACAATCATCCAGAAACAATGTAAGCCACACGAGGAGGAACTGACGAGAAAAACATCAGGCGAAGGGAATGAGTCCAGTGATCCAATGTTGTTGATGGTGAGCATCGGGAGCAAGCCGATGGTCGTCGAGATGGAAATAATGGGGAAGAAGTTGACAAACACCATTGTCGATAGAGGATCGGGAGTAAATGTACTACCAGAAGACACATGGAAATGTCTGGGGAAGCCGAAGCTTTGGCCGCCAACCTTCCGCTTGGTAGGTGCCGACTAGCACGACATCTAGCTGTTGGGAACATTGATGGCACAAAAAGTAATGATTGGGACACAACAATATTTCTTGGACTTTGTAGTCATCCGGTTACAAAAGAAAGCGTACGATGCACTCCTCAGGAGGGGATGGTTGATTACTGCCAAGACAAATCATAACTAGAAGCGAAACACACTCTCGATCAAGACTGACGGGAGGAAGCACATCATTGATTTGAGGAACCAGGCGGTGAGTGAAGAACTGACACCCTCAGACTTTGAGTCTGAGGGTGGAGAGTTAGGTTCGGACGGAGGGAGGAAAGGCATGAAACCCAACGATGAAGCGGTGCTCGAACTGGAAGATTGCTTTGAGGATGAGACGAGTTCTTCAAGTGGATTATTTCACTGGCATATGGAGGATTATGAAGTCTTCCACCCCGACTGTAATATGCTACAGATTGGTGAAATTGAGGAAGTGCAAAGTCCAACAGGCTCGAAGGAATTGTACGGGGTTAGGCCGTATGAGAAGGAGAAAAAAAGTTGCAGGAATAATGAAGCACGTCATCTGTATGCTAGGGTTAGATTGGATTCCTTTAACTCTTTCGTCTCTTTTGTCTTTATTTTCCAAGTGAGCTAAGTAAGATTCCACGTTCTAGCTGTGTTCATAAGCGTAAGTACCTTTGTAATTACCAGCACAATCAGATCAAACACACCGAGTCTATCCACAACATAAAGTTGATTGTTCGCATTGTAAACCTTGGAGTTTTTTCATTTGATCATATTGTTTAGCATATGAGGTTTTTTTGTTCAAGAGAGGATAGAATACTTGGTATTTTATTCTGTGTTCGAAGTGTTCTAAAAAACACATCAATAGTTACCATGCATGTGATAATGCTTTTAAATTAATAAATAATAAATTATGCATAGGCCCAAGACACAAGGATTTTCTTTTCTTTTTTTTACTTCAGGTCTCAGAAAACGTAGAAGTAGAGGATATACAAAAATATAAATACTTGTTCTTCAACCTTTATCAAACAAGGATTCCACTTTTTTTTTTTGTACTTCAGGTTCATGAAGTGTAGAAGCAGAAGATACACAAAAGATGAAATCCTATTTTGACTTATAAATTAATTTTAATTTTTAAATTTCTAATCAAATATTTACGCAAATTTGTAAAACGAGCGTTTATAAATAAATTAGCAACCAAACTTGAGCAACTTATAATAAAATATTGCTGTTATAAAATAACAATTTGATCATTAATACATTATCCATTTGTAAACAAAAATTAAAATAATAAACCTAAATTGAAATTTGTAACAATGTAAATACTAAATTACTAAATTGTAGACACCTAAATGAATTACTAAATTGTAAACACCTAAATGAATTACTAAATTTTTCAACCAAAACTAGTAGATAGTTACTAAATTGAACAGTGAAGAAAAATAGTCATGAAGGAATCCTTACCTTGGGTTTGAAGAATGCTTTGAATATTTTGATTCAATGGTGGATTAATGTCACTCTTCACACTTGCTCTTTTTCTTTCTCTTCCTCTCACTATTCCTCAATGCTAATGCCCTCACTTGCACTCTTGCAGCTTGTTCCTGCAACTTTCAACTTTGTTGTTGAAACTTGGGAGTGTTTTGGGATGGGGCTTAGATATCTATTTTAATGTTTTTTGTAAGTGTTTATGGTTTGGGTGGGCCCAATAGGCCATTAGTTTTTGGGTTAGTGCCATACAATTTAAAAATACTTCACGATTAAAAAGAACTTTAAATTTGTTTTGATGTTGGGGATGCATGAAAGTCCTTGAGTCCTCTAGGAGTCCCCAAGGTGTCTCCAAATGAGGGATGCATCTTGGAAACAGCCTCTCCTTGAAGCGGATGTCTTGGAAATGTCCTTGGGGTGTGGGGGCGGTGGTGGGTCAGCTCGGGGACGTCCCCTCCAAGTTCCCATGACCTTGTGGAACACTATGTTATAGTGGATTGCCCTTTCTCGAGTGTGTTTTGAATCTTGATTATGTATTTAAACAAGATTGTTATGCAGATTCAGCATGGAAACATTTGTGTTAGCACAATAGTTTGTTGTTTAATGATGATTTAACCTTCTCTAAATTAAGGATTTGTTGATGACATAGGGTTCTTTACTTGTATATCTCTCACTATATGCATTTTACAGGTAATGAATCAAATTTAGGCGGTTAGCTGTAATGAATGTTATTACTGTTTGAATAGTTAGCATTAAGTGTTTTTAATGACAACATTTATGAATATTAATTTTCCTAGGATTGGACTATGATTTTTTTGCATCCTCATTAATTTTTGTATGGAGCATATCTTTTAGAATGTCATGAACTAGGCATTCAGCTCACAAAAGGTTTTCCACATTCTAGAATCTGTACTTGATATCAATTTTAACATAATATTTTTTTGTCTGGTGATGAAGAAACAACAATGTTTTTGTTTTAACATTCATTAGAATTTGTATTACATATTACAACTATTACTCTTTCCGAAACTTAGGGAAGATTTATATGTCAGAAGCTTTTATTTTTCCATAAAAGTTAATCCTAATTGTCTTTTACTGCAGATTGGAGTTTCTGCAATCCCAGATGTTCACACTTTTGAGCTCACAGAAAGAGAAAATTTCATGATTCTCGGGTGTGATGGTTTATGGGGGGTATATATTTTAATGCCTAGTTAGGATCATACCATTTTTGTTGTTTATCTTCTATCAGCAGCATGGGCAATTAAGAACCAATAAGTTAGTTGAATCCTTTTATTTCTGATTGTTGAGCTTTTGGTATATCTTACAGGTATTTGGTCCAACTGATGCAGTTGAGTTTGTTGCGAGACAACTAAAGGTAATTTCATGCTTTAGTTTTGTTAATTTTAGGATCAGACTGATAAATTAGGATCACACAGATGACAGCAATGACATAAAATCAAAATAATGAACACTAGGAACACCAAACTACCCTGGGAAAACCTCCCTCTTGGAGGTGAAAAAACCCAGCTATAAATCTCAGATCTTGTTATGCAATAATTAGTCAGTATCTTTACAATGAGCTTCAACACTTGAAGCAATCAGCAAGCTATGCACAGTAGTATAATGTCTTCAACATAGGGCAAATATACAAAGATGAACTTATCTACAACATATATGATATTCACTGTCACAAGAAGGGCTGCAGACTCTGAGATAAAGTTCGCTCTACCTTCAATGATATATCGCGGCCTTAGAATGATGTTCGCTGCCTGTAAGAACAGTTCGCAGTCAAAAAGTATGATTCGCTGCCTTAGGATGATTCGCTGTCTTCCAAAAGATAGTTCGCTGATCACTGTTGCTGATTATAGAATATATTCGCTGTGTGTATATTATTCGCTGAATTGTGTGTTGATACAATGATTCACACTTTGTATATATATGAGACTTAGCCTCCCAATTCATCATAGGTCGGCTTACAACAAGGAGCAATATAATGCTTTAGATTAGGCGCCCAATATAGGGTCAGCCCTACACGCTACAAGTTACCTCAATACAAGTTACATTCAATATAGGACTTGACCTATCCACAAGTTACATTATAGGTCACGCCCAATTTTCATATTTGAAAGTTACATACACCGCCCAAATAGGGCCAGACCTAAACAAGAATTTATGTAACAAAATGTGATAGCAAACATGGCTAAGGCCGACAGGGCCATACACATGCTAAGTGTGCTAGGTCGGCCCTAGAAGGGATGTGACCTAGCCACAAATATCAACATCCTTAATGGTTACAAGTTACATAATGCGTTTGGGTCCAGCCCAATACAAGTAATACTTATATTTGATCCGAACTAGCTATTATTTCAACAAGTTTTAATTAGCATTTTTGGTCTTCCTTAAATAGGTATGTCATATCTCTATGAAATAACTTCTTATTAAATTAGTTTGATGGCTTTAGGTGGATGGTCTTCACTGTCTTGAATCACTATGTCATATCTCCTGGAAATAACTTATTTTAAAATTACTTTGCTGGCTCTAAGTGGGGCAAAAAGCAATAAAAAATGATGAGAAATCAGTTTTATCTATGACTTGAGGGGATAAATCTCCCTTCATAGAATGTTAGGGGCATTTCTTGAATTTAACCATCCTCCTTATAAGGGAACTTAGTGGATAGATTTTTAATTAGTTTTAACTTTTACTAATGATGGTAAACATATCTTTTCTCATGTTCTGCCTAGATCTTACATATAAACCATCATATATTATTCCAATAAGCTCTGGCTTGAGTTCCTGCTAAAATCATTAATGATAGTGCAGTTAAATTAGTCCCAGTACTCCATTGCTACATGCATTGTATCTGCCACTTCCTTTTTATTCCCTTCACCTGTCTCCTCTACCTTGGAGGAAACTTGTCATGATAATCTTGTCAACTATTGGTGGGACTGGTTTTTTTACGTGTTCATAATTAATCCATCTCTTTGGTGTGTACTGTTGTGCCTTCATATTATGTACCTTGGAAAGTCCTTCCGCTTGGTTTTCGTCACCACATTCACCATGATGGTAAATTATTAATTAAGTGATACTTGGAATATCTAAGAACCTATTGCTCAGGATTTATGAATTCAACATAAAGGTGAAAAGAGATAAAACGGTTTGTAGGCACTCTTCCCTAATCTCATGATAGTTAAAAGGCATGGCAAGATTGTAAAATTTGACGTAAGTTCAAATGCCTTGTGAATTCTCCTTACCAAATGAACCATCACATCAATTTGATAATGATATTCCAATTTATTTTTTTAATTAAAAGAAATCTTAGACTATTGCATCTCCATGGTGTCGAAGTCCCATGCAATCACAACAATTTGAATATGGAAGATATTCAGTTTACTTGTTGGGTGCAACCTTACACCGTTAAAAAGGGTAGCCTACTTCCTTAGTATGTACAACCATTAATGCCACTAGTGTCTGGCCTTCTCTTCTTCTACACAACTGTTTGTTCCTCTACACAATTACTTTGCGAAAGAGACAAATATGTCATAGTTGCATAGGTATAGGCAACATAACAATAGACTTGAGCTTTATTTTCTACACAAGGTTGTTTCAGCATGATTCCATATGGATTCTCCTTTGCTTCATGTCCAAAAACTTGTGTTGTATTGTTGCTCACCCCTAGAATCAACCACTAGAAATATAAACATCCTCCTTGTGATGTGTATTGTGGACTACAACCTTTGAAATGATGTTGATCATGGGTGTTGGGTCTTGAAATCGCTGCTTACTGTTGTCATTTTATGACACCCTTGGTCCATCAGTGAGTACCGATCAGAGATACGATCCATGGACCAGCGCTGCCCCAGTTGATTAAGGAGAAAAGCAATGGAATTATGAAGTGTGAAGTGTTGTCTTGTCTGGAGGAAGTTCCTTAGTCCTCAACCCCGGAACTATGGACCCCCGAAGTTCCCAGGTTGCTAAGTCTCCTTTCTCTTCCCCGGAACTCGGGAACCCTGAGGTTCCAAAGTTCCTTCCTTAGTCTCCTTTCCCTTCCTCGGAACTTCAGAACCCTGAGGTTCCGAAGTTCCTTCCTTAGTCTCCTTTCCCTTCCCTGGAACCTTGAGGTTCTGAAGTGCCTTCCTTAGCCTCTTCTTCTCTTCCCTGGAACTCTGGAACCCCGAGGTTCCGAAGCTCCTTCCTTAGTCTTCCCAACTTTGGTAACCTGTGTTTCCGAAGTCTTCCCAACTTCCTTCCGACTTGCAACACTTCTAAATGGTGTGACCAACACTCAAGGTTTTTAATGCTCCAACAACTCTTGCAACCAGTTTTCTATATAAGGCTGTTATGTCTCATTGTAAAGGGTTCTCTCCCTATTGGATTGAGCTATTCTATGCTCTTTCACTTCTCTTAAAGACTTGCATATTTTTGCATTTCTGCAACTGTAAGTTTAGCCATTGGCCTTTGAATGAATTGAAGTTATCATTCTTGCCTTCCTTCAACTTATGCATGCTGTGTATGTTTTCTTACCTTCATGGTAAGTGTATGTTGTGGCTTTCTTTCACATATATGCTGTGTTAACCTGTTTTTGGGTGTGACTTGTGGGAAACCTTCTCCCCTCTTGACATTCAACAAGTCCTATCCTCCATATGTGCGTTAAGGTCATTCATGCAACTGAAGTTTGTGCATCTCTTGGCTATTTCAGTTGATTCTTTGTGCCATTTCGGGTGGGGAGAGAAACATTTGTTATCTTGGTGCATCACCTCCTTTCATTTTAAGCATTTCTCTCTTCCCTTTTCCTTTGCAAGCTGTTAGGATAGGCTTGAAGTAAGATTTGAAGTGTTGAGTTGGTTCAACACCTACACATGGTTTGAGAAGGAAGCCGGCCTTCTCCGGAGATTCAACCCCCTCGCGCAAGGTCCCACACTTCGGGGTTGTTTCCATGTTTCACGAGGTTGTTGAGTTGAAGCTCAACAAGGGTGCAAGCTTTTGTGATAACACTTACACTTATAGAGGGATCAATCCACTTCAAGGCTAGGGGTTAGTCATTCCTTAAGGTGGATAAATCAGCTCATCAACTAAAGAGTGAGTGATGATAGCCAATTGTTGAGAGTGGATAATCTCTCCTTCGCTTTGGGCTTAGCTTGACCCAAGAGGGTATTCCTCGAGATAATCTTTAACAAGATTTAATCACAACTGGAAATAGACAAAGTGAAATAATAGTAGCAGTCTCAATTGTACACCTAGGCCCAAAAGCTGCTACTAGACTGAGGACTAAGTACTAATATACGACACATATAACTTTTATTAATCTGATGAAAACATCGTTGCCTGAATGCAAGATGAACGCATGTGGAACATGATTCTCTAAGGATAACTGCTTTTGAAGCTCGTTGGAGATTTTTCCATGGTTAATTGTTGAATCATGAAATGCATGCAAACTAACTTCCTACTCCTGAACTATTGATTAATGATGTTTTTAATATTCAGTGCAAGGAGGGTCAAACACTTCTAGGAGCAGTGTGTTATATTGGGTTACAAAGTTGCAGTTACCAGAAGACACAAAACATATAAATGACAAAAGAGACATGATATCAATAACTGAACATGCTTAATTATCCCTCTTAATTAATAGAAAGCCATATGAAATATTGAAAAGATCAATACAAAGAATGTTGCAACATTCATCCAATCTTTGTTATATTTATACTAGTAAATGTGGCAAGGAAAAAACCCTAAGCTAAGAATTGTCATACTTCATTGCTTAGAAACTTACTTGAAGATCTACAAATGGCCAAGGAGACATTGAGCTACAAATATCTGCTATGAATAAGCTCTCTTTGTGATTTTCAAAATGAGTTGATCACTAGATTAATAGACAAGATTTGGAACCCTAGAAGGTTGTTGGTATTTGTAGTCATGTTGAAATGAGGAATGACCACAATTGTTTTGGCAAATGAATTGATTTTTATAACATTTTGTTTGGTTGCTGAATCCTTGTGGGAATTTGATTGAGAATTGGAAATCATTAATGTGGCATGCCAAACAAGTTGAAATCCTTTGGTAGCCTGGAAATGGCATAAAGATCGCATGTATTTGAAAATTCAACCACCGCATTCATGGCAGCATGGCATCTTCATCATTCACTGTTGATTTTGAACATTGTTTTGATAACTGCAAGGGACCATTTGGCAGGAATGCAAAAGTTTGTGGTGGAGTAGGATGTGAGAATGAGAGATGTGGGGTTTTAGATTAGAACTAGAGGCTGAAATTGGGTGGGGGGAATAGAGATCTTGAAGTCTAATGAAACTTTGCAAAAAGGGGTGAAAAGAGTAGTAGAAGTGATGGAAATATTGTCAGTGATGTCAAATGGATTTGCTGATTCATGGAGATCGATGAACATATTGGATTACTATGTTCTACATCTACTATGCTTACATTATGTCTCAATACAGTGATGATGCAGTGATTATGAATACATATGCTACAGCTTAATATATAATATACATCTACAGAAGATGGTAACACAGATGCTGATATATACATCTACAATATACAGAACCTGTATGACAGAGTATTAATCTGTACACATAAAGTCAGCATATACAGGTTACATTGATGATCCAGACTGCAGTAAGTATATATATATATATATACAGGTGTGTCATAGTAAAGACAGAATTGTATGACAATGATTAGCATGTTTCTCAAGGTTTCATAAAGGGAACGATTGGAATCAAATGGACAGCTCATTAAATGATAACATATTAAGAGAAGAAGATGAGTTAAAAGACAACAGTAATACATATATAAAGAAAACAGTGACAGTTTGTTGAGTTTATATGCTATTCATAAACAGTATGTCAAAGACTCATAATATATATATATATGTCAAAGACCCATAAACAGCTGCAGGAATATATATGAATGTCGAGCTTATATTCAGATGAATCCTTAAGAGTCATAATCATGGATGGAGAACGTGCAAGGAATAAGACAAAGATACTGGTTAATTACAGGATGATAATTGTGTGCTTCACTTTCAGTTGACTCAGGATTTATTTGAAGAAAGTGATGAGCACAAAGACTATGGTCGACTCTGAAGTGGAGCAGTTAGAAATAACATTGGACAGCGACTACAGGTGATTAAGATGTGAATCTTGTTTTGAATGACAATTGAAAAACGGCGACTTGGCAGCATCTTACCACACAGTATTAACGGTGATATAGTTGTGACGAAATAAAATCAACCATGTATGAGCAGCGACTTAATATTCTATGGATGCGACATGTTCTTAGTGATACAAGAAAGAAATATTATTATTATTGTGGGTCGATTCTGTATGTTGAGTGAAGACAATGATTATATGATCAATGATTAAGACTTAATCGATTACCTTAAAGGAGTAGCAACCATAATCATGAAGAAAGGCAGCGATTTAAAGATTAATATGACCAATTCCGAACTAAAAACTAGTCAAAGGTGATTAATAATAAAATACGTTTGGACAAATACTGGAAGATGCGATTCCATGCTAGAAGATGACATACGTCTCTGTATGAGGAGGATGCCTCCGTGGAAAGACACAGAAATCAGTATAACAGCGCTCATAAAGAACAGAATTGTTAATGATTAAATAACTAAAGTGATTATTCGAATATGCAGTGATTGGAATAACGCAATGATCTGTTAAGAGTATTAAAATGAATATACACAACACAGCGATTATATAAGGGCAGCGATTTGATATGAGAAGACAGCGCTTCAATTCATAGTGGTAAAAGTCATTATAGACCACGACGTTGACAAACAGAATTAATAAATTATATCTGCAGTGAACAAAAATTACTATGATATGATATGTATCAAGAAAATAATACCGACTTAATATAAAACAAGAGACAAGTCAACAAGCAAACAAATAAAATGTGTATGCATCGATTAAATGTCATCAATTAAGCAAACTTAAAGGATGGCTAGTTTATTAACTATAATACATATCGTGGTTACAATTAAAAGGCACGCGCATCAATTAAAAGAAACATGTTGACTAAGGTACCCACACTCTATGAGGAATAAAGCCAGCATTTAGTGAATGGAAGACACGTCTCTTCAAAGTAATATTATTCCAAAAGGTGACTTTTGAAATAAAGACTCTTGGTGAAGAGTCACGTAAGACACATATAAGTAGAGATGAAATCATTGTGACGTGGTATGTGTGTGAATATAGTGCTGAAAAAGTGAGTGAAAATATATAACATCCACAGTAATGTGTAATACGATGAGAGTGTGAATAAAGTAGGTGTGGAATAAGAGAGTGGAGTATAATGCTGAATATATAATTCTGTGTGTAAGAAATAGAGATTGCGTGGGTAAAGAGTATGGAGTGAATAATGCTGTGAATATGTGTTGAATATAAAATAAAAGTTATCTCTGAGAAAAGAGTGATGTGAGTGGTGTATCGTGTAGAAAATACGCATACATATTTTATATCAGATCCTGTGAAGAAAAGAAGACTGAATGAAGAATTTTATACAGTGAACTGCAAAGTAATTCTTGAAAGGATTAAATGCAGATTTGAAAGAAGAGTATGAAGAGGTTATTTTTGGTATTTAAGCATGTAAAGTGAAGATAGTATTCAGACTTGCACAACAGAAGACGGTGACCATTTTGGTGGCAGAATTTTTATCAGATTATAGCAGATTTGTGGAGCAAATTCAGCAGATTTATGAAGCAGACTTAGAGCAGATTATAGATAGATGTATGCTTACTTAGTGGGCAGATTATAGATAGATTTGTGAAAGGTTTATAAACTGATTTGTATCACAGATTGATAAGGAAAGTGTGGCCAGGTTTATATGACTGGTTAGTAATGCTCATCATAGCAGTTTGAAGAAAGGAATTAAGTGTCCATCATCAGTTGAGATAGCAACATTGTCAAGATGGAAATTCAGATTTATATGAAGTGGGTTGGTGCTCACTAATTCTGGATTGGGGAGTTGGTGCTTCCAGTGGGTTGGTGCTCACGAATTCAGAAGTGGGAGTTGGTGCTTCCAGTGGGTTGGTGCTCACGAATTCAGATTTGGGAGTTGGTGTTTCCAGTGGGTTGGTGCTCAGAAAAACAGATTTGGGAGTTGGTGCTTCCAGTGGGTTGGTGCTCACAAACAGTGTTAGGGGTTGGTGCCTCTAGTAGGTTGGTGCCTACGAAATGTTGTAAAAGAAGAAATATATAAAAGCATTGATTTACCGTGGTTTTCTCCCGTAAAGGTTTCCACGCATATATCTTGTGTTGAACTTATGTTCATATTAGATAGATTACGTATGAATGTTAGTATGCAATGAATATGGTAATAAGATAAGTTATATACTTATGATTGAAGTTGAAATAGTTTAATTTGGTAAAAGATTGTTGTTATACTGATTCACCCCCACCCCCCTCTCAGTATAACCGTGTGCTCTTCAGGAAGCATTATGGAGAAGCCACTAGATTCCAATGTGGAATTGGATATGAGAAGTAGATGGAGTGGATGAGGTCTAGAAATCAGATTGACCTCCACATAAGAGGAAATGAATGGACAAAAAGGCCTAGAAGGCATTTGTAGGAGTTCAATTGGATGTGGACATTGGAGTGGAAGCATAGATATCTAGGGAAAGTCCACAAGAAAGGCTTGAGGGCAAATTGCGGGAAAGGGGAGGGGAAGTAGAGGTTATGGATGTTTGGAGGTGGGTAGGAGTTTTGCAACAGGGAATGGTAGAAGGTGCAAGAAAAACCTGCTGAAATGGATGGGGAAAGTGGATATTTGAGGTGGAGGTTTAGATGTTTGAATGTAAGAGGGAATTCCACATAGAAAGATGTGAGGAACACTTGCATACCAAGATGTAGGAAGTGGATGAAAAGTCCACAAAGGGGTAAGAGATACAATATTGTGGGTTTGTAGGAATGGAAGGGATGATTAGAGGCAAAAGAAATTTTTGGATCCAAATCAAGATTTTGCAAATATGCAAAGTAGGGAAATGGGAATAGGGGAAAGGGAGGATCACAGATGGAAGATATCTTGATCCACATCATGATTCCGCAAATATGTAGAGAAAATATGTGGAAGTGGATGAGGGGACAAGAGGAAGACAAATATTTGAATGCCATTGAGATCTTGCAAAGGGAGGAAAACAAAGGAAACAGAGAAGGGAAGTGGCCCAATAGAATTCTAGTGGAAATATGTGGGAATGGATGTTGGAACCGGATATTAGATGAGTAGAAGATATCAAGTACTGCATAGAAACTTTACAAGTCCACAAAAACTTTAGGAAATGGCCAAAACACCCTAGACTTAGAACATTTCTTGATTTTGGCAACTTCAACATATGATAGGCACATAGGAGATGAATGGGAACAACACATGCAAATTTGATAAAAGGGGACCCACTAGAAGATCTCTCAAATATGGCTATAAATGATAGGTAAAATGATGCCTAAATAGACAAAAGAGTTTGGACTCATGCAAATTTCGGCAATGTCAAATTGAGTCCAAATTGGGTTCCAACTCCAAACTAACATGAAGATAGAAATTGCCATGTCAACTCCCCACGCTAATAATATTTGGTTATATTGTTTTTCCTTGGAATCTCCTTTCAACTCTAGACCGCTTTGATACCATGTTGAAATGGTGAGCAACTTGCATAAATTATTTATTACTTGAGTTATTTTATAGTTACAGTTTTTTTTTGTCAAATATATGTGATGTTTTAGTTTATAAGGATATAGTTTGGAGCTATTTTATTTACTTTAGAACTATTTTATTTAATTAAGAATTATTTTATAGTTTTAGTTATAAAAAAAAAATGTCGAGGCTTTTTTCCTTGTTCCATGTGGTGCATCCCGCCAAAATCAAGGGAACATTTCAGAGATGTGAGCATTTGGGGGGAACATCCCTTCGTCATCCCACCATGACCACCACATGCTCAGAGAGGTCTCCCTCAAAGAGGGGATGTTTGTGGGACATCCCCTATTTTGGAGACACCGCTAAGACATTGGAATGTTCTTGATACACTTAGTGGACTTCCAAGTGTCTCTCAGCCACACTTGAGACTCGCAGGTGTCCCCTTTGGTAGATTAGATAAAAAATCAATTTAAAAATAAAAATGAAGTTTTTAAAATCTACATGCCACAAGTCCTAACCCTGGTAATCTATGAGCCCCATCCTCACCTCAAATAGTAAAAGAAAACTTATAAATAGGCATCTAAGTTTCATTCCAAATTACTCTCAAGTGTCAATAGCAAGCTACAAGCTTGCAAGAGTGAGAAAGATTGCAAACAAGGGCATTAGGAAGAGCAATTGCAAAGTCTTCATCAATCAATCTTTGGATGAACACACATTCTTCAAGCCTCAAGGTAATGTTTGGCCTTTGATGATAGTTATTTATTAATTTATTTTGTTTTGTTTTTAATTTATAATTTTAGTTGACTAATTTAGTAACGAATTTAGGCCTAGGGGTTTTCATTGTTGTAATTTAAAATTAGTTTTACAAATGATCAAAATTTAAATTTTCCAATTTTACAACATTATTTAGGGGTTCAAATTTATTTGTTAAATTAAATTATTAGTTTTTTCTTTGCAAATTGGCATAAATATGTCATGAAAAATAAAAATTTACATGTCAAATTAGGATTTCATCTTGTATATCCTCTCCTCCTACGTTTTATGATCTAAAGTAAGAAAAAAAAAGTCCTTGTATCTTGAGCCCATGCATATTTTATTATTAATGTCTTTGTGACATGTATCATTTAATGGTAACCATTTGGAGTGTCACTATGAGTTCTACTTCTCACAACATGAGTGATGAGGAGGATTAGGAAGAGCCGATGGGGATTCAATTATAGATTGAGTATAAAGATGTGTTGAGGGGTGATACAACTAGTTTTATTGGTAATGCACATTTTGGTCGCCCTTCCAAATTATTAGAGGATTTTACCAAGGGTCCATTTGATAAGAATTTGCCTTTCAAACAATTTGCAACTAGACTGCAAGAAAAACCAAAGGCATTGGGAGCCACTAGGCTGCGAAGATGTCATTTTTGTCAACTTGGCAACGTCACAAGAGTAAATAGACACCTTTACGTCACAAGCAATGGTGTAGGAGTATGTAAAGGATTGTCACTTTAAAAAATAATTGAGTTAAATAGATTGCAAGGTTATGTTGATGACCAAAGTCTTATTCTTGTTGTTTTTCCATTGAGGGCTACTTCTACTTGTACTAGAACTGCCCTAGATCCATGAGACTCAATTTGTTCCGCTTCTACTTTTCCATTTAGTTTAGGGGCAACCACAAAAAAGCCTAAGGGGAAACATAGAATCTAGTAATGCTACAAATACGGTGGTAGTGTTATTCAATGTGTAAGATATGATTGATGTAGATGATGCCATCACCAAATTCTCTTTGCCAGTGGCATTCTATTCCATGTGGCTCACTCTCCGTATTATAAGATGGTTGTAGCAAAATAATCAAAGTAGGACAATCATATATGATAACAAAGAGACAAAATTAGAGGACAATAATCTTGAATAAGAATCGTTCCAAGATAAATGTTCTAATAGAGAAAATGAATTATTCTTGGGTCACCAATGGATGCAATATAATCATGGATGGGTGGATAGATATAAGGTATTGCCCACTCATAAACATTATGGTCACATGTACAAACAATGCTTCTTTAGGGCTATTGATTGTTCAAGGTATCGTAGGGATGCTGATTTTTATTAGTTCTAAATCCCTAGAGATGCTATTGAGGAGGTTAGGCTAGCAGTGCAAGTAGTGATGCAAGGAAATTGATTAAGGCAGCCTTAGGCATATTTGGAGGACTCATTGTTGTTTGCATGCCATTAATAATGCACTCAAGGACATGAGCAAAATCAAATGAACAAAGAGGTGGTTAATGACGTTAGAAATGTGCAAATGTTTATTTGCAACCACCATATTTCACATCCACTCTTCAAGACCTTCTCTAAGGAGCTTTTGAAACTTGTAAAGACTAGATATGCATCACAGTGCATTCTCTTGGAGACGATGCTTGAGTTGCAAGAGACATTGCAACTAGTGGTGATGACAATGGAGTGGAATTGGAGACTTGATTTTAAGTCAGAGCAAGGGAGGAGGGTGAAGGATGTCGTGAAGCGTGAAACTTTTTGGGTTGGTGCAAGATACATTGTTGTCATCATTGGTCTAGTTTTAAATGTTATTAGATATGGAGATGCCAAATTCACCTTGTCTTGGAGAGGTGTATGAGTGCATTGATAGTATGCTTGTCCAAATAAAGGCCATTGTATAAGAGAAGACCCTATCTTGGAGTTTTACAATGAACACAGTTAGCCAATCATTCATTGTTGATGGGAGAATCTCAACACTCCCTTGCACATGGATGCCTATGGCCTTATGCATTGAACTTGAATTGGTATGTGGAAAGGCCTAGCAAAATTATCCCTATAAAAGATGTTAAGGTGAAGGTAAGATTCATGAAGACTATCTAGAAGATGTATGATTCTATACAAGATAGCATCATTCGTATTAAGTGGACAAAATTTGTCTTGTAGGGTTTATTTAGAAGAGGCTAAGATGGATAGGGGGACAATAACATAGGAGGATCTAATTCTATAGTGGACTATGCATGGACATAATTCTTTGACAACCAAACTAGCCATTTGTCTGTTGTCTCAAGTTTCTAGTTCTTTTATTATTGAGTGAAATTGGTTTAGCTATAATTTTATCTACCCTATTAAGAGTGTTGAATATGTTGTCATTGATGTCAAAGGTTGATGAACCTGAATTGGTATGTGCAAAGGCCTAGCAAAATTATCCCTATAAAAGATGTTGAGGTGAAGGTAAGATTCATGAAGACCATCTAGAAGATGTATGATTCTATACAAGACAGCATCATTCGTACTGAGTGGACAAAATTTGTCTCGTAGGGTTTATTTAGAAGAGGCTAAGATGGATAGGGAGACAATAACATAGGAGGATCCAATTCTATGGTGGACTATGCATGGACCTAATTCCTTGACAACCACACTAGCCATTTGTTTGTTGTCCCAAGTTTCTAGTTCTTTTATTTTTGAGTGGAATTGGTTTAGCTATAATTTCATCTACCTTGTTAAGAGTGTTGAATATGTTGTTATTGATGTCAAAGGTTGATGATCAAGCTCATATAAATTTTGTGGATTAATCAAAGTAATAGAGAATTGGAATGAGCTGCCTAGTTGTTTGTTTGAGCTGCTTGAGCTACTTGCCTATTTGATTGAGCTACTTGCTTGGTTGGTTGAGCTACTGGGTTGTCTGGTTGAGCTACCTGGTTGTGTGTTTGAGCTACTTGGGTGTCAACTTGAGCTGGTTGCTTGTCCACTTCACTTGCCAACTTGTCTACTACAGTGTGACACATCATCCATAAAATTTTCAAATTTGCGGCTTCTGTTTGTGGTGCTTATTGGTTATTTAATGCACTTATTTTATTTTGGGATGATTTCAATCGTTTGGTGGTTACCAATGGGAAAAATTGTGGCTTATTTTTGAGTTATGCGTAGCCCTTAAATATGGAAGTGCTAATTAATCCTACACGCTAGGGTATTGTGACGTTTTCTAAAGTGGCATTACCGTTTAGAGCCTGAAAAAGAAATGATATTTTTTTGCATTCTTTTCTGAATAAAAAACTGATTGAGTTGAGTCGTGGGATATGGGGAGACATAAATAGTTTTTGAGCACTTTTTTTTTTTTAAATGGAACCCCAATCTTATGGAACAGTAGCGTGGATGCTATTATTGGCATAGACTTTTGGCGCAACAGTTTTCGTGGAGCCTATTATTGACGCTAATTGATTGTGGCAAGTGATATCCTTTATGACTCATGTTTTGACTTTTTTGTGGTGCTTGCATTTTATCCCCAGTTAAAATTTTTCTACTAATTGATATATGTTTGGAGGACGGAGGTTGTTTTAGAGAATTGTTTTGATGAAGGTTGGTTAATTTTTTTTCTGTTTGCTCCAATTCGTGGCACGCACTGAGTGAATTGTAATACTATCTTGCATATTATGAATCCGTTATGCAGTGTTTGTTCGAATGTTTGAGGAGCTTATTTTTGGACGGGAGAATTTGACATTGAACTCTTGTACCGTTTCCAATCTAGTCTTTAGTAGCCATAGACAACAGGAGTGAAGTTTTCTTAACGTTGCGTGGGGGTTGTTGCTAAGAACACATCTCATCGCAGATTTGCTAAAGATTGAGGAACATTAGTAAGGCTTTGATATGAATTTTGGCGAGTCAAGGTTGATACATGTTTTTTGAGTTATATTATTTCATCGTCAAATTTGGATTTGCAATAAAAGAAAACGTGGGATTAGCTCAGATGATACTTTGCTACAAATTAAAAGTGGTTAGATGCTAATTTCTTGGTGAAGGTTTGGCATGGTTCTTTTGAGACAAGTTGGTGTAATGAATGGGAGTGTTGTGTATTTCTTGGTACAATGTTTGAAGTGTTGAGTGAATTTTGATTTTTTTTTAAAAAGGTGTTTCTTTTGAGTTGATACTAATTTGAAGTTGGTGCTTCAGCTGAACGAAGTTGGCACTTCGAAGAGGGTTGGTGCTCTTAGTGAGTTGTTGCTCACTTTTGTAATTAGGGTTGGTGCCCATTTGTTAATGAAAGCTATTGTATGGCGTGGTTTTTTAACCGAAAGGGTTTTCCACGAGAAATTTTGTGTTTCCATCTTGGAGGTTGCTCTCTCCAAGTTTTATATAGTTTCTTGTTAATAAAGAAATTAAAATACTGATTCCATGGCAATTTGTTAATAAAGAAATTGTGTGCTTTTCAATTGGTACCAGAGCAAGTTTCCTTCAGAAATAGAGCTTAAACACTTGGAGGTTGATCTTGATTGGACACATGAGTTCTCTTGAAGGTCTTGCTACAAATGGAGCACCCTTATTTGATGGCTCCAACTATGCGTTCTGGAGTGTTTGAATGCATACTTATCTAATGTCTCTTGGCTTTAATGTTTGGCAAAGCGTGGTCTCTGGCTATACAATTCTTACAAATCCTCCAATGGATGCTGATTGAAAGAAGGCTTTTGAAAACAATGCAAGCAAAACTTCAGACTCAAAAGAAGAATTTTTGAAAGTCTCTAGATGTAGGAAGAGGAAAACGTTGCTCCTTATTTTTTGCGAGTAGATGAAGTTGTTAACTCTATTAAGGGTTTAGGAGTCCATTGTAGTCTAGAAACTTTTAAGGTCTCTTCCATTGCGATTTGATGCAAAGGTTTCAGTGATTGAAGAGATGACAAAATTTGATAACTTGACTGTTGATAAGCTTTATGGTATTCTAATAGGCTATCAGATGAGAACAAACACGGATTCTTCGTTCAAAAGGGAGAACATTTAAAGCTTCAAGGAAAGGAAAAGACAAGGAGTGTGTACCCAGTGATAGTTTTGATGAAGAATCTAATTCTGAAGAGGCACATTTCATGAGAAAGTTGAAGAAAGGTTTTGGCAAATATAAAGGCAAGTTGCCTTTCAAGTGTTGTAATTGTGGCAAGGTAGGACATTTTGCAGCTAAATGTCCATATGCAAAAAGTGAGGACAGAAGCTATGAAAAGAAGTCCAAGTACAACAAAAATAAGTACAATGGGAAAAGAAAAGAAGGCTCGAAAATTCAAGAAAAGTCTCTATTCAAAGGAAAGTGTTTCATCAGATGTTAGGGATGAAGAGTCTTTAAGTGTTGAAATACTGTTTATGGCCATAGAAGAAGCACAAGCTGAAAAACAAGAAGATGAAGATCATACTGATGAAGAAGAAGGAGAAGTTTATTTCGAAAAAGAGCTCATAAGTGCTCTAAGTGAAATCAAGAAACTTAAAAAGAAAAATCAGAACTTGAAGTTGCTGCTACAAGAAGGGAATGGGGAAAGAAGCAAGACATCTCAAGCCCTTGGAGATGCAAAGAAGTTGATAATTGATTTGAAGATTCAGGTTGAAGAAGCAAATAAGATAGAAGAAGAAATTAGAAGTCAGCTTAAACTCGAAGAAGAAAACTGTGAGACTTGAAGTTGAAATTGTTTCACTTAGAAAATTGTATAAATCTTTGACATAGGTGAATCATGAGAAGATTGATCAGAAAAGTCTCATGTCTTTGGACAAGGTGCTTGACTCTCAAAAATCATCTATTGATAGAGGTGGACTTGGCCTTGAAGAAGGTCAATGTTCTAAATCTACAATAGAACAACAAAAGATTTACCATCAAAACTCAGAAATAATGCTTACAAGAGGCCTCCTATCTCAAGACAAGCACTTATGACTAGGTTTAACAATTCCTTCTTTTATGGTTACTGTTTCTCTTGCAGTTATTTTGGACACAAAGCAATCAACTATAAAATGTTTGCAAGAAATGATTTCAGATTTATGAGTAGGAACTTGTTTGCTCCTCCAAGAAACTACAATGTTATATGTTATAAATGTAATAACTTTGGTCACACTGCAAAAGTGTTTTAGCAAGTCTCTCCAAGGAGAACAAGAAGGTTGAGAAAGAAGACAAAGCGAAGGAGGTTACTAAGGTTTGGAGGAAGAAGGAGAAATAAGTCTTAGTAGAATCTTTGTTTGTGCAAATAACTATTCTTGCACAAAATGAAAAAGGCACGTGGTATGTTGACAATGGTTGTTCTAGGCATATGACTGGAGGTAAGAGCAAGTTTCTCACACTCAAAAGCACTAATGGAGGTAAGGTAAGTTTTGGTGGCAATACATTTGCGAAAATCAAAAGTAAAGATACACTTGTTTTGGATGATGGTGAGACCAAAGTTGAAAATGTTTTTACGTCTAGAAGGTTTGAAACACAATCTATTAAGTGAGTCAATTTTGTGATCAAGTATAGTTTAATTTTCAATTCAGATTGTTGTGACATTAGTAAAGATGGTAAACATATCGCTATTCCAACAATCTATACATTGTTGATGATGTCGAAAGTGAAAAGTGATGTTTGAGTCAGGTAGATGAAAGTTGGTTATGGCATAGGCGGATGGGACACATGAACTTTGATAGTCTTGTTTAGATCAGCAAAAAGGTAGCTGTTAGAGACATGCCAAAGCTCACTAAACCATCAAACATTTGTTGCAAAAAATGTCAATTTGAAAAGCAAACAAGGAAGAGTTTCAAATCAAAAGAGTGTTCCAGCACAAAGCCTCTTGAGTTGATACATACAAATTTATGTGGGCCTACAAGAACTAGGAGTATGCAAGGTGAAAAGTATCTTATGCTTTTGATTGATGATTTTTCAAGAATGGCTTGGGTTACATTTTTGAAGGAAAAATCAGAGGCACTTGAGAAGTTTAAGGCCTTTAAAGCCTTAGTGGAAAATGAGAAGGGTCTGAAAATTAAATGCTTATGTTCAGACAATGGGGGAGAGTTCACATCAAATGAGTTTGTAATTTTCTGTGAAAAACATAGCATAAAAATACAATACTCAACTGCAAGGGCACAACAACAAAATGGAGTTGTTGAGAGGAAGAACATAATAGTCCAAGAAATGGCTCGAAGTATGATGAATGATTCTTTTTGGAGATAGGCAACCCATACTGCTGTTTACATTTAGAATAAGGGGCTGATTAGAGAAAAGCATGACAAAACTCCATATGAAATTTGGAAAGGTAAGACTGCTTCAGATAAGTATTTCAAAATTCCTCGTTATATTAAGAGGGATGAAGATAATCTTGGGAAGTTTGGTTCCAGGGTTGATGAAGGTATTTTCTTAGGATACTCTTCCAAAAGTAAAGCTTATAGATGTTTTAACAAAAAGATTATTGAAAGTGCTAATGTAAAGGTTCATGAAAATGCTAACATTTATGACAAGGTGCAAGATGATGATGGTAGTTGTCAAGTAGATAAAGAAGAAATTACTGTTCAACAAACACCTTCAAGTGTTCAACATGGGACAATAGATGCAAATTCTAGGTCATTTGATGTAAATTCTGAAAATGTATCTTCAAGTGTTCAACATGAGATAACAATTAAAACTACAAAAAATGCACCTACAAATGGCAAAGGTAAAAACACTTTCAGGACCTTTTTGAAGACTTCATCAAAGTTTGTTCAAAGAAATCACCTATTGATCAGATATTGCAAGAAGATAGACCAACAACCACAAGAAGAAATGTCAACTATGAAGATGAAGATATCTCCTTGATGTCCATGATTGAGCCAAACAGTTTTGAGGAGGCAGCCGAAGTTAAACATTGGGTGAGGGCCATGAAAGAACTTGATCAGATTCAAAAAAGTGAAACTTGGGAACTTGTCCCAAGGCCCAAAGACATGTAATGCCTGCCAAAAAACCCTAGAGAATTAAGCCAACTAACAACCTAACTAAACATCATATAGATAATTAAAAAAAAAAAAAGAGTTACAACATCACATTAAAATTTAAGGAGATTCATACATTTAATTGACATGACTACATAACATTAATGCACAAGCGGAAGTAAATTCATATTAACTCAATTACATTCCCTAAGGTACCCTAACATCATTACTGAAATGCAACATTAGAATAGATATGTGCAACATTTATAATGATACATGATACATCTCCTACTTTAGTCAATGCCGTTTAATTAAACATAGCTAAGAACGTGCTCATTTAAACCATAGTCATGATAACCATGAGATATAGCATAACCAACACTTCTAGGGTACTATGTTCATTTTAAGCGCCAATATCAAATTTTCATAACCTATCAAATCTTGCAAGCATAATGAATCTATCCATTCCTATATTATAGCCGATACCATCATCGTATAGATTAGACATGATAACATCATTACATTAATTCTTACATCTTATGCATAATTTCTATTACAATTTACACCTATCTTTACAATAAGAATATTATGATACAATGATCACATGAATGATATACCAATAGAAGTGCATAGATGAATCTTTACATATAACAGAGATTACATTCGCATCATAAATCCATAGCACTGAAACTGAAGAGAAAAAGAAACATCCACTTGCTCACGAACAACCATGAGACATCCCAATGGAAGAGGGCACCAACCACCCGACCATGTGGAACCAAAAAGGTCCACCCCCCATGCTCCGGAGAATGACATAAGGCCCCACACACATTACTTGACCTAGGTCGACACCTATACATCCAAGGGAACATAACATAGACAAGACTAAAACAAACTGAAGGACTAAACAACATAAGACAGGCTCAACATAAAACATAAACTCACCAGAGGCTTCTACACAACACAAGGATTAAGGTCCTAGAAACACATAGGGAAGAGTGTCATCACATGCCTTCAACATGGGTTTTCCTATTAGTCTCTCCCTCTCCAAACTCCAGACCCCGGGGCCCGTTTGATGCACATGTGAAACCAAACAATCCTTCCATGGAGGCAAGGAAGTCGATCTGCCATAGAAGCCTTCCCAATCTCATCCCGAGTCTAAACGAGCACTCTAGGCCATGAGATCTCATTCTCTGTCTATATGAGCACATGAGGCCTGACTGAGGCACCAACAATTATCTTAGTAATGTGTGTTCAACCCAACCCAGTTTATTTAATTTAATGTTATCACTCGATTAACTAACTCTCAGTGAGATTTCCAGGTAGCCACTTGAGGGTCCCGACACCCACTTGAGGGTCACTCCCCCTAATATGCTCCTAAAACCTAGGATACAAGAGAACCACAACAATACATAAAGAATCATAACAACACCATCTCATGAAACGAGATCTCATAAACAGAAATAGGACTTCCATAAGAACCAATCAACATAGGGGTTGTGTCCTGAATCAACATCATAAGCATAGCCATTGATCCATTGTCATCAAACATGGCATTGGGCCTATATACACCACTCCAAATACAAAAATCCATACATGATAACGTGAAACATCATAGAATCATAAACCGTTGGTTCCATCACATAAACTGAACCATAGCATCACTTCTGACCCACAAATCTTCCCTTTAACCAATAGCTCACAAAGCATCATCATGAAATCAAAATCAATGAACGAGCACATGCAACTAGAAGAAAACACATAAGTTCTTTTCAACACAACAATTCAAACACAAAAAATCAAGACGAGAGCAAACTCCCACACCCAAGCCTCTAGTCCATCCATCCGGAGGGCAAAAAAAATGAAATAGCACATATGCAACATAAAGTGGCACATTTACAACATAAACTGGTGCATTTACACCATAAAGTGGTGCATACACTCTCTGTTCAGACGCATTTACAACAAAAGAAAGACTGAGATCCCAAAATTGGTTCGGAGAGCCAAAACTGTAAATCAACTGATTTGCCACCTAAAGTGGGGCATATGACAAGTCTTTTAATGCTTTTGCAACTTCTTTTTGCGCATTTGCAACATCTTTTGGCACATTTGCACTCTATTTTAGCACATTTGCAACATTATCATGATTGCGAACTTGAGATGACTTAGGGCTCAAATCCCGACACCCAGACGACCAAAAAATGCAAAATCTAACGAAGACCAATTTGAGATGGGTGAGTTTCCTACACAAAAATTTAATTAGATCACACTCATGACTAAAACTCAACTCACAAGACATTAAACACTAAAAACAACCCCTTAAAATAGTGAAACTAGAGCACCCGAAAACAACCATTCTACAAAACACAAAACAAAAACCTAGAATATTTCCAAAGCACTTGAAACGCTATACAAACATAGAATAAACATTTATTTTCCTTTTTTTGAAGCAAAACTACATTAAAAGTAGGAAAATCAAGAACTCCAACCTGGAAAACGAAGGATAGGACTTTGAAGATGAAGTCAAGCAACCTTCACATGAATAGAAATACAACACGAACAAGAAAGCCTCCAAAATGAAATTCCACATGAAATCCAAGCCTCTCTCCAAAAATCCAGATTTTCAAAAAACCATTCTCCTAAAAGAAACCACATGTTTCATTCCCTAAAACCACTCTCGAAGAATTCCTCCTACATTCTGGAATTTTCAGCACTTGAGCAAAAACCACCTATTCCAAAAACTCTCCAAAAACTATTCTCCCCAAAATCACCAAAAATACATGCAAAACCCAAAAAAACATTCTTTCCTCTTGAATGAGAACCCAAATAGCAACTTCCCATGCAAACACAACATCACTCCTTATCCATATTTGAAAGAAAAAATAATAATAATTAATTACCAAAACACAACTCCAAATAACCAATAAAATAAAAATAAAAATAAATAATTAAATCCATAAATAAACATAAATCAATAATAATATAATTTCATAAGATAATATCAATACAATATTATAAGACACAATAAAATTATAAATACATATATATGCATAACATAATCCATAAAATATTATTAATACCATATTATAAGATTCAAAGGTTATGCATAGTTTGAAGGTACTGACTTCGAAGAAACTTTTACTCCTCTTGTACATTGAGAAGCTATTAGAATGTTCTTGGCTTTTGCTTCTTTCAAAGGTTTTAAAGTTTTTCAAATGGATGTTAAATTTGCTTTTTTGAATGTTAATTTGAATGAAGAAGTTTATACAGAGCTAGACTAGACAGTTATTTGCAGCAGCAGGGATTCAAAAGAGGGATAGCAGACATCAATTTCTATGTCAAAGAAGAAGGTAATCATATGTTGATTGTTGTAGTTTATGTTGATGATTTGATTTTTGGTAGCGATTGTGAAGAGATGTGTAAAGTTTTTGCTACCAGTATGAAGGAATTTGAAATGTCTATGTTGTGTGAGTTGTCTTTCTTCCTTGGTTTGCAAATTCATCAATCAGATAAAGACATTTTTATTTCTCAACAAAGTATATTAGAGAGATGTTGAAAAGGTTTAGAATGGAGGATTGTAGTCTTGTAAGCACTCCTATGGTGACAGGATGTAAGTTAAGTAAAGATGATGATTCTTCGGATACTAATCAATCATTGTACAGGTCTATGATAGGAAGTTTATTGTATGTTACAACTACTAGACTTGACATTATGCAAGTTGTTGGTTATGTTGCTAGATTTCAGGGTACTCCTAAGGATACTTATGTTCATGTAGTTGAAAAGACCCTTAAGTATCTTAAGGGTACTATGGATTATGGGTTATGGTATCCTAAAGGTAATGATTTTACACTCACAACTTATACAAATGCAGATTGGGGTGCTCAATTGATGATAGAAACAACACAAATGGAGGTGCATTATCTCTAGGTGGTTGTTTTGTTTCATGGTTATGTAAAAAGAAGGCTTCTACTTCTTTGTCTACAGCTAAAGCAGAGTACATTGCAATAGTGTCTCATTGTACACAAGTTTTATGGATGAAGTAAACAGTGAAGGATATTAAGGTAGAGTATGATCATCCTATATCTATCTTTTGTGACAACACGAGTGCTAGTAATATTTCTAAAAATCTAGTTATGCACTCTAGGACTAAACATATTCCTATTATGTATCATTTTTTGAGAGAACAAATTAGTAATCAACAAGTTAAGTTGGAATATGTTTCTACTAAAGAGCAAATTGCAGAATTGTTTACTAAGCCTTTGCCAAAGGAAACATTTGAATGCTTGAGAAAGAAGTTGGGAGTGATTTCACTCCATCATTGAAGCGTTCTTTTACCTCAGGGGTGTTCTCATCACTATATTCTATCAGCCCCATTTTAGTTTTGCAGATTCATATCAGTCATTAATGTCAAAGGGGGAGTAGTAAGTCAGGGAGAGCAACTTTGTTTCAAAGAAGTTTTTGTTCCAGTTTGGTTTCAGATGGAGTTGCCATTAATGACAAAGGGGGAGATTGTTGAATATGTTGTCATTGATGTCAAAGGTTGATGATCAAGGTCGTATAAATTTTGTGGATTACTCAAATTAATAGAGAATTGGAATGAGCTGCTTGATTGTCTGTTTGAGTTGTTTGAGCTACTTGCTTGCTTGGTTGAGCTACTTGGTTCTCTGGTTGAGCTACTTGGCTATGCGCTTGAGCTACTTGGGTGTCAGCTTCAGCTGGTTGCTTGTCTACTTCAACTGCTAGCTTGTCTACTTCAGTGTGACTCATTATCAATAAAACTTTCAAATTTACATTTTCTTGTTTGTAGAGCTTATTGGTTATTTAACACATTTTATTTTGGAATGATTTCAGTCATGCAATGGTTACTAATAGGAGTAATCGTCACTTATTTTTAAGTTGTGTAGCGCTTAAATAGGGAAGTGCTAATTAATACTACATGCAAGGGTATTGTGATGTGTTTTGAAGTGGCATAACTATTTTGAGCTTGAAAAATAAATGATATTTTTTTGGCATTATTTTTTGAATAAAAAACTGACTGAGTTGAGTTCTGGGGTATGGGGAGACATTAATAGTTTTTGAGCAGTTTAAAAAAAAAAAGGGAACCCTAATCTTATGGCACAACAATGTGGATGCTATTATCGGCATAGACTTTTGGCACAACAATTATTGTGTAGCCTATTATTGGCATTGATTGATTGTGGTAGGTGGTATCCTTTATGACTCACGTTTTGATTTTTTTTGTGGTGCTCGCGTTTCATCCTCAGTTAAAATCTTTCTTCTAATTGATATATGCTTGGAGGTTGAAGGTTGTTTTAGAGAATTGTTTTGATGAAGAGAAGTTAAATCATTTTCTGTTTCCTCCAGTTCGTGGCATTTATTGAGAAAATTGTAATACTTTCTTGCATATCGTGAATCTCTTGAGCTGTGTTTGTTTGAATGTTTGAGGAGCTTATTTTTTAACAAGAGAGTCTGACATTGAACTCTTGTACTAGTTCCATTTTGGTCTTTATCAACTACTGCCAGCAAGACTGAAGTTTTATAAATGTTGTGTGGGAGTTGTTACTGAGATGACATCTCATCGCAGATTTGCTGAAGATTGAGGAACATTAGTAAGGCTCTCATATGAATTTTGGCGAGTCAAGGTTGATACATGTTTTTTGAGTTATATTATTTCATCCTCAAATTTGGACTTACAGTAAAAGAAAACGTGGGATTAGCTCAAATGATACTTTGCTACAAATTAAAAGTGGTTGAATGCTAATTTCTTCGGGAAGGTTTGGCATGGTTGTTCTTTTCAGACAGTTGGTGTAATGAATGGGAGTGTTGTGTATTTCTTGGTACGATGTTTTAAGTGTTGAGTGGATTTTGATTTTTTTTTTTAAAAAGGTGTTTCTTTTGAGTTGGTGCTTCAAAGAGGGTTGGTGCTCTCAGAAATTTTTTTAAACTCGGACTCGTCACGGACTCGGCAAATAAAAAAATTGGACTCGGACTTGGACTCGTGAAAGACTCGGCAAGGACTCGACAAAAAACCAACCATAGTTTTACAAAAAAACATAAAGAAATTAATGCATTTAGAGAACAAAAGAGCCATAATGAAACATTACACAGGTCATATGATCTCCAAACACTCAATATTTGAAATTTCATCATTCATACTCATAGAATCATACTCATTACTCATAGTTTCAAACTCTAAAATGTATAATAGCAGCATAAGTTTATAAATGTTTACAAAATTACATATAATGATATGTCCAACTCCAAATGTGAAAAACAACAATAAACAAACTAAAGAGAAGACTACATCTCCCTCTTTGCACTTCTCCTAATATATTTTTGAGGCCTTGAGCTAGAATTAGTAGTAGTGGGTGTTGTGGTATCTAAATGGTGAGACGATTCTTCTTCTAAATGAAAGTCCTCATCTTCGTCCTCATCTTCATCCTCCCCCATTTCCTCCAATCTTGCTCCTTCTGCTTCTTATGATGCTCCTCTCTCTATTTCTGCAAGTTCTTCTTCGGTAAGGAGGACATCATCACCATCATTTTGTTCATTCACGGTCCAATCACCATATGGATCAATTTCATCCAAGTCAATGGCCTCATGTGAAACACCCTCGACCTTTCTAACTCGAAGGCGAAGGTTGTACCGAACGAAAACAAGATCATTGAGCCGCTTTTGTGTCAATCTATTTGTCTTGTTTGTGTGAATGCTCTCAAATACACTCCAATTTCATTCACACCCAGAAGCACTGCATGGCTGAGACAAAACATGAACGACTATCTTTTGAAGATTAGGCGTGCCAGCACCATAATTCTCCCACCATAAATCTACAAAAGACATTTAAAAATATTAGAATTGAGAAAAAAATGTAACAATCAAGTTTGTAGTTTTTTTCTTGCAGTATTGAACTAAGTTAATTTTTTACCTGGTTCTTGTTTTCCTCTCCTATCAATTGCTAGTTGTGATGAGAAGAGTCTCCCCCCTGCAGTCTTGTAGATTTTGAACAATGAACATTTCCAAATTCATAAATAGATAGTCAAAGTGTCAAACTCAAATTCAATATTGAACATTTCGAAATTTATAAATAAAGATAAACTCATAGTGTAATTGCAAATGTCAAATCTCACCTCCAACTCATCAAGACCCTTGTCTCTCAACTCAGGATCAGGTGCCATCTTATGAATGCATGAAATAACACCTGCCATGACCTCCTCATCAGTGCTAAATGAATCAGAGAAGTAGAACTTCGGGCTCAAGAATTAGGCGAAGGCATGTATCGGTTGGTGGAGTTGGTTTGTCCACCTACGATCAATGATGCACCAAAGGATTTCACTTTTTCTTGTATTTCCACGATAGTAATGCGAAATGGCCTCTTTGGCCCTATCCATGGCCTCATAAATGAAACCCATTGGCATGCCCTCTCCATCCACCATACGAAGAACCCTTACCAAAGGTTTTGTCACCTAAAGAAATGAAAACAAATTTTAAATTAGTACAAAATTAACCCCTAAAAAATAAAATCAGCAAATAGATTATCTTGTATAAAATTTACTTTTGTTTTTATTACTTACCGTAGTCAACTCCTCTCCATTTTTGTCGAACCCTTCATTAAAAACAATGCTTACAATCTTCTCTGCTTCAGGTTTTCTAGCATATGCAAACCCCAACCAAGCATCAGACACAAACATCTGCTTAAGATGAGGAATGTCACTAAGAATGTTCTGCAAAGTGATGAAGTGGCTAGCAAATCGTGTCACTCCAGGTCGCACAAGGTTCTTGCCATTTGTGTGTTTCCTCATCAAAGCAAGCACCCAAGTATGGTTGTAGATGAATTTGGTGACACTTCTTGCATCTTCAACCACCTTCTTCACCCATGTAATTTTCCTAATGTCCTCTAGCATCAAGTCCAAGAAATGTGCAGCACAAGGACTTCATGTAATCGTAGGATGCCTCTCCATAAGCATTCTTCCTCCAGATACATATGCAGCTGCATTGTCCGTGATAATTTGGACAACATTTTCAACTCCAACTTCCTGAACCACCCCATCCAATAGATTACACAAAGTCTCTGCAGTTTGTATTTCTTTTGAGGCATCAACAGACTTTAGGAATACCATTGCACCATTTGAAGCCACCAAGAAGTTGAGAAGAGTCCTATTTTGTCCATCTGTCCGTCCATCGGATAAAATGCTGCATCCTTTTCTCTTCCATTATCTTTTCTGATCATCAACCATAACTTGTGTATTTCTTACAGCTTGCTCTAGCAATGGCCCACTTAAGTCATAACTTGTTGGGGCCTTAAACCCCTTACCCGCAACTGTAAATGCATTAACCAAAGCTTCCCAATACACATTGTTTGTTGCATTGAAAGGTATATAATTGTAAAACCAAAAGTTTCATGCTTCTATCTATTCCATCCTGTACCTTCAAGTGAAGGTTGTGCACTTTGAACATTGCGTGGTACAAAAAAATTAGGGTCTATTCTAACAGGCGTGGCACTAGCCTCACCCTCATTGTCACCAAAAGATGAATGTGATTGACGACCACGAGTGTGACTAATGGGTCCCGAAGTGGACAATGTGGGATCCATTGCAGCTGCCATGGCTTCTTTTGTTTTTTTGCTTTTCTTCCTTTTGCATATCATGCTTAGCAAGAAGGGCCTTCATCTCTCTAATAATCTTAGGAGTTGTTTTGGGGCATATCTCCACACCATATCTAGGTATTTGTGTAAGGTGGTATTTTAATCTATTGATTCCACCCTTCATCCATATTGTACATTTTGTGCAAGTGACTTCCCCCTTTTTGCTTCCAGGAATCCCATATTTCCATGCTTTATCTTTTTGTCTTCCTGGCCTTGGGGTTGCCCTTGGAGTTGAACTTGCCATTGCTGATTTAACATGGAAAAATTAAAAAATCAGCAGGTTTTGTGGAAAATCAACAATAAAAATGATAATAAATCATTTGGGAAAAATAGCAATAAAAAACAAGAAAAAAATATAAGGAAATAAGTTAGGTTAGGAGATAGAAATTTTTTTGGTAGAATACCCCTTGTTTTTCAAGATTTTTTGGATTTTCAAAACATGGAAATGAAAAAAAAAAAGAGGAAACATCCTTACCTAGATCTCTTTTGCTGATTTAATCTTCTTTTCTCGCCTCCTTCAAACCCTACAAACCTGTTTTCACCAAGAAACAAAGGCAAATGAATGAAAAAATTGAAAAAAAAACACTTTATAATGCTTATGGGCGTCATTCGTGGGTCGCGTGAGTCCGTCTAATAGACTCGCGAGTCCATGCATTAGACTCGTATGAGTCCATTAGAAAGACTCACGAGTCTTTCAAATAGACTCGCCAGGACTTGCCTCGCGAGTCCTTGGCGAGTCGACTCGTGGCGCCACTAGACTCGCGAGTCCGTGGCGAGTCCACGAGTTTTTAAACTATGGCTCTCAGTGAGTTGTTGCTCACTTTTGTAATCAAGGTTGGTGCCCATTTGTTAATGAAATCTATTGTATGTTGTGGTTTTTTAACCGAAATGGTTTTCCATGAGAAATTTTGTGTTTGCATCTTGGTGGTTGCTCTCTCCAAGTTTTATATAGTTTCTTGTTAGTAAAAAATTTAAAATATTGATTCAACCCTCCCTCCCCGGCCTCAGTATTTTTTGTTTGCTTTTGAAAGAGAAATCGACTTGCCTCTAGCAGGGCAGAGAAGCTTGCAGCTATACATAGCATCTTGCATCTCACTGACTGCAACATGCTTTAAGTACAAGGAGAGTCTAGCAGCTCAATAGGATGTAGAACCAAAGGATTTAACATAGGTTGATGAAGATGTAGCATATACAAGCTTGGTTGGTATTGCTTTGGAGGAGCTTGACCTTGAGGACTCTAGTAGTTCGAGTGATGAGGAGTTTGGTGTAGGCTTTGGGGATAAATGCTGATTTGAGGCATTGGGTTATTAGTCAAATGTAGCTTTAAATGTAATCATCATTTTGAATACAATATAAATATATTGATATTCAACATTTTCATTGTTCAATCAATGCAATATCAAATATGTTTAAGTATTTCAAAGTTTGATAAGTTATTTATCGTATATTCTTCATAACTATTTTAAAAGTTTTTAATTACTATATATATTTGTGTTGCTGTCCCCAAATCTAGGCTCTTGGTCCCCTTATCTCTGCCATCCCCCTATCTTGAGACTCCATGTAACATTGTTTTTTTCTTAACCTGGTTATGACATGACATTCCTTAATGCCATTGTAGAACCTCTTGGCATAACGACATGAAAGCATTTTGGAGGTGTATGTACGTTTGAATCATTTTTTCTTTAAATGATTTTTTTAATTTTCTTAATAAAAAATGGGAAAAGCAAAATGAAAACAAGAGAATGGGGAAGACCTTTTATCTAGTTGTAATGTCCCCACTTTGAAATAGAATTTAATAATAAATAATAATAATAAAATTAAAATATGAAAAATTATGATTTAAATATAAAAGAATATGATTAAATATAACTAAAATTTAAATAAGTTAATGAATGGTCAAAAGACATAAAATGAAAAGTTGTGACTCCCTCAAACATGAGATATAAATAATAAAAGGGAGAAGAGAACATCATTTGAGAGGGGGATAATTTGGAATTCGGAAGTGCAGATCTGATTATGAAAGGTTGTGTCCCTTTCAAAGGGCAGAAATAATGAAGAGTTGCACTCTTTCAAAGGGTGCTAATGGTGAAAAGGTGTCTCTTACCAAAGGGCATACATGATGAAGAGGTGTGACCTCTCCCTCACATTGGGAGATATAAAGGAAAGAACAGAAGGCAGAAACGAATCCAATGAAGGAAGAACTACTATGACAGCATAGGCTTAGTTGGAAGAGCCTATTCAGCATACTCACAACTGTGAGAATCTACTTCTCCAACCCTGCCATTATTGCATAAAAACCAAGGTATGTTCAGATGTCAGAAATAGATATTTATTGAGCAATACGCTGTTACGTTACTGTGCATATCTTAATGAAGACATACCATTTAATTGGTATCTCTGTTTATCCACTAGAATATGAATTAGCCATAAGGAAATAGTCTGTAATATGAATCATATCAGATCATAACTGTTGATGATATGGTCACTGGTTTATTAATGCACATTCATTTCGCATGTAATGAATAAGTTTTGTTTGTGTATTTTGTGAGGAATGGATATAGGTGTAATCTAGTGGCAACAAGGGGTTCGCAAGTGGTCATAAGGGCCCCTGGAATCAAGAAGCCAGATTGCACCCTCTATGCCAAACCCACAAGTAAGACTTATATGGGTAATGGACTTGAAGGACAAGCAACATGGGCCGCTAAGTCTAGTAAGGAGTTTAGAAGCAACCATTCCTTGGACTTGGTAAACAACAGACCCAAGCAACCCTTTCATGTCTTGGTGTATAGGTAATGGGCTTGGAAGGGACAACAACATGGGCCGCCGAGTCTAGCAAGGAGGTTAGAAGCAACCATTCCTTGGACTTGGTAGACAACAGACCCAAGCAACCCCTTTATGTCTTGTATACTGTTGATGTGTCTTTTGTACACGACCAAACACAAAATAAAATACCTAAAGGTACCTTATCCTCTCTTGAACAAAGTTCCTGACTGTTGAAGATCTCGCCAAAGGATCAGTCAGAGTAACTCCAAGGTTCTGTTATGTAGGATCTCTACGTGTGGATAAGTTCTCTGTGGTATGATGTGATTTTGCTGGAATCACAAGGGGACTTACACTTGATGACTTGAATGTCTGATTCGCTGGAATCACAAGTTCTATTTACGAACTAGAAGACAAACAAATGGCAAAAGACGCAAGGTTCAGGAAGTCTACTCTACTACCTAGAATGCGAGAAGATGGATGAACGACTGGTGGAGTCCTACTAGGTTGGGTCTCACCATCAGGCTTGAACAATCTGACACCAACTCAGTGCGATCTTCTAAGGAATGTTTCCAATACGTTCAAATCGTACACCATTAGACACTGATCACCATTCAAGATAATGCATGAACAATAGATGTGTACGACTTAAGATTAAGCTCATTTTATGCCAGTTGACCACGCAGGGCGCACTTACAATCAACAAGAGGCTAGTGGTATGGACTAGACGGATTCCACACAGGTGCATTCAACAACTTCTTTCATTCAATTTAATTATCTATCATCTAAAATGAAGATTCAACAAGAGACCATGCATATTGCAACGAAACAACACACTTCACCATAACTTCAATGAAAATGGAGTTTGTTTACAATCACTGGCAACAATTTCTTGCCTTGTCCTCCTAATTTACTCTAATTTCTATTCTATTAGCTGACTATTCACTATTTCTAACTATTCACCCCACTACTGACTATTGACTAACTATCATTAGCCTTTACAAATGAGGAGCCGGGACTTATATAGCGCTCACAATACAATTCAATGGCCCAAATCAATTTGAGATCAATGGCCGAGATTTTACAACAAAAACCCTAATTAGGGTTTGTTACAACAAACTCAATTCTGGCCAATGAAAAAAATTGCATTATTTGGACACATGTCCTCTTTGGAATATTCGACCAATGGATAACCGAGGTAGGTACATCGAAGTTTGTGCCATCTTTGATGAGTCAGGTACATTGAATCTGGACACGTTGAGGTGGACCAATCCGACTGGAGGAGTGATGACTAGGATGCCACCTTGTCTGACACTTGCAACTTGGTAGATATTCAATTTGATGATGCTGACAAGCTAACTTTAATTAACTCTTTTGAAACTGTCTGCCTCTTCAACGAACCCTTGCTTTAACCTCCTTTGTCTTCAATGTGCAGGATGGATGGTGTACCTTTCCTTGGAACGCTGGATTGGAAGATGTCGTCCTTGATGATGTTGGACTGGAGAAGGTCGTCCTTGTTGATGCTGGACTAGAGAAGGTCGTCCTTGTCTTGGCTTGATCTTCTTTCATCTGCAAAAACAAATCAAAAGATGATTAAGGACATAATAAATTCATTTCAACATAGTATTTCACACCTTAAATCATCAACAAAAGATATTAAAATGAAGTTAGTTCAAGACTCTTTCTAGGGACAGGCCCTATAAGAATTTCGCCCTGGACCCTCTGGAAGGGTCAGGAGCGAATTTTGCATTCTTGGTTCATTTAGACCTCCTTTCAACATTACCTCACAATTAGCTCCTCGCCTGGCCCCAACAAGGTGAAAAAAATAGCAGTTTCAAAGGATTTCGCCCTAGACCCTCTGGAAGGGTCAAGAGCGAATTTTGCGTTTTTGGACAAATTCCATCATGTCTCTACTCCAAAATGCCTTCCAAGGCAAGCATATGCTATCCTTCTCCTCACCAAAGGCTAGGAATCTACAACCTGACCTTCCTCATGGGCAAACTAGGTGATTTTGGGAATTTCGCTCTGGACCCTTTGGAAGGTTCAGGAGCGAAATATACTCTTTAGCTCAAAATCCTTACCTCTTGGACTCAAAACCTATTGAAACACATGCCTATGGCCATCTTTAGGTCCAATTTGCCTTGATCATTGTCTTGGCTTAGCTCAATCTTGAAGGAAAAAGGACATTTTGTGAATTTCGCCCTAGACCCTTTGGAAGGGTCAAGAGCGAAATTCACCCTTTAGGCCTAATTTTCAATCTCCTTCACTTCAACTTATCTAGACTCCTTTATTTTGAATCCTCTTCTCAATTTGGCAGTATTGGTTTGATCCTCACAAGGCTTAAAAGGTCAATTTTATTCAAAAAACTAGCCAGGTACAGGACCTATCTAGAATTTCGCTCTGGACCCTTTGGAAGGGTCAGGAGCAAAATTCCAATTTTAGCTCAAAATATGCATCTTTAATGGTCAAGAGTCTATCCCAGTCAATCCAAATGGTATCTCTCATCCTTGTTTAGGCCTGACTTCACTCAAATCTTGAAGAAAAAGGTGGTTTTAGGGTTTTTCGCTTTGGACTCTTTGGAAGGGTCAGGAGCGAATTTCTTGTTTGTAGCTCACTTCTCCATCATTTCAACTTCAAATCACCTCACAAGGCAAGGAAACACTTCTCTTCTCTCATCCAACCCAAGTTTGACTTGATTTTGTAAGAAGAAAAAGGTGATTGAAGAATTTTCACCCTGGACCCTTTGGAAGGGTCAAGAGCGAATTTCTTCCTCTTAGCCCAAAATCATCATTTTGGAGACAACAATCAACTCAAAGGCAATCTCAAGGGCATCTTTCACCTTGGTCTAGGCATGGCTTGGCACACATTTGAAAGGAATAGGTAGATTTTAGGATTTTCGCTCTGGACCCTTTGGAAGGGTCAGGAGTGAAAATTTTGATTTGGTTCAATTCCTTCAGTTTTAAGGATTTCTATCAACTTGAAGTCACTCTTAGGGACATCTCCTCCTTGATTTTACCTTTAGCCCACACTTGATCTAGCACAAAGTTAATAGCAAAGAGAGGTTTTGAGAAAATTCGCTCTGGACCCTTTGGAAGGGTCAGGAGCGAAAATCTCATTCTTGACCAAAAATCATCATTCTTTCAACTTGAAACTTCATTGCAAGGTAAAATCTCATCTCTCTTCGCCCTAGGAACAAGGTTTCAAGCCTAAGAAAGGTAAAAAAAGTAGGCTTGTAAGGAATTTCGCTCTGGCCCCTTTGGAAGGGTCAAGAGCGAAATTCACCTTCTTGGCTAGAATACTTCATTTTTTCAAAGCTTTCAAACATTTCCAAAGTCCAAACATGTCCACTCTTCCCTTCAAAATGCCTTGCAAATCAAAATTTGGTCAAATAAGGCAAGAAATGAGTCTTAGGTTGATTTTCGCTCCAGACCCTTTGGAAGGGTCAGGAGCGAAAATCACAATTTGGGCTTGATTGTTCATTTTTCAAACTTCAATTTTCTCGTGGAGGCAAATATAGATCGTTTTCCATCTAAGGAGCAAGGTTTCAAGCTAATACAAGGGAGCAAATGAAGTTTATAGGGAATTTCGCTATGGACCCTTTGGAAGGGTCAGGAGCGAAATTCTCTTTTAGGCTAAAACCTTGATCTTCCAAAGCATCCCACTCCCTCTCAAGGCAAAAACATACCCATTCATCCTCCATGAAGCCAATGCCTAGCCAAAATAAGGAAGAAAACAAGAGTTATAAGGATTTTCGCTTTGGACCCTTTGGAAGGGTCAGGAGCGAAAATCATGTTTTGACCTTGATTCTTGATTTTTCAAACTCTAATCTTCCTTGGGAGGCAAACATAGATCCTTATTCATGCATCTCCACCTTGGTCCTGACTCTTGCTAAAGGAAAAATGAGTGTTTTCAAGAATTTCGCTCTAGACCCTTTGGAAGGGTCAGGAGCGAAATTCACATCCTTGGCTAAAATCTTCACCTCATCCACCTTTACTCACCTCCTAAGGTTAGAACATGTCAAGACACCCCCAAACATGCCTAAGGAACTATGAAATTGGTCTTGACAAGTGATAAGTTGAGGTGCACAAGGATTTTCGCTCTGGACCCTTTGGAAGGGTCAGGAGCGAAATTCCTAATCTTGGCCAAGATCCTAACTTCATTTTCACATTTCTTCATTCAAACGGGCGTTTTTACCTTCATTCAAGCTTGGGAATGCGTTAGTTCTAGGTTTTGGTCAAAGTAGAATGTCTTATGGAGAATTTCGCTCTGGACCCTTTAGAAGGGTCAAGAGCGAAATTCGCTTTGGACCCTTTGAAAGGGTTAGGAGCGAAATTTGACATTTTGGTCTCTCCGTCAGGATCATTTTATGGATTATAACATTTAAGTATAAGAAAGATGAAAAGAAGGGAGGAAAGAAATGTCAATTCAGAGATGACTGGCCAAGGATCTAGGGCAAGAACTTAAGGAAATCAATAAAAAAATAAGTAGCAACAAACAAGAACGACTTGGTTGAAAGTCTAGAATCGATAAAAACTATCTTTATAGAAACCTACCCCTACCTCGATAGTTCTATGGTGGATGGCAGGGGTGGGTGGGTGGGAGGAACCATAAGGTTGGGATGTCAGCCCGTAGGGCCCTCCCGATTTTATATCCCTTCTTATACTTTAAGTTATATTCTATATATACTATCAGGATGTTTGAGAGTGGTTTCGGACCTCCAGGAGTTATATTGCAAAATCTAGTTTTTTGAGGATTCTTCAGTTTTCTAGACTTAGTCAAATTTTAGGATCAGGACATTCCAGACTTAGCCAAATTTCAGGATCAGGACATTCCAGACTTAGCCAAATTTTAGGGCATTTGAAGATCAGGATGACATTCCAGACTTCATCACTCACCAACTTGACCTAGCTCGGACCTTCAAGAATGATACTCACTCACCAAGCAAGACACAATTAGCAACAAGAGCAAAACCAGGCCCTAAGGAAGACTTTCAAAGAAACCCTAATTCCGGGGCCCCAAAGACTCACCTCGGCTCAAGCAGAGCCTGCCATCCTAGTGATCCCCTTGGCGACACTCATCCTGCAAAGGCTAACAGACAAAACCCTAAAAGACCTAGAAAACAAACCCCAGAAGGCAAAAAGAAGGGGTCCCCATTTGCAATGGGGGCGACGTGTGAATACGTCACAACATATACCCACTCTTTCTGTTGTTACCATAGAATAGATTATGACTGATTAAGAATGGATATGCTTGTAGGTGTTAGCCTTTCCTTGTGGGTGCAGGTTATCTTTATAAGTCTCCACTCCTCTAATACAAGGCAAGTCTCAAGCCCTATTTCTGATTTATAAATTTATGAATTCTTGATTGCAGTAGGATATTAGATTCAAGGATAATTACATTGAGTACTATGATAAATATCTATTTCAGATGTACTGTTAGCAAGTTAAGAAAGAAAATTGTCTCCTAATCAAGCAAATTAATTCAAGTCATAAATGTATTGAAATTAGGTAATTGTTGTATGTAAGGCCTATACCTAATAGGGAACATTACAGTAGTTCAAGGGCAAGCTTAATGGTGTCACTTTGCTACAACTTAGAGTATGCAAGCTTTTAAATAAGTGGGAGATATTGTTCGAGTGGCTGATGTAGATTCTCAAGATTTTAATTTTTTCATGCCACAATAAAATAATAAAGAGGAAAAGAAGGATGTTTCTTTTTTTAATTTTTTTAATCTAGGGTTGCTTTAGGAGTAATTATATATCTTCAAATTGTTAGATAAAAATGTGAAGTAAGAGGGATACATTGTACTCCTGCTATTTTAGCTGTAGGTCCTGGGCTGAAAGCTCTATTACGAAACATTTGAGGGTTGATATGCTTGATGACGTAGTACAAGATTTCTTTGATCTTGATGATTTTGATATTCTAATAGGAGCCAACCTTGATAGTGATCTATTTGAATGTCTTAGGAAAAGCAGTAACCTAGTAGTTTCATCATCAAGGCCTAACCCTTTAGTGTAGCTATCTTCGTTGCAGCAATTGTTATTGGCTACATCTACTTTTTGGAACTTTGTACCCAGTTTGTAGGTTGAGTTAACTTTGCAGTGAGTTTGTAGGTTGAGTTTGTACGAAGTAGATTGTAATTGAAAATTTTAAAACTATTAGTATTTAGTTATTATTATGCACTATGCAGTATGCATTGTGCAAAGTAATGTAATCAATGATAGAAGTTACAAAAATCTATATTTGGCAATTCATGGGCTAAACTCTCAATTTAATTTGATCTTTATATCTCTATGCTGTTAAAATGCCTTTAAATTAAATAAAAAACAACAGTTTTTTCTCTTTCTTTCTACATTTTTTTAAAATTTAATTTTTTCTCAATCAAATCCCACTTTCTTGAAAAATCCTAAATATTTTGGTTTGCCAATATTTTTCTGAAAAGATTTTTGCTGCTATGCTCAAAATAATTCCAGTCAACTGAAAATAGATGCAATGAAGTCAAAACTGTTGGGTTAAAGATCAAATATCATGAAGGTGAAAAAATCAAGGAAACACAGGACACGTCCCCTAGCCGTTTTGGGGACAGGGGAACGTCAAGGGGATGTCCCCTTGCCATCCCCGATGCTTGAAAATTCCCTGGAAACGCCCCCAGACATTTGGGGATGTCTCACCGTCCTAGAAACAACGAGCTATCCCCTGTGCCTGAGAACACTTCCAGGCGTGAACAGTAATTTAAAAACATTAAAAAAAATAAAAAAAATTCTTCTTTAATAATGTGGGGGGCCCACAATGGCATTGAAGCAACAAAGTGAACTCTAAAATGCCACAAAGACTTAAAATTAAAACAAAATGTTAACCCAGCCACCGTATTTCTCTTTCATTTTCTCAGTTTCTGCTATTTGCTATGAGATTTTGCATGTTGGAGAAGAGATTGGCATGATGAAGAGGACATTGATAGCCCGAATGAGGCTGAGTTTCATAGACTATTGTATTTTGATGTTTGAGACTTTTAGATATTGATAGACCATATTTTTTTAATTTATGAGACTTCTGTTATAATACTTTATTGAAATTTATTATGTTTTTGATTAAAAAAGCAGTGTTAACTAGGGCGCTGACCCTTTACATAGCCAGAGACTATCAATTTTAAACAGATCAAGCAGGGGTGCAAACCCCAAAAGAACATAGTCGGACAGGCCAAACAAACCTGTCAAACCAGCAACAACCCAACCCAACTCAAGAGTGGGGAGAAATACCCAAAACTTGAAATTTATTATGTTGCTATACTACTGCTCGCATGATTTATTTACATTTATTGCCTTCCCCTAAAAATGGCCCTCTAGGGGATGTCCCGAAAATGCATCCCCTGCTGTCCCCCCATCCCGATCCTCGAAATGCCATGGAACATAGGAAAAAATTGATGCCTTTGGCTGTTTTAAGCTGCAATCTGTCTTTTTTGTGTAGTCAACTGAGCTTTTGGGTAAATAATTCCTTGTGATTTTCTACTAGTGGGGTCTCATACCCCAAATTGGTGTCTCTCTTGCAGTGACCTAAACATGGTGAAAAAAATTCCGTGCATATCACTATTAGAATAATTTGTGGACTGAATTTTAAAATGTGTATAATTTTTAAACAAACTATAGTATCCCTAGGATTTTGAATGCTAGTTACAAGAAGGATTGAGTGTATGGTCATTTTGATTTCTCTGTTTATAGTTTTTGTCAATGTAGACAGTTTTATGGTAATTGCCAAATTTTGTTTTGCAGAAGACTTAAATGTCTTTATTTATTTCAAACGTGTTATAACATATTCTTTCCTTTGGTTACAAATTTGATGTTATATGCTTCTTTCATAATTTTAACCGAGTTGAATGTAGCATTATTTTTAATTCCTTTTGAGTGGAATATTAAGAATATTTTAATGTTGCCAAGAAGGCGTAGAACAATAGTAAGTTGGGGATTTCATGATTAAAATTAATGTCTTAAAAAATATAGAATATTCTAATTATGTTAGTAATAGTGTTTAATTTATTCATGTACATAACAGTGTGTAAACCTTTATGCTGGCTACAGGAAGGGTCATCTACAAATGTTGCTTGTCGTCGTCTTATACGTGAAGCTATTCGTGAACGTCGTTGTAAGGACAATTGTACAGCCATTCTTATTGTCTTCAAGCATCAAGAATCATTTTAAGTGGAATCTTGAAAGTGGTCCTTTTATACTTTCTTTGTCTTTCATAGTTGTATGATAGGTGAATTGTTTTACAAAAATGTATTATGCTAAAAATCACATACATAGGTAATTTGAATAAATGTAAGGGTAGTAGTAAGTATAAGAACTCCCAAGTTAAACATGTAACTCATCAATGGATATTGAACAGCAAGTTAAGTATTTAATGTGCATTTGCCATTTGTTAGACAATGTGTTTCTCTACCAACATGTCAAATTAGTACATCAAAAAACTCTTAAAAATAAAGTTCTCAACTTTTAATCTGATTGTGTTTATTTTTTGTTGTATCTAAGTTTGGATTGAATTCAATGGCAAGGCTAAGTTGAGATAGCCAAATGTCCTTTTTCTAAATGTTCAATAGTACAATGTTATTGACTATTACACGTCTATGGTCTCCAACTATCATAAATGTTATGATAAAAATGTAAAACTTCAACTTTTTTAACCTTTGAGATATCTATTATGTGCATCATGTCCATAATATTTTTTTAACCGTTGAAACATGTATTACATGCCTCGTGAGAATGATAAAGAACAATTGGTGTTTTGTTTTTTTGAATTTTTTTATTGAAGGGTAAAAAGGAGTTTTTTCATGGGGGCAAAATTAGTGAACACAAGGTTTACCATCTAAAAAACAAGGGACAAATTAACTTAAGGTGACTTGAAGTCATATGTCTCTTGATGGCCCTAAACACTGCTAAAAGCCTTACCCATAGAATCATTAAAGTAATTTTTCTTCCTAGCTAATCTCCCCTTTTTTAAATTTTTGATGATAAAGAACAATTGGTGTTTTGTTTTTTTAATTTTTTTATTGAAGGGTAAAAAGGAGTTTTTTCATGGGGGCAAAATTAGTGAACACAAGGTTTACCATCTAAAAAACAAGGGACAAATTAACTTAAGGTGACTTGAAGTCATATGTCTCTTGATGGCCCTAAACACTGCTAAAAGCCTTACCCATAGAATCATTAAAGTATTTTTTCTTCCTAGCTAATCTCCCCTTTTTTTAATTTTTGAAACTGGATCAGAAGAGTCCAAAGGGCTTCTAGGGAACCTTTTGTCTAATTCCATCTTTCTGTATACTTATTTGTAAAGGGTAAGCAAGGAAAATACTAAATCACTTGGATTAGGCTATTGACATTTTTTTCTTGGATTCCACTGGTAGGCTTTCACTAGCAATAGCCCACTCCCTATAATCCACCTCCTACATCCTCCCATTTGAATGCTTCTTGCCAAGAGTCTTAAAACTAGAAATATTATTAATAATTTCTTCAAAGTTAATCTTTACCAGAGAATGCCAAGCCTCTTTGTCTCTATTTGGCAAGGGCAACTCTTCAATAATTTTGGGGTGATAAAGCTCTTTTTAATTTTCTTTTAAGCTTTTTTCTCTAGAAATTATGCTTCCACCTACTATTTGATCAAACAATAACTATTGTGGCTTGCATTGAAGCACCTCTAGAAGGAATCTTCAAAAACAATCTATTGCCCTCAATTTTCAAATTTGGAAGACAAGGTGATCAAAGGATGCACCTTATGCATGCACATCCACTTAATACAAAATTTGGCAAACAAGCATTTTTTGGATTTGGTCATTGCATCAAAAGCTATGAGCTAGCTAAAATAATTAGCAATGCCCATCAAAACCTCCTTGCTATATTTCAATGGCAAGCCTAGGACCCTATTAATGCATTCCTTCTCAAGATCAAAACCTAGTTTCCGTTTTTGAAGGAAAAGCCTTTAGTTATCGAGAAATCACAAGCCATCCAAGAGGGACCTGACACAAGGTTCACAAAGGAGATCAGAAAGAATCTGTTCATTAAAGTTGAGATCTCAATTGGGCCACATAATTTCCATTTTCTCTAAGCCTATTTTCTCAATGAATGTATGTTTGGCTTGGCCCCTAAAATTTTTTCATTAAGAGAATTGTCCATCCTAGAAGACAACCTTTCTATAATTGATTCAAGGCTCTAAGAATGATGCCCTTGTTTTTCTCTACCATTTCCAAAGACAAATTAAGCTGGAATGGAGTAGGACCTACCTTCAACAGCTTTAGCCTAGGAAGGCATCCCACTAATGACGCCTACAACATCAGCAAGCTTAAGAGATGTTATAGGCCTATCCTTGTTTTACTTCAAACATTAAGCACCCATGTTGTTGCATGCATTCTTGTTTCGAGGGTTTTGGTGCCTTGCTCCCCTATTCTATGGTGTTGTTGGGGGATTTTGATCCACGAGGGTGCGCTTGTTTGTTGGGCTTCTTCATGGGTGTTGCTTGTGTTACTTTGGTCAATGCTTTACGTTGTAGCAGTGTGAGGGTTTGGTCCTTGTTTGGTTGGGGCTTGCCTCCCTCTTGGTTTGTGGGGTATGTGTTTTTTATTTGCTCATCCTCTCATTCCCTTTTTTCTTTCTCATGATGGGGCTTTTGTTGTTATTAACATGCTTGAGTTGTTGGCTTCCATTCTTCAGTTTTTGGTGTTGTCTCTTGTTTTCGATTAAGGGATTTCTTTGGTTTTGAGGTGATATTCGTCCTTGTGCGGATTGTTGGAGCTCTCTTGTGTTTTGGTTTCATATTTCTTTTGAGGGCTTGTGATGCTTTTACTTTGTTTCTCCTATTGAGGTGGAGATCCTATTTGTGGGGTTGGCAAGGGTTTGGCTTTCTTTCCTCCCTTCTTCCCATTTAGTTGATCCTATTAAGGTGGATGGATCTCCCATTGAGGTGGAGTATGGCATGGGGAGTGAAGTTGGAAGGACCTTCAAGGGGGGATTTGATGCCCTAGTCTTGATGGGCGGCTACAGTGATGTTGTGAACACCTTGCTTCTGTTTCTTTGTCAATTTCTCCTATGGAGGTCGAGACCTTGGTGGGGTTCATGATTTTGGTGTTTGACAGGTTGTATGTGTCTTATCTAGTTGCAACATTTGGTTTCTAGGTTTTTGCTCCTTGTAAAATGTAAGGGTTTCAAGTCCCTTCAAAACCTATTACAGGGTTTCGGGTCACCTCAAAACCTACTAAAGGTTATGGGAGCCTTTATGAAACCCATTATACTAGTGTATTTTTTATGTAATATCTTTCTGTTATTGGAGATGAAGGTTATGGGAGTCTTACCAAAACCCATGTTTTAGGTAATGGGAGCCTCGCAAAACCCTTTGTTAATGTGTATCTAAGGTCTCTTGTTTGATGGCTTAGGCCTTGCGGATGTTTTAGCCAGATCTTTGATGCCTAGTTGCTAATGTTTGGTTGTTGGTTGGTTGTTGGTATTCATTGGTGTATGTTTTAACAATGCTATGTCTATGGGTTCTCGATTTCTGCTAAGTCCAGAGGGTTTCGGGTCCCTTCAAAACTTGTTGTAAGGGGTTTAAGTCCCCTCAAAACCTATTTGACCGTTAATCAAAAACATTAAGCACCAAAGCTTCAAGGACCTTGCAACACAACCAACATTTTAAAGACTAATTGACATTAAAACCTTTAACTTGCTATGCATCTCCCAACTAGAACATTTGCGGGCATCAGAATAACTGCTACTAGCGCACATCGGTACACAGGGGGACAAGAGAACAACAAACTTGCTTTAACAGTCTTGGCAACATAAATCACCTGGCAATCCTTAAATTGCATCTTTCCTTCCACCTTTAGAACTACCAAGAGAAACCACACGAGGAACAAAGATATTGTTGCATGCAAACCTAAGAAGAAGAAAATCCCTTTTCAACACTTCTAGGGAGTCATTGTTGGCAGGAAAACTTTGCTCTGTAGTAGTAAATAGAGTTTTGGGAGTTACAAAAACTTGGGATCAAAGGCCACCATGAAAGGGCATTCTTTTTGTACACACCATGCCTCGAAAGGTTTTTGATAGGCCTCAAACTAGAGATTGATTAGTATTTGTTCCTCTTCATCTAAATCCCCGTTCCACCCTCACTTGTCTTCCCCATCAACCTCGTTCAATCCCTGGCAAGGATGACCTTGCTCTAGAACATATTCAAATTTTCATATAAAAATAAATTAGTATATTTGAAATTTAAGAAAATTTTAGATTTGAAATAATATGAGTAGAGAGCATATAGTACTTATTAAACCGTGACTCATCCGTGAACATCACTTTTTAAAATTGGTCTGTTGACCTATTTTAACTTCAAAAGAAGTTTAGTTTTGTAAATTTGTATGCCAAATTTCATCGTTAAAATATTTACAAATAATTTCATATATTGAAAGTATTATCAAAATAGATAATGGTTTATATTATTGGATTAGAAAATACTATAGAAATAGTCACAAAAATAATGTTCGACAACCACAAATGGCTATCAAACAAAAAACACTTGTGGTTATTCTCTTACTTGGGTATTATGGGGAAAATATAAAAAAAGTATTGCTATTTCAATCAAAACGATTGCCAATTTTACCATGTACATTCTTGGGCAAAATTTAAAAGAATTCAATGTAATTCAATAATTTTTTTTATTGAGTTATACCATATGTTTTCTCAAAAATTATACAAAGGTTTAAGGCATTTTGGCTCAACCTGTATTCTTGATTGATGCTTAGATCGTTGATAATTTACAAGGTATGAGTAAAATGAATAAATGAAAGATAAAATTATAATCCGCAAGACCAAATAGTGTATAGAATAATGAACGGCAGTAAAAGATCGAGTAAAGGCTATCCACATTCAAATACGACTTCTATATTAAAAAAAAAAAATCTACTAAGGTCATTGATTGCTTTTATGAACTATTTTTCCTCGTAAACTTAAATTTTAGAACAATATTTGGTCTTAACAAGATAATAGTAATAATAATAATAATAATAATAATAATATATACAAGGGAAACAAATTTCATTGTAACTAATGAGATTGTGAAATTTCATGAAATGTACATATGAAGCACTATCGCTTTTAGTTCTACAACAATTGCATGAATCTTTCCTAAAGAAATTCTCCTCTACATTTGCCAAATGATTCTAGATCAAGATATGTTGATGCAATCAATGTTTCAAATATTGAATTGAAAATTTTCAAGTGTAAAAAATAAGCACAAACCATATAAAGTTCGTGCCATTTTAGGAATTATCTTGCATGGGACTAGGTCTATAATTTGATGGTCTTTGGCCTGTTTCTTTTACTTTTAAGCCACATTTTACAATTTTACAATTTGTTTTTTATCAAGGTAATAGGAAACAAGGTCTTGAACCCTTTACAAAGTTTGTCAAAAGGTTAGATGAAACAAACACAAACATAACTCCAAAGAAATAGAACAAAATGAGAAAGAGGAACAATCCAATCCAAACATGCCATAAATTGTAGAGAAATAGAGGAATAGTTGCAGCCAAGTTGCCAAACAAGACACTAAACAAAAGAGAGTAGGGACCCTTGACATCCTACTTAAAAAATTCCAAGTCAAGAGGGAGTTGACCTATCAGCCAAATTACAAAAAGAACAATGAGGATGTTTTGAAGCCAAAGGTAGGTTGGTTTTCAAGGGGAGGGCAATACGTTCTGCCATAGATTTTGAGGGCATTTGAACCACACCAAAATGAATAATTAGGAGCATGGATAGTTAAGTGGTCTTCAGTAGCATTTGTCCACCATGTAGTAGAGCTTTTGCAATGCAAGAGAGGACAATCTGTAGCCAGGTGATCGATGGAGAAGCGTTGATGACATTTGAAGGGGATGCCCTCATAATCAAGAGGTTGAGTCCAAGCTCCATGAAAGGGCTTAGAGATGCCATTATCCACTAGAATACGTCTAAACATGGTGCATCTCATGAATGAAGCAGAAATCATCAACTTTAAAGAAGTGAACAATAGAGTTACCAATGGCCTCATAACAAGAAGGCTCCCAAAACTATAGAGGGAGTTTCAAAAGTCTAATCCACACTAGATGCACATTTAGTGGCTTAGTAAGAGGATTAAATAAGGTTGTCCAAGGTTTAATAGAGAGATAGTGCTCTCTACATCACTTTGTCCAACACCAAATTTTATAATTTGTTAATTATTATGATTTATATTTTTATATAATTGTATATATGGTAGTTTGGATTATTGTAAATCTAAATATTTTAAAGGTGATACAATTTATGTTTTTAAATAGAATTGTTTCTATAGGTGAATAATATTGAACAATTATATTTAAGAAGATGTTAATTTAATATTAATTTTTACAGAGTAAATATATGGTTATGATAAATGATTTTTTTAATTGTTTTTTTTTTATCAATTTAGTAATAATTCTTCTAGTTGTATAATGACTAATACAAATATTTTAAATAAATTTATCTAAAAGACATCAACGTGTCTTAACATTTATCATATAATTATATAGATATTTCCAAATCTCTGTGTTTTTTAGATGGAATTTTCTTATTGGGAATTTTTTAGGGGGTAGGCCTAATGTTGATGTTTTTATAAATTGTGCTGAGAGAAAAGAGAAATTTTGTTATGTTGGATATCTTATCTATGTTGAAGGTCGTCCTCTTTATCTCCCTCTCTCCACAAAGATTGTGTTTAGAGAATCTTTGGTGGCCTATAATTTTATGGAATTTCAATATATTCCTTAAGAGATGGAAACTCTGAGTTCTAGAAAAGGAAAGCATCAATAGAATCTCGATTTCTATTAGACTATCTGGATTGCCACTAGAATATTGGGAGGAAGTTCCCTTTGGTATATCTAGCTCTTTCAACCATCTCATTGTAGTTGTTGCAATGACTAAAACTAGAAAATGCCAATGTTGATAATGTGCTCCCTCTTTGATCAACTTATCTTCTGAATTGAGTAAATTGTGCAACAAACTTTTTGTGAGGATTCCTTGGTAGTTTCACAATTACCTTAGCCTTAGCCATGTTAATGCTAGGTGTATGATCATTAGAAGGAGGTAAATTTTTAGGAAGAAAAGGAATTAAAACATGCCTCTACCCTTAACTATGGATGAGGTGCCCTTGGGGGTAAGATTAAGGTGGTATGTTCTCCTTCAAACAAGACTAATTTGGATGTTTCAAATCTTGTTTCTAGCAGGACGTATCATCCTTATAGGGGAAGATCAAGTAGATTTGTAAAGAGGAATTAGATAGCAAGATCCAAAAAATGAATGCCCTTGGCTCTACACTTAGATCAAAGGAATATGAAGATGGATCTATTTGAAAAACCATATTGAAGACCCCTTATTTCATTTATATTCAAGCTTGGCACTTAAAATGGGAATATCACTAGAAAGGAAATCAACTTGAATGAGTCAAAGGATAGGGTTGTTGATAGTATAGACACCTAAATTTGTCCACTTAATTAAATGAATACTTAGTATTTATTTGATTATTTGACCATCGATCAACAATTTAATTAATTCATTAAACCATGTTTTGACAATTAATTAAATAAATAAATCATATTTGTTTAGTTAAATCCCTCTTTTACATTTAAATAAATCAACATTTATTTAAATCCCTAAAATCCTATCCCTCTCATTTAAATAAATAAATATTTATTTAAAATCCTAAAACCGTCACCCACTTGCACTTTCTAGAAAATGCAAGTTGCACAATTAACCCTCCTTCTAATCATGTATAAACCCCTATTATTAGCCTAAACACCCTTTAATGGTTTGCACATTCTTAAACCAAAGGTTAATCCAAAACCCATCAACTCAAACCTTTAATGGCTTCCTTTAAAGTCTTTAAGCCTTTAATGGTTTTCTTCTAGAGTCTTCAAGCCTTTAATGCCTTCCTTTAAAGTCTTTAAGCCTTTAATGGCTTCCTTCTAGAGTATTCTTAAGCCTTTAATGGTTTCCCTCAAAGTCTTCAAGCCCTTAATGTCTTCCTTTTAGAGTCTTATTAAGCCTTTAATAGTTTCCCTCAAAGTCTTCAAGCATTTAATGGTTTCCTTCTAGAGTCTTAAGCCTTTAATAGTTCCCCTCAAAGTCTTCAAGCCTTTAATGGCTTCCTTCTAGAGTCCTCTTAAGCCTTTAATTGCTTCCTTCAAGTCTTCAAACATTTAATGTTTTGTCCCCCTTTCCTCTCAAGCCTTCCCTTGTTGACACTTGTCAACATGGGATTGGCTTGAAGAGGAGTACATGGATTGAGAATCACCACTTCCTTAGGCAATCCTAACCCTTCCTCAATTTACTCAATCTCAACCTTTCATTTTCCCATTTCCTCTATAAATAGGGGCTCATTCCTTCATTCTTAAAGACAAAAAAGTTATCCATTCATTGTTTCTTTGCTTAGATTTTGAATGATTTGTTTTATGTTTTAGCTCTTCCTCTAGTTGGAGTCGCTAGTTTACATTAACACTTCATTTGCATCCTCATCCACACTTGACGTAATCAACCATCTCCCATCCTCCATTTAACATCCTTTGTGCTAGTGCTCAAGCTGGGGGCATACTTCACGTAGCAGTAGGATCTTGGAGAGGAGGAGGACAAGGAAGAGCTAATTCAAGGGAGCATCATGGGGAAGTTTCATATTCATGTTTCATTTTGTTTATTTCCTTCCTAGCTTCTTGTTTACTTATCTTCCTTGATAATGTGTTTAAATTGTTGTTTTATGTTGACGACTAATCTTGACTGGCCGTTTTATTGTGTTTCATTTGGTGAACTTGACATGAATTAGCGCATTGATCAATATCAATACCTCTTTCTATAGTTCCAATGTTTGACTAAAATGGGATGAATTGTTTGTTGTGAGTTAATGATTCTCAAGACCACAAGTTCGTCAATAAAGTACTCTTTAAATCTTTAGTTTGGTGTACAACAATTTTGAGGTAAGGTATAGCAATTGTTGTGATTGACATTCACAAGCTATCTAACTATGAGAGGATGCACTCATGAGTTAGTTTTACCTATCATAGATGACTAGTATGACCTCTTTAGGATGATGAATCCTAGATGTTAGAGATATACTAATGAGTTGATCTATTGAATAAGATGTGAAATATCTAAAAGAGACTAAGGACAAAACTTATGTTGAAAGTTGAATGAATTGTGATTTGGTGATGGATTCTTATGATAAGCACAAACTTTGAAGTTTCTAGTAGGAGATTTTTGGTTGTGGAATGTAAGATGATTGGATGAAATTTTGAAAGAAGATGAGTTGGAAAATAAGAATGGATGAAAGGCTACCCTAGACGGAGAATGACTTAATAGGTGATTTCTTGTTGAGGCTGATTAGACAAGGAGATTTGACCACTTCTATTGAGATATTGGGACAAGGCGGATCTTTGTTGAAATGAACGTGATATCAAAGGTTCTTCGTCAAACTCATTTCCATAACCCAGTAGATAATCGTGAAAACGGTGAAGGATTGTTCGATGTTTTAACAACAATTTATGATTTGTGTAGAGAAAGTTTCTTTTCTTTAAGATCTCTTTTTGGGTAGGTTTTTGCTTTTTGAATCAACGGTGAATAGACTTCTCGATATGCTTGCAAGACTTGATGATATGACACATTTGGAAAATTTATTGGAGCGACTTGTTTTGCTCAGTTGAGGATATGTACTTGTTTTGAATGTTTGATTTTGACAAGAAGACACATTAAGCACATGAACACATCTTTTCTTAGAAGAGTAACTTTGAAATGAATTTGATGAAATATGTATGTTCTAGGATTTTTTCAAACCCCAATGATTTCCACAAGTTTTGAACAATTGAAGACACATCAATCAGACTCTCATGTTCTCGAGTGGTCATTATGATACCATAGCTCACGTCTTGGAATCTTTGTCAGCTCAAACAACCATGTCACACCCTAGGGTGCATCAATTTTTTTGCCTTTTGCCAGAAGTTGACCCAAAGAGAATTTCTTCTCAATTGAATCATTTTCTTGGGAGCCTTGTTGAGACTTCTTGGGGGTGGATTCTTCCCCACCCTTGCACTGTGATATTATAACGTTTGGTTACTGACTCGGCTGGATTCTACACTTATGGTTTGTAAAAAGGGTTTTTGTTCGGTGCGTCAATGATAAACTCCCTCAAGAGGCATCCCAACCTTTAGAACAAAGGCTTTACGCATCACAAGGATACTGGGGGAGGGCTATCAATGAACACTACTGTTGGATGTGATTTTCATCACAACCACATTTGATTAAAGTGGGTTGGAATAACTTGGCTTTAGCCATTCCCACTTAGGTCATTCCCCTCTCACCTGACCTTATTGGCTACTCGGGAGGGAAGGCCTTCTAAAGGTGTTATCTTAATGCAATGAATTGAAAGACTGAGTTTGTATTTTTGGTCACCCAATTAAGGGGAGAGCATATGCCTATCACTTTACAAGCACGATAGACAATATTCAATTAACCCTTTATGTAAGCTATGTGCCTATTTTAAGCATGTAGATAAAGGAAATCAACAATTATTTTGAAAAAGATCTCCATGCTAGGCCCTGCAACACACTATCAGTAGTTTGAATTCTTCTTTGTCTGATCATCAATTATCGAAAATTCACTTGCAAAATAGACAAAGGCTCTTGAAATGTTGTGAATCCTCAATCCCAAATTGACAAATTGATTGTTCTTTTTAAATCATGAAAACGACAAATTGATTGTTCTTTTTAAGCCCTGAAAAATGACAAATTGATTGTTCATTTTTAACCCTGAAAATGACAAATTGATTGTTCTTTTTAAGCCATTAGTTTGTGAAAAATCAATATGCCTACCCTAGGATTGATCAATTTGCACATCAAATGATTGTTAAAGAAACATTTCAAAGTTGGACACTTTCAACACTTGCAAACGATTTTGTTAGAAAAATCCTCCTCGATGGCACTCCAGAACACTAAGAAAGCACCTTGATTTTATAGCAAACTATTTCATAACGCATGTCATGTTTTTTGAGATGAACTACTACAATGTTTGTTAGGTGTTTTTGTCCTACGGGCTGGACAATTGTCCCAGATGCCAACATTACTCTTAGATGAACAATTTACTTAGGGTTTTGTGCACATTCATCACAATCCCACTTTCATAAATAAATTTTCACATGGCTGAGACTAGATCCATGAGGTGTAAGAGAGTAGAATCATAACATGACTCAGAGGATGATGAAACTGTCAATCCTTTTCACCATAAATAATTTGTAGGAGAAGAAGATTCACAAATTCCTACACAAGAGGAAATCGAAGAAGCAACTAGTAATCATAGGTTCAATATGATCTTTGACATGATACTCAAAGGGAATGCAAACACTCACTTTCTCAAACTTGCACAAGAAGGTGCAAAACTCCCTTGTTACTATGATGTTTCCCAAGTAGTAGAACAAATGATCAAGCGAAAACTAGTCAACATCGAAACATTGATCAAAACAATCGCAAGCAACAAAATACCCATAACCATGATTGCAATCAATACCATCATGATGACCATGATTATATCCCACCCCCAACACAAGATGGATATCTTACGCCAATAGATAACAAATTTAGGGAGATCACAAAAAAGGTATTCTCTAGAAGACATATGTCCTTATCCATTTGATAGGAACATAATCATGTCTGGATTCCACCTAGCAATCATGAAAACACTACATAAATAATCCTCCTAGACTCTGAGTAAAAAGGCACATTAAGTACATTTCATCATGAGCAACGTCTAAGCAGGCTATGTAAAATTCTCGAACATGATCCCTAGGATCACCCTTTCCTTTGTATTTGTCAAACTTGGGAGCCTCAAGTTACTAGGAAAAGGCAAATGGGTTAGCATCACCAAATGGATAACTTGGGAGCCTCAAAGTTACTAGGAAAAGGTGACATGATTATGTTCCTATCAAATGGATAAGGACATATGTCTTCTAGAGAATACCTTTTTTGTGATCTCCCTGAATTTGTTATCTATTGGCGTAAGATATCCATCTTTGTGTTCGGGGTGGGATATAATCATGGTCGTCATGATGGTATTGATTTTAGTCATAGTTATGGGTATTTCGTTGCTTGCAATTGTTTTGATCAATGTTTTGATGTTGACTAGTTTTCGCTTGATCATTTGTTTCTACTACTTGGGAAACATCATAGTAATGAGGGAGTTTTGCACCTTCTTGTGCGATTTTGAGAAAGTGAGTGTTTGCATTCCCTTTGAGTATCATGTCAAATATCTTATTGAACCTACGATTACTAGTTGCTTCTTCGATTTCCTCTTGTGTAGGAATTTTTGAATCTTCTTCTCCTATAAATTCTTTATGGTGAAACGGATTGACAATTTCATCATCCTCTGAGTCATGCTAACTAGTCAACATCGAAACATTGATCAAAACAATCGTAAGCAACGAAATACCCATAACTATGACTGCAATCAATACCATCATGATGACCATGATTATATCCCACCCCCAACACAAAGATGGATATCTTATGCCAATAGATAACAAATTCAAGGAGATCACAAAAAAGGTATTCTCTAGAAGACATATGTCCTTATCCATTTGATAGGAACATAATCATGTCTGGATTCCACCTAGCAATCATGAAAACACTACATAAATAATCCTCCTAGACTTTGAGTAAAAAGGCACATTAAGTACATTTCATCATGAGCAACCTCTAAGCAGGCTGTGTAAAATTCTCGGACATGATCCCTAGGATCACCCTTTCCTTTGTATTTGTCAAACTTGGGAGCCTCAAAGTTACTAGGAAAAGGCTAACTTAGTTCAAAAATTTGTTACCCATCATGCACATAACATAGAACAAGATGTCTCCATGGCTGATTTATTCAATATTGACAGTTTCATGAGCCTCGAGTGAAGCCTTCCTGGTGGAAGTATAACGAATATTGTGAATTGCACAAAGGAAAGGGCCATAGAATGAACAACTATCACCGCTTGAAGAATATCATCCAAGATCTTATAGATCAAGGAGAAGTAGAGATTGATGACATCAACCATAAAAGCTCAAGCGTTGACCATACAATGTTCAAAAGTCCACTCCCATCAAATGAAAAGGGAAGTTCCTCCCATCAAGTGAAGAACCATGACAATACTGCCAATTATACATGAGCGTCCTACAATTATGTTGTCAACAATATAATTGAAAATACCGAACACATTGCAATGATAACCATCAAAGCCAAGAATCATGATTGCAATGTTGTTACCCATCGTAGCAAGGTCACATTACAAGGTGTGCCATCAAAAACAACATATGGTCCAAAGCAGTATAACCTAGTTGACCAACTAGAAAAGATGCATGCACAAATTTCCATCCTTGAGCTTTTGCGGATGTCACCATCACATAAAATGATCTTCGACAAAGCTCGTCAAGAAGTCTCTGTCTCATCAAATCTTAATACCGATCAATTTCAAGCTATGGTGGGTAATCTTAAATCATCTCATTGCCTCACGTTCACTGAAAATGATGATTCATCCATAAAACAACCGCATAATACTCCACTTCACATTGAAGGTTTCAATAATAAACACCAAGTCAAGTGAGTCTTGATAGATGGTAGAGATGGTTTGAATGTATGCACATTGCAACTCGTAACAACTCTGGGATATGCAGAAAATGCAATGGATGTTAGAAAGGAGATCACCATCAAGGCCTATGATGATGCAAAATGATCCTCCAAAGGATGTGTCACTCTACCGATCAGGGTAGGACCTGTGGTGAAGAATGTGGTTAGCGAAGTCCTAGATCTACCCCTTCCATATGACCTTCTTCTAGGAAGACCCTGGATACATGTCATGCAATTCGTTCCTTCCACCTACCATAAGTGCATCAAGTTTCCACATAATGGAGTGGAATAACAATCTTTGGTGATGCTAACCCATTTGCCTTTTGCAAGAATATAAGGCATCAACTTGATACTACTGTGTCTAGCAATAGAGAAGCTACTTCCTCATTGTCATATGTTAACCCTGCTTCTCTCACCAGTAATCAAATCCCTACACCAAATAACACCAAACTGAAGATGAAGGTAAAAGATGAAGGCCCAAGAGAATATAAAATTAGCCAACTTTTCTGTGTTGGCCAATGACCTCTCTCGCCTTGGACATTTGGCAAACCTCAACCTTCAAGACAAAAGTCCACTACAACTAGCACATGTACACTTGCAAATTTCACCCCAGGAAGAAGCCAAGATGAAGAAAATGTTGAAGAAGACTTGACAAAGTGGATCCACAAAGATGCATCAACCAAGGGTAAACAACCTATAAAGATACCAACAAAGAACTATGGTAAAGGCTTCACAATGATACAAAAGATGGGTAATGACGGACATAGTGCTTTAGGCTTACAAAAGAAGGTTGTGCAAGAACCTTTGCAACCTTCATTATATCCTAGAAATCAGCTCAAAGGACTAGGATACAATCCAATTCAAGCAAGAACTTCTCAATCAAAATCCACACATACAAAAAACAAGCAAGAGGATTATGTTGCACAAAAGTCCATTACTCCAAGGTTAAAGATCTTGCCCATTTCAGACACATAAGGAGCATCGACAACCCCATCGGATATGACACCTTCAACAGCTGTCGACCAAACTTTCACACTTGAAGACATCCTTATAAAATGTAGTGACAAAGATCTACAAAGTGATTCTAAGACAGATTCACATGAATATGAATGAGATTCTTTAGCTTCACATGAATTTGAATGTGATAGTTTTAATACTTTTGAAGATAAAAGAGTTGAAGGAGAGGCATGGATAGAAACTTTTTGGGATCCTATTGTGCAACAGTCACAATGTCCTTTCGATAGAGATGTATCGCCTCCTAAGCCTGAATATGAAGATGAGAGTACCAACGATGACCTCGATACCTTTGTTCTAACCTTAAACACCACATCCTACAACCTTAGCCTAATTGATGACATAATGCCACTTATACATCCCCAACTCATTGACTGAGACCAACAAAATCCCCCACACCTAGATATATTCCAAAATGATGATGCAATCATTGACTTCCTCGAACTTCGGGATAACATACCAAGTGGGGATCACAATGATGGGGTTTCTATTGAACTCAACAGTGTGGCTTACTTCAGAGAGAATTCCAAACCTTTTAGTCGCAAAATAAATAACAATCCCGAATGGATCTTCTAGTGAAAACTGTATTGCAACTAGGGATAACTTTAAGAAACCACCTCCCTGGGCAAAAGTGTAAAATCTTGGCGAATTAGACATTATTTCTTTGGGGGAAATTTCATATTGATGACCGAATTTTTTTCAAATTTGGAAAAAATATTAATTTGTATTGGCGATTTTTTTTATGGGTATGAAAATTTCATAAAATCCCGGCGAATAATTCATTATTGTGTGGGGAAAATATATAATGTAGGAGGCGAATGTTTTTCGTTTAAAGGAAAAAATATGTGTATAGACGAAAAGTTATACTCTGAAGGAAAAATTATTTAAGTGCATTGGCGATTTTTATCTACCATTTGAAAATTATTTAATTTTATTGGCTAATATTTTGTTATTAATGAAAAACTAAATATTTTATTAGCGATTTCATAAATTCATTGTCATTTTCGTTATCTATTAATAAGCATTTTCGTTATCTAATTAATGCAACATCACGTTGAGTCCAAACTCTGCGCGGTGTATTGATAAGCGCAACCTCATAGACACATCACACGTACCTAAAATCCATCAATGATTTAAAACTGTTCGATGATCGTAGATCAATGGTTGAAGGTTTATTTCGGCTCAAATTTCTGAAGAGAACGTAGTTCTCCAGAAAGTCACCAGAATGGAATTGGAGACAATAGACACGTACCAAATCTTATCCTAATTGAGTATCAACATTTATTAATGTCTTGTCACTGACATTCTCTAACTATGATCCACTCAGCATGCACAACTTCCAATTTGGTAATTGGTAGTGGTTTACGGTTGTTTCCAATTTCGCACATTCGTGCATTTATGAGAAAGATTTACTGATAGATATGAAAGATTTAAAAAAATTTAAAGGAAAAAGGAATCAATATGGTTGGTGAAGTAATTGCTAGTATCAAGAGCTATTTATAGACGATCTTCGCTTCTTTCTTCTTCAATTCACCTTTGGTAGATAAATTGTCGGAGCTGACGGTAGTTGAAATTCTGAGTTTGGTTTAGGTCTTTAGGCTGTATAATTTGGTATTCAAATTTCTGAAGATGGACACTCCTATCCGATTGAGAAGCACATCTGGGGAGGACCATAGGGCCTTTTTGGGCTACATCAAAGACCTAACCCTCCAATAAGTTTGTAAGGAGGTCGGGATGTTCACTAACGAGTTTGTGAGGATGGTGTTGGGCCAAGAGTTTTTGTGAAATGATAATAGATACCGTGTTAGCACGGACATTACGTCTCGGTTCTTGGCGTCTCTTATGGACCTCAGAGGAGAAAAGGTGGATATGTTGATGCTGTTAAGGAGAGTGTTCAAAAAATAATTCCTTGGGGACGACGTTGCTATTGTCATCTTTGCAGAAGTAGGGGTGGGGATCCCTTGGGCGAGTGATTTACCCAAGCTTCTCCTCCTTGACCAAAATGTGGCCAGGCAACCTTTTCTTTTGAACTTGAATGTTGAGCAATTGACACGACATAGGAAATGGGTGTGGATTGGTAGGGATTTACTCCAGAAATGGTTTCTCCTAGATATATTTCAAGACTACATATGGCTTGAAGAATTCTAAAAGCTTCTCATCTTTGAAGAATTCTACCTAGACAAAGGGCAAGATCCATAGGGTTACCCATGAAGGGTTTCAATTTTTTGTCTTGTTTTTTGGATACCACTGGTCCACCGCCAGTGCCCTAGCCCCTAGTAGTTTTATTTTTTTGGCTATTTCCTCGTAACCTCCCTCATTTTGGCTTTAAAGTTTTGGAGGGACAGGGACTCCGACAGTCGAAAATTGTAAATTTGTGCAACATATTAATGAAAATTTTGCAAATTCCAGTTTGTTTTAGTTTGCCTTTTATGGTTTTAAAAATGCTTTCTATTTCGTTGTATTATTAGTTCTTGCCATGGCATAATACTTAGCATAATCATTGTGTTCTAAAATAGCTTAAATAGTTATTAATTTGTGTGGATATAAAATTTAATTTTCACCATTAAAAAATATAAAAATTTAAACAAATGTCAAATCTCATTAAATTAAACCTCGAGCAGAGAGAAAGGGAAATTCCATTTTGAACACAAGTTGGAATTAGAAGATTCTGGATATGGGATAGTAATTAAAGGAGGGAAGATAGTGTCGAACATAGTAGGTCTATTCTAATTTCTTATCTAAAGTTAAAGAACAAACTCAGTGTCACTTCTGATACGACCCTTTCTAAATGATATTTGAAGTGCTTGATAAAGAAGTATTTGAAAAAGCATAATGTCAGGGATTGGTTGTGAGTGATAGCATCCAATAAGGATCACAAAGTCTATGAGCTACATTATTTCAACATTGTTGAGAACAAGGCAAATGATGAAGATTAAATTTAAGTTTTATCAGTATTTAGGTGTAAGTGATACTGATTTTTTTTAACTATAAAGAGTCGGTTGCTGCAACTCTGTCATAAATATCATGCTAGATTTGTGTTTATTTTTTTTGCTTCTATTTTGGCAGGTTGTTTACCTCTACTACGTAGGTAGAGAGCTTACATGTTGAAGTTTGGGGACAATTTTTTGTAGTCTTTGAATTGCAAAATTAAAAAAAAAAAGTTAAAGATTATAGAAATTTAATTTACATATTTTAATATAAGTTTTTTAAATTTTAATATAAATGTTATAAATTAATAAATATCTAGAATTAAATAATACACTTCTTAAATAAAATAAAATATTTTGTTAAATAAAAGTTAAAATTTTATTAAATGTAAGATTTTAAAGATGGAAATATATTTAATATCTTATATAAAAATTTGTTTAAAATATTTATAACATATGATGTTTGTAATTTATAATTAAAATTAAAATTAATTTAATTAAGGATAAATAAATAAATATATTAATTTATTCTATATTTATTTTGAAATATATTGCTTTATTCTAAATCTTTTTAATCCGTTTATGTTCAAACAAATTAATTTCTAGTCACTACTTTGAATATGACTATTATAAATATTGGGAATACTTTTAACTATTTATTACCATTATAATTTTTGACATATTAAAAAATAAAATATAATCAATATAATTTAAAAACTATTTATTAACATTTTAAATACTATTATTCTTCATATATAATTTCGGGCATGGATACCGTCGTCCGTTGGATGAGCATATAACAACGACATAAGGTGTATTTTGGGTCGAATGTGGGAACGATAATTTTTTTTGCAAACTTCTACTAGAAACATGTGTCATTGAACACCAACACGAAAGAAAGGCTATGGCCCATGGGATGATGAAGTGTCAGGTGACGTGGCATTTGGGTGGCAAAATCTTATGTGTAATGGGACCCACGCCAACTGACGATGGATATGCGGTGATATTGCCTTATCGTACGCGCACCACTGAATGGTTAACATTTAGGCGGCTTTAATGTCGGCTTGTGTGAATAAATTGTATGATTGAACTAGTACATGCAAAGGAATGATGTCACAGTTTGTGATTAATGCCGACGGTCGCCACCATTGGATGTCAGAATTTAGTGTGAGGTGTTTAAAGCTTGGGTGGATTGGATGGGTCACAAAGTGTAGTTGGATTGCCATTTTCTAGGTATCATACTATCTGCACTTGCAGCGTTGTCTTGGGTTTCTTAAGCAACATGGAATCCAATTTATCCTTCCATACTGATAAGAAATTAGTCCCATTTCTCAAATGATTTACGGATAGGAGGCTGAAAGGTTTGTTCTTGTTTAAGGATGAGTGATTGTACGAGATTGTGAAAATAATTCTGGGAGAGGAAATTGTCCATGTAGGTCATCGCTACAAGATGGACATGGAGGCATATTCATTGATTTCCACTTGGGGTTTCCAGTTTGAGGACGAGGTGGACAAGGTAAAAAATGCCCCAAGAGTTGTAATTGATTCAAACTACCTATTAAATATGGATAGTGTGTGTGCTTGTGTGGTCCCGAAGGTGGGCATTGTTCTTGAGCCAGGGGTGGCTAGTCCGGTGGCGCTACTACCACTCATTCGATGGGTTGATGATGATTTGAAGGCAAGATGTAGAGCTCTTGCTTGGCGCAGGTGGCAAGCCTTCAAAATGTTCGCAAGGTTGATGTAGTCTGATGAGGTTTTAGGGGTCCTTCATGAAGTTGCACGGGCAGAGGTGGGTCGAGAGTTGCGGTCGAGACCCAAGACTACCTAAGCAATGAAGTGGCTCTCAGAATTCTATGATGATCCGTAGTACAAGCCGCTTCTAGGTTAATCCTGCTATGGCCGGTGGTGTTTGGTGTTGTCTGTTTGTATCTTTTTGTTCCATGTCCATTTTCTCTCCAACTTTGTATGTACAAGGGTGTAATGGAGGGAATTTGTCACCTCAAGGATGATGAATCCTCAAGGACAAATTGTATTTTCAATTACCTCTGTGAGTTGGTGCTAAGATAAGCCAGGGGATAACAAGATCATGCAAGGAGCGTCAAATGCTCGAGAAGCATCTCTGGACGGCTCTGCAGAGCCTCTGTCCTTAGGACAAGCACACAATTTGGGACACCAATGCAGTGCATTGTCGTCCTATACGGACAAAGTGCAGAGTCTGAGCATAAAGTTCAAGATGCATTGATAGAACTTATAAAATAGCTAAATAATATTGAAACTTGTGAAAAACACAGATTACAAAAAAAAAAAAAAAAGGAAAATACTAAAGAGTAAGAAAATCTCACGACTGGTCCACACTATGAAGCCTCTCGCAAGATAATCTCCTCTTCACGAAGTTGTGCCTACACACATGCAAGAGAGAAAATGTTGGGGGGTTGTGTTTTGGAGCCTGCCTAAGTCAGACCCTTGTTTTGGTGTTTCCACCTCCATGGACAACCGCAAAAAGCCACGGGAAAGATAAATGATAAAGAGATTAACAATATAATATAAAATTGGAAATAAAATTGATAAATATGCAAGAGAGAGGATTAAGATAACCCCCCTATCACGAACGGAGATTGGATTGCTCAGAAGTGCTTGAAATGGTGTGCTTGGAATGCTTGGTAATGTTGCAACAATGGTGGTGTTGATAGTATGTTGTTCAAAATGGTCCCCAAGAGCTCAACCTGCAAGAACTAGCTACCAAATTGCCAAAAAGATCCTTCCCAATGCTTCCCAAGTGAGAGACATAGACCTAGGAAGGAATTCAGACGTTGGTGGGCGTGTACAGAGGTGTTACGATTCCTTCTAGGTGTAGGCGTAACGCTCAAATGACCACCTGCAGACTGTCAGATTTGCGGGATGCTAGCGCGTCGCGCGAACGTCTCTGTGCCGCACCTTCATCCCCAGAGGTGACAAGTCGACAGAGTTGGTAATGCTTCGGCCAAAGCTTACATGGATGGTCTAAGTGGATAAAAGAACAAGATGGTGGATCTTGACCTCTGATGACATGGAGAAAAAGTGCCATTTGTCACATTAATTGCAAGGGACAATATTTTTGATATTACATTTTCCCCCCACTTTAGCGAGTATGCCTTTGCCGAGCTATGCGAAGCTAAAGTAGAGAAAGAAAAGTCGCGATGGGCAGGCAAATTTTCATTGATCAAATGAGGTTGTCCCCTGTGAGATGATGTTGACATTTGGTACATCTCAAACATACTAGTTGCAGACTAGCATGTTGGACGATAAGATAAAGAAATGGATAAGATAACATAACAGAAACAAACCTCGCTCTAGAATAAACCCCCTGACTACGAAAAGATACGAGATAGGTGGCCGCCATTGGTATAAGATATGCTTGTATGGGTAGCAAGATACGTTATGCTAGATGGTCATATGATAGGGTGAGATGATATGCCGATATGGATAACCATATGATAAGGCAATGCGATAGATAGATTTTGCCAGCATGGGTAGCAACATGCCAGATAGCCATGTGATTGGGCAAATAAAGATAAATTTTGTCGGAATGGGTAGCGATATGCTAGATAGCCATGCAATAGAGTAAATAGATTTGGTAAGTGGTAGATTGGCCCCTACAAAGGTAAACAAGAGAGATATGAGTCAAGAATGGTTTGGCTTGCATGTAGGCAATCTTTGGAAAAGATCGAGTGGTTTTGCCTACACCTACGCGATCTTGGAAAAAGAAAAAGATCAACTGGTTTGGCCCCCACCTAGGCGAACATGAAAAAGCAACTTGGGAAAGGAAACTAATGCAAGAGCTAAAAGATAAAATGTAGATATGATGGCCCCCCCTTAGAATGATATGCATGGAAGACATGCCATTCTAAGGAGAAGAGGAGTTGTGGCATGTCAACATAACGAGATGTTTCCGTGGAATGCCACCAATGGATAGTGACACGTAAATGTCCACAACATCAAAATATGCAACACAAGAGGACAGGGGGATCTGATAGTTTGGCACAAAAACCCATAGCAGTATCAAACAAATATATAGGATCACTGCGAGACGGGTGTATTGTCATTGTGCCAAATTTCTCAAATCTGAAGAAGAGCACATGAAGACAAAGAGAAAAATAAAAAATTTGGGTCAACATGGAAGAATGCAAAGAATGCCCCCTACGCTTTGCATCATCCCCGAATGTCAAAAAGCAAGATACGACAAATAGAAGAAAGAGGTAAACAAATAGAGGAATGTGTACGATAGAAAATCCCCTGTATCTGAGCACCTACAGAGTAACTCGAGTCCTTCAGGAGAGCACAACAGATAAAAACAGTCAACCTCCCGTATCCAAGTACCTACAGAGTGACCTAGGTCCTCTAGGAGGGAACAAACAGATAAAGCAAGCACGGGGGAACACAATCACACACACATGCAAGCAGATGTAGATGAAAAAGAAAAGTCCTAACGATCAACCCATAGGAGGGGATTGTACTGCAGGAGATCATCATCCTCAAGAAGAGCCTCGTCCTCCCAATCTAGGTCATAGGGAGAAGGGGGGCGAGCTCAGAGAGGTACTATGGCAAGGGTCAGACCGGGTGCCTCACTAGCAATGAGAGTAAGAGACGAAGAAACAGCGACGTCTTCATCTATAGGAACAAAGGAGGTGAGGTTCAACGATCATGTGAAGATTGTAGACAAGGTCGGGATGTCCTCCAAGGAGCCGAACATGTAGGCCTCCGTGGATGAAGCAGGTGACTCACTTGGAGAAGATGAAACAAGAACAAGACTATCGGTCTCTGGAAGAGGGGCAGTGACAAATTTAGGAGAAGGTGGGGCCTTCTCGATCACACAAACAAAAACAGGAAAAACAACAGGCACTAAGGCAGACAGAGGAAGGGATGAGGAACATACTTGTGAAGACTTGCGTCATCAGAATTTCGGGACAAGGCCTTGCTCAAACTTGTGTTTACATGGGATAGGGGTGTCAGGCCTCCTATCAACCATAGCAGCCTGAAGGACCCCAGGAAAACTCGAATGCTAGAGCGGTGGCGAAGAAGACAAGGTAGACAAAGTTGCATCAGGCACCACCTGCGTATGTGCTATGTTAAGGGGTCGGGACAAGGGAGGTATGTTAGACAAAGAAGTGATGAGGTGGCTCCAAAGAAGGAGCAATGAAAACCTGCACCCATTTAGAGGGAGGTTGATCGAAATCCCCTGAAGCAGCAACAAGCAAGATCAAAACAGGGGCAGAGATGGGAGAAACTGAGGGAATAGGCTCCGAAAGAACAACGTTGGGTGTCGGAGTGACACTAGCGGACTATAGGGAAACGTCCCACTCCCGAGCTCGAGCCCGTTGAAAGCGTTTGCACTCACGTGCACACTGATTCTGATGGAGGTGAGGACCACCAACCAAAGACAGAGAGGATTCAGGAGCATCGTGTTCCATAGGAGAGGCCTTCGAAATTGTTTCAAGGACAGGAGAAAGCCTAACAAAGGAGATAGGAGGTGCATCCTGGAGAGGCAACAGATCCATAACAACAGGCGCCCAACCTCGTTTCGCTCGAGGAGTAGCCAGAGGAACAGAGGGTGTCGGCATAGGCTGTGATGAAGGGATACAAGAAGAGTGCTCCCTTTTCTCATAACGAGAGGGCCGATAAATATCAGCCATAATTAGGAGCTCAAAGGGAGGGCGAGTCGCAGACTTCGATAGTATGGGTGCCTTTCCCTTGGTTGCGTTGGGCGCAGTCGTAGGAACAACAGACACCCTTGGAGGTTGTGTAGTCCTAGGCAGATGTAGAGGTCTATTTGAGGGAGCAGGCTTAGCCTTAGCCCTTGATGATGAGGAGACATGAGGCACTACCCACTCCAAGACCAGAATCGATGGAGGAGAGGTCGATATAGGAGGTGGCAATGAAACACTAGGCTGCACATATGTAGGGGCTGACTCCCCCATTTGATATTGATAATAAGCGTGGTACATTAAATCACCATAGGGAAGCATGGGTCGCACCGGAGTAGGCCAAAAGTGGTCGAATGAAAAATCCCCACAGGCAATCAAGGGTCTGTATCCAGTGTGTTGTATGACATGCATTGTGCCCTCATGGGGAAACTTGAGACATTTGTGCACAACCGAGGGGACTTCTTCCATAGCAATCAACCAAGGAATGTCAAGCTTAACTCAGCAGAGGTCCAATTCGAGAATGATGATGAACACAGATGATATCGCCTTAGGTCCTACGAGGACCGTCAAGGTGATATTACCCAAGGGACAGATAGAGAACCCATCACACATCCTCAAAGTTGCGTGACACTCATCATACGTCTATTTATGCCAGTCATTCACAAAGAGAGTCTCCTCTGTGATAACATCAACTCTTCTAGATGGGTCAACTATCACACTTGTGACAATTTGACTGTTTAGCTTAGCAGGGACGTAAAGAGGAGCACGCTCTCCGCAATACGGGGCATCCAGAGGGGTAAAAGACAAGGACATATCAGCTACCTTCCCCTTCTGGGCTGAAGGTGAGCTAATAGGGGTGGTGGTGACCATGTTCACATATGGACCATCATCCGAAGAAAGGTCTGATGTAGAGATAAAGTTTTTCGAATGCGGAGGGAAAGGGTCGGTGTAAATCTTCAAGTCGTTGTTGGTTTTATCAGTAGACTTGTTTGATTTATGCTTTTGTGCATCCACCTTGATTGCACCACTATCGATGTGGTCTTGGACAACATGTCGAAGATGATACCATCGCTCAGTGTCATGACCAAGCATATGATGATAATGAAAAAACTTCAAACCATCATACCAATGCGGATAAGGACGACTATCAGACAACGATTTAATTTTTGCAAGGGTAATAAGGTTGTCGTTCAAAAATCGTTGCATTATGCTCAAGTAGGATTCATTCAACTTAGTGAAGACTCTATTTTGTTGCAGGGCTTGCACAACATCCATCGGAGGAATAGTCGCAACATTAGCATTGGCTTGAGTCTTTCGGGACCCATCTGTGGTTGTGCCTCCAAAGGATCCACTGCGAGGGTTCAAAGAAGTATCTCCAAATTGCGACACAGTGTGTTGGTAATCGATGAGAGAAGAGCACATGTTAGAGAACTTCTGATATCGGTTAAGAGATAATTTCTCCCTCAATGTCGGCTGCAGATTGCCGATAAACATCCTCTAGAGATCACTATCTGGTAGGGCAAAGGGGATCTTGGTCGATATAGCTTGATATCTTGAAATAAAATCAGTGATCTTTTCATTGGGCTTCTGTTTATAATGAACAAGGTCAACAATAGTGACCCTACTGCCAATGTTCACTTAAAATCGTTTAAGGAAAATATCCATAAGCTGATCAAAGGTACGAATAGAATGGTCAGGTAAGGAGCTATACTATTCTAATGTTGTCCTCTTGAGATAACGCAAGAACAGTTTTAGCAACACGAAATATAGACTATGGTAGTCACTACACATAGTCATGAAAGAATCGATATGCACATTCGGGTCCCCATCACGATTGAACCTATCGAACTTCAAGAACTCAACAAAAGTTGGAAGGATAGTATTCAAGATGGTAATACCAAGGGGACTCTTCCTGTAATATGAAGGTACAAATGATTGACGAGAGGCAAAGGCTAAGTTCATCAGCTACAATTGCAACTGCCCTGTGTTCTGTAAGATTGTATTCAGGATAGGATTAGAAGGCGGAGGAGGTGGAGGTGGACCAAATCCGTCACCCCCTCCACCGAAACATCCAGAAGGACCAGTGCTACGACTGATTATTGAAACCTGAGAATTGACAGAGGTCAAACTACTAGCCATACTTGTATAGCCCAAAGGAGTGAATGAACCACTAACACTAGGTATGGTGGTGTCCACCATGTGTGCGCACAGGCCTGGATTACTGACACTAACTTGGGAACTAAAAGGATCATATTGATTATCCATAGGGGTTGCATCCGCTAGGGGCACATGGTTTTTAACAATCATGTACAAAGCCCTCAACATCTCCAGGCCTCTCTTGTCGAAGATTAACATGTCTCTCAAGGTACCTACAACATTCCCATCCTAGGGGAGGATGTTCTCTTTGTTCAAGAAACCCTCAAAGTCTCTCAGATTCTGCTCCAACATATTGATCTTCTCAAAGTCTACAGTGACCACATAATCATGATCAATCATAGGAGGGGAAGATGGGGTAGAACTCCTAGGAGAGTTAGGTTGTGAATTACAAGGAGAAAGCGCCCCAGTCCGAATAGACTTCAAACTATGAGATGTCAAGAACTAATTGGGATCGGATGACTTCCCACCCTGCATGGTGTCGGGTAGAGGAGGACTCTAGCGATCAAGGGGAAAACTCTGCCTAGATGACCTCTTGACTAGGGCTCCTATTGCAATCTGATTCGTAAAGCTCATAGACAAGCTAACCGACGTTTAGGACCATAGCATAGGGACACTCGAGAAAGTGTTTTAAAAAAACTAATGAGTTTGTTTTAAGTTTGAATGCCAATGCTAAAAGAAAAGGAATGCATAAATGAGCTAAATGTAAAAACTTTGATTGTTGTTTGGTTTTCTCTCTTTTTTTTTAGATTTTAAAACTTTTGAAAATTAAAAGATTAATGCAACTATATGAAACAACAATTGAATGATGCAAACAATATTTTGGTTCACGTTAGGTTCACCAAAATGTAATGGAGGGAATTTGTCACCTCAAGGATGATGAATCCTCAAGGACAAATTGTCCTTCCGATTACCTCTGTGAATTGGCGCTAAGATGAGCCAGGGGATAACAGAATCATGCAAGGAGCGTCGGATGCCCGAGAAGCATCTCTTGACAGCTCTACGGAGCCTCTGTCCTCAGGACGAGCGTGCAAATCTGGGACACCAACACGACGCGATGTTTTCTTGTATGGACAGAGTACAAAGTCTGAACAGAAAGTTCGAGACACACTGACATAACTTATAAAACAATTAAATAATATTAAAACTTGTGAAAATCACGGATTATGAAACATAATAAGGAAAATACTAAAGAGTAATAAAATCTCACAACCGATCCACACTATGAAGCCTCCCACAAGATAATCTCCTTTTCACGAAGCTGTGCCAACACACATGTAAGAGAGAAAATGTTGGGGGCTTGTGTTTTGGAGCTTGCCTAAGTCAGACCCCCATTTTGGTGCTTCCACCTCCACGGACAACCCCAGAAAGCCACGGGAAAGATAAATGATAAAGAGAATAACAATATAATATGAAATTGGAAATAAAATTGATAAATATGCAAGAGAGAGGATTAAGATAACTCCCCTATCACGAATGGAGATTGGAATGCTCAAAAGTGCTTGGAATGCTTTGTAATGTTGCAACATTGGTGGTGTTGATAGTACACTGTCCAAAATGGTCTCCAAGAGCTCAACCTACAAGAACTAGCTACCAAATTGCCAAAAGGATCCTTCCCAATGCTTCCCAAGTGAGAGATATAGACTAGGAAGGAATTCGGACGTCGGTGGGCACGTATAGAGGAATTACGATTCCTTTCAGGTGCAGGCGTAATGCTCAAATGACCACCTGCAGATTTCCAGATTCGCAGGATGCTAACACGTCGCACCTTCGTCCTCGGAGGTGACAGGTTGGCAGAGTTGGTAATGCTTCGGCCAAAGCTGACAAGGATGGTCTAAGTGGAAAAAAGGACAAGATGGCGGATCTTGACCTCCGATGACATGGAGAAAAAGCATCATTTGTCACATTAATTGCAAGGGACAATATTTTTTATATTATAGAGGGGATGTCTGCTAACAATTTTGGTAGGCCGAATTGGAATTGTGGGGTCTCTGCATGTAGTAGGGTTTTGTTTTTTGTTGGAAATGGTGGTGTTGGGGGTGTTTTTTGCGGTGGCAGAACTTTGGTGGTTTTAGTATACCACCTATACTTGCATATTTGTAATATTTTATTTCCATGTAATACAATACAAAAATTATCGATAAAAAAAAATGAAATATCATGCAAGTTTTGAAATTACATATTTTAATTATATATTTAATTCATTTTTACTAATAGATTATATGTTTAATTTTTTAAAATTTAATAATAATTATTAAAATAAATTAGAATAAAATTTTAAAAATTTAAATATATAATTTAAAAAATAATTATATGTATTAAAATATTAATATAATATACATATTAAAATCACTTAATTAAATATTATACATGTTATATAGTAATTATTAAAATAAGTATAAACAACACTTTAAAAATTAACATTTATATTATTCACCTATATATATATTTTTAAAGTTAAATAATGACATTTTAAAAAATTTCTTACAATATATCCTAAAATCATTTAATTATATTATATATGTTATAATATAATTATTATTAAAATAGATAAGAATAAAAAAATTAAACGAATATCTTATTTTTAAAAAATTAAATATTAATATATATTATATTTATCATTTTGTTAATCTAACTTTAAAAAACAAATAGAAATAATTGTTAAAAAAATTAAAAAATAAATTAAAAAAAATTAGTTTTAAAAGTGAAAAGAATGAAGTGCAAAAATCTAAGTGGGAAAGTGTCAGGTGACGTGGCCCCCAAAATGGCAAAAATCCTATTGATAATGGGATCCACGTCAACTGACAATGGATACCATCATCCGTTGGATGAGCACAAATCAACGACTTAAGGTGTATTTCAGGACAAATATGGGATCTCTAAATTTTTTTGCAAACTTCCACCAGAAACATGTGTCATTGAACACCGACATGAAAGAAAGGTTATGGCCCATGGGACGATGAAGTGTTAGGTGATGTGGCATTTGGGTGGCAAAAATCCTATGTATAATGGGACCCGCGACGACTGACAAAGGATACCATCATCCGTTGGATGAGCATAGATCAACGACGTAAGGTATATTTTGGGCCGAATGTGGGAATGATAAACATTTTTTGCAAACTTATAACAAAAGACTTCCATAAACAATAAACCAGTAAATCCAGGGAGATTCATATTGGTATTTTGATTCTTGGACAAACCAGTAAATCCAGGGAGATTCAGAAATGACTACTAGATTGAGGAATGCAACAGAGTCTGTCTGCACTAGTCTACTCAAATAGAAATTCCGGGTAAAATCTAGAACACCTACATCTCGCGTTTTTAATTTTTGAATCTCGTGGTTTACCGTTTAGATTGTAGAACTAGAATTAAGGGTTCAACTTGAGGGTTATCATTATTTTGAACCATTAACAATACCAATGATGGGGAAACTGGATAGTACAACTAAAACCCAAGTGAAAAAAATAGAATGAATCGAATTGGTTAAAACAATAGGTTTCACTGATGAATACCATGATATTTATGAACCTGTTATCCATGGTAGAAAGCGAATCATAGAAATTAGATATGCATTGTCTAATAAGGCGAGGGATCCAAATAGGGTAGGATATATTTCTTTAACACAATGTTAAATTCAAGCACAAATAAAATTGCATCGTGGTATGTTGGACTTCCCAGCATGGTGTTACTTGAAGTATTCCCTTGCCCAGAAAGTGTCATGGTATGTGCCCAAAATTATGATGAAGATAGAAAAGCAATTGTCAATAAAAATACTCAAGAGGGAATTTTGTCCATAACCGAGGGCGAATCTTCTCATTTGTTGAACCTAGGGTTTGAAGCACAAAACTCAAACGTCCACATTGACCTAGGAAAGATGGAAGAGGAATATGACATAATCGATTCAAATTATAAATATTTATTTATTAAAGGTCTAACAGTGTGTGGTACTCGATTGGATCGAAATCATAAGCCTCCTTATGATTATAATATTTTTGTGCCATGGGTTCAGGATACTATTTCCTTGCTAACATTTTTCTTGGGATTGGAAAATGATAGGGAAGTGGGTGCCATCCTTCTTGAAATGATTTTTAATATCCATTGCGTAACAAAACCAGTAAGATTTAATTTTGTTGAGCACATTGGATTACTAATGATTAAAACAGGTTCTTGTAAGACATTTAGGTTCACATCCTACTTGTGTTATCTTCTTCTATCAAAGTATCATGCAATATTTGAGACCAACAAGCTTCACATTGAGGTCTATAAGATTGGTGAGAATACTTAGAACATAACAAAGTGTCCAATATATGAATGGACACCTAAGATAAGGATGAATGATAATAGAAAGAACTACAACCATTTTGTAGACTTCTTTTTGGCACCAATGTGTAATTAAATTACAAGCACTCCAATGCCTAGATTGCTTGTGTCTTGTAGAGAATACATTCAACTCAGAAGTCAAATACAATTGGCTGGCTAGTTCTTCATGGAAGAATACATTGTGTTAAGGTTTTATGGATCAGGAGTAGAATTCTACAAACTTCCAATACATGTGACAGAGAGGGTTTTTGCATTAGAATATGTACGACAGTTGGAGAGCACAAATGTACTGTTTCATGGTCAGCAAAAGAAGAGCATATTTCCTTCCTTGTCTTTCTCATGTGGAGGGTTCACATTTGACAGAAAAGCATTCAAAGTGGCACATGATTTTTTGACAACTTTTAGCTTTGGTGTTGAGGGTCATTGGCAATATGATCCACTCAGAATCATTCAAACAAGGCTTAATAAAAATGGGAACTCTAAAAGGTTATGTCAAAATGAAAGTAAACCATTCCTAGAAAAGCTTGGAAACATGGACTCCTGGGATGAGGTAAAAAAAGAGAGGGAGAAAATTGCCGCTGACAATAAAATTTAAACAGAAGAATTGTCATCACAAATTATGGCATTGCACACACAGAAAACAATAGAGCATGCCATACAAAATCAAAATGAAAATAGGAGGTCTTACAATTTCTACCAAAACGCTGCTAATCCATCTAACAAAGATATTTCCAAAAAAAAATTGCAAGAATGTAAAGACAGACATTGAACTCAAACCAAAATAAATGGTTTTTGGACTATGAGGAAGAATCTCGGTGAACCAAAGACCAGTGCAAACTTTGATGAAATCGACGAGGATATTGAGCTTAGCAAGTTGTGGAATATGGAGCATCCCATAGAAGGATATGACATAAGTGATGATGAAAATGAGTATGAGGTTGAGGTCACTCCAAAAGCTACTACAGTATCTGCAAAATTGAGTGGATTTGATGCTTCCATGAAATATAAATATAGCAAAGGGGCAAACATTGTGGAAAAAATGGGTTTTGAAGGTGGTGATCTAGGTCCCAGAGGATAAGGCCCTTGGTTTCCACTTGAGGTACCACTTCCATCAAATTCAAAATCAAAAAGTCTTGAGAAACCAATCATTGGACTTGATTCGTCAGATTCATCACAGAAAGGTACTACTCATTACCCTGCATCTCCATTTCAATTTGTTAGAGCTTCAAATCCACCTTGTGCAGACACTCAAATTCAATCACAACCACTACCACAACATGGTATTCCTATTGGTGGCGAATCAAGTGCCACTGCCACTAGTGGGGAATCTTGGGATAGTATTCCTATCAGTGTTCAATCAAGTGCCACTACCACTGGTGAGGATGGCATGGGTACTAATACTAGTTGTCCTGATCAAGTGCAACAACAAGATATCTCTCGCAAGAGGACAATAGTATCAGATACTATACAAAATCCTAGTGATCAAGGCAATGTGAAGAAGCAAAAGGTTATGACAACAATGGCGAGTACAAAAACACCTTCAGAACAAACCCCTCAAAAGAGTATAACAACTACACTTGCAAGTGACAGTGGGAAAGGATTAGGAATTAATTTTGGTACTCCTCAAAATGCATTAGGTAGAACCACATGCATAGGTGGAGCCTCATATATCATTGCAAGTGCTATTTCACCTTTCAAACATTCAGTTGCTTCAGCAAACCTAGATTGTCATTACAATGATTTCTTTAATAAATTTGCACAAACAACAAATACGAATAAAGAAAAAAAAAAGACATTGAAGAGGGGTTCCCTTACTGCAACTTTAGAGGAACAGCGTGCATCGAACAGGGTATTTCCCACATATGACCCAAACAAAGATATAATGGAGTTCATGGTCGTTATGTCCCCAAATAAAGATAAAAATCCACCACAAAGTCAGATAGATCCCTTTGAATTTAACGTTAGCACCCTCCAAATAGATTTTTCCAAAGTTCAAAATGTGGACAAAATTAGTGTAAAAAAAGACCAACGAAGTGATCTACATTTCATTGCTAAAGATGGAGAGAGAGAAAAATAAGGTGGAGAAACAAATGGAAAAGTTATAGGCAGACCTGGCAAATGAAAAAGCAAAGAGGATAGCAGCAGATAACAAGTGCAATGAATTATAGAAAAGGATAAAAATTTCGGCCTCTACCTCAACAATTATAGTGTAGGAACAGATGGAGGCAAAATTGAAGGAACTAGGGGAAAAATTGGATGAAAGCATTAAAAAATTTGATGATGAAAGAGCTAGTTCAGGAAAATTATACAAAAGCGTGGAGTCTGGTGCTGCCAAAATAAAAAAATTACAAAACCAATTGCAGCATGAGGGAAAAACAAAAACATTTGGAAGAGAAAGTAGAGGAAGAAAGAAAAAAATGTGCACAAATGAAAGAAGAGTTACAGAATGAAAATAATAAAATTAAAACTTCGAATGACAGATTGAAGGACAATATGAAAAATACATTGAAGTATATAAAAGAAAACATTTGGGGGCAAATAATGCAGAGGAGTGACAAGTTGTGTGAATGGTTGGAATTGAATGAACGTTTGAGAGTATTTTTTTGGAAGCTCAAAGAGCACATTGAGAAGAACATAAATGTTTATTCAAAAGAGAATATTGCAAAATAGATTTTGCTAGAAGTCTATAGTAACAATGACAACTATTTGGCATCCAAGGGAATTAAGAGCCAAATTGATGCCTCAGTTAAGACATCATCTATCATTCAAAAATGTCGGAAACTAAGGGAAACAGATGAATTTTTGGATAAAGGTGGGAAAAAGATATTGAGGCCACAACAAAAGACAACCAATTTGTTAAATCTTGGTTTGCCGAAGAGTGTTGACACATCAAATAATTCATTGGAAAAGAAGCTTTCAAAAAAAGGATGGAGGACAAAATGAAGTTTGATTTAGACTTGCTTCCTAAGGACACAACTCCTCATAGCTTTTTGGATTTCATCAAACCATTGACAACTTTAAATGCGATATTGGGTGAAACACTAGTGTCAAGTCACTCTTCCAAATATGGGTTGCTGACGAAGTTGTAGTTGACTTATGATGCTTTAAAAAAAATTGAACTTCCATCAGACGAAGAGTGGAGCACCCTACAAAAACTGGCACAAAGATCTCATGAATCATAGTATGTATTGCATAGTTTTTTGCATTTACTCTTAATTTCAAGGTTTTCTGCTTTTTTTTGTTTGGAATTTGGCATCGCTTGAAATATATCTGTTTTATGAATAGGAAAAATGGAGCACTCACTATTACTAATTCAGCCTATGATGCACACCTTCAACCTTGTAAATTTGTATTCTCAAATTTTCTCAGGTTTTAATTTTTTTGCATTTCTCTATTTCTAATTTCTAGGTTTTGTGCACTACTATTCTATATATTTAATTTGTCATGGCTTGAATTAAGTTTTACGTTTGAACTCCATTTTTTGAACAAGAGACATGTAGCAGTTGCTTAATTGCTAATCCAGTCTATGATGGTCATAAGTACCTTCAGGCTTGTAAAATTGTACAGAGTTTGTGATACTGATGGGACAATAGATTTAGTGCCTTGGTAATTGATTTTGATGTTGAGTCTTCACATGTTACAAATTGACCTGAAGCTGTTGTTGCTCCCTTATTTCTATAAAAGGGAATTCAAGGTCATTTGCAAAGGGTTCTGAAATTTGGTATTGACTTTTGCATAGAGAATCACACAGAGTTGTGTATTGAACGAATTGTATCATATGGCTATATTTTGAAAGAATTAATGAAAATCTCAACATGTCTAAATAAACATCTCTCTATCAATAAACACATTACGCTCTTTTATTCTGCTATTTTCTATCTGAAATAGAAATTTGAAAAATGCAATTGCAAATCAATATTAAATTTTAATTGCAAAAAGTTGACAGACTTAAAATATCATCAAGTTATCAACCACAATAGTATGTTTTTGAAATATGAATGTTGAGATACAGTAATAAGATTAATAAATACCTACGAACTGGTAGTCCTAAATCTCTTACAGTTGCCATTCCTCCTCATCAAAATTAGAGCTTCCTTGATTCTTGTCTGTGTTTTCTTCACTCCGAGTCTGCATACCTCTGTTGAACTGCATCTCAATGCTGCCAGTAGGTCCAATACATTAGTCAATTGTTGCACTGACACTTTGGTTTGAAGTGTTGCCCAAACCTCTTCTTTCACATTTGGACCTCTATATTTTCAGTGCCCTATCGTAAGGAAAAGTATGGACATCATACCTAGGTGTATAGAGCCTCAAGCAATTTTCCAAATTCTTGTCTAGTTTATTTCTTAGCTTTGATTTTAGGAACCCCAAAGCACTAAAAAACTCTCTCATCCTCCACCGAACCCAATATCATGGTAAGACATAATTCAACAAGCTTGAAATATTATAATATTGAATCACACAATAGTTCACTCTTACCTAGATTTGTCCAAAGCCTTGTTACTGGTCCTTGTTTGTGGGGGTTCTCCATTCTGTCATATTGTTCCCTCATAGTGTATGCAAAATGGGTTGATTTCTCTCTAAGAAGAGTTTCGTTTAAAATTCCATTTATAGTTACTCCATTGAATTCTTTGGATTTGCAAAATTGATTTATCAAAGTTGGTAGCCTAGTTCGATAATCAATTGGATTGTTGAAGTTCGAATATTGAGGAAACACAATAGACATGGCTTCAAGTAGTTTCTCATGAGGGAATCCGGTTCTAATCTGTGAGGAAAGATCATAGGCAATTTTATTTACAAAAGCAGTTATAGACTCAACAATCTTACTAAAATCTTCCCTTGTAACTCTTGCTAGTTGCTTCTTGGGGCGCTTTCATGGTTCCTCGGGCTTGACCGTGGCAAAGAAGTGCATTGGTATATCAACTCTGTGTACACTAGCACATAACTCCTTGTTTGCACCGATCTATAAAAAGTTATCAGGATTATTCAAATCTGTGAGTGTCTACCACTTAGCAATTTTTTCATCAGATAATGTTGGTTGACATTGATAGAGATTATCGAGGGTGAGGCATGTCATCTTATGCAGCTTAGCATATTTTGCAATATACATAGCTCTTTGCTCGACTTTTTTCATAATATTCCGCATTTCCTCTTGCATGGGGAGAAGAGCTGCTAAAGTTATGAGTGTCTCTATATTACTTAACCTTCGAAGTAGGTTAGGAAATTTTGGTTTCTCTAATTCGTCGCGATTTGTATGAAATAGTCCAATCAAGAATGGATATTTTGAAAAAAACTCGATGCACTAGACCATCCAAAGAGGTCCGTCTAGTATCATTATCCTTAAGAAGCTTGTTCCCATCGGTTATTCCATCAGCAAAGTGTTGAAATTCCATAAATCATTTGGGACTTTGACAAAAGTGTGAGTAGAGCTCTTTGATTAAATGTTCAATTCTTTTTACTGGAGCATACTTGTTCACAATTCCAAGAGCTAGATTCATTTTGTGGGCCATGCAGTGAGTGCCAACAATGTAGGGTGCACAAGAAGTTTCCATCTTTACGCAAAGACCGTTCATGTGACGTTACATTACTGAAGCTCCATCCCCTCCAATACATACCAACTTTTTGACAATCGCCATGTCATCCATACCTCCATATTCAACTAAACAACTATTTACTAGTTGAAATAAATTTTCCGTTGCCGCACTATCCTTCACTTTAGCAACAAATAGTAGATGAGGTTCGCGGGTATGATTTTCTATAGTATAAACATGCATGCATACCCACAAAGTATTATCTACTGGTGTAACTTCGTCTAACGACAATGCAATAAAGTTTGACTCTTATTTTTTCCTTTACTTCTTTTTCAACCTCAGCAAGACAAATTGCCCATTCCCATCCACTGTTTACTGACTAGTGACTATTAGGATAGTTAGGAAGTTTCAAAAAGTATAATAAACCACTCATTGATGGGTAGTCTGTCATAGCATGCCTTCTGCTCAAAATATAAAAAACAACACTTAACTGAATAGTTTTTCCCAGTTGTTCTATTTGCATTTCTTTTCCAAGAATAAATTCAATATAACCTTTAACTTTAATAGGCTTTGTCTGTATTTTCTCATGAAAATAAAATTCTTCGGCATTCCTCACATGCTTACATTCCTCCTTTGTTTTCCATCTTATCATTGATTTTTCAATTCCGTCTATCATTTTTTTTCATAAACTTTACCCATATGCTTTTGTATGGTGTCAATTTTTAGTTGAAACCTCTTTTCCTTGTTATGTTTCCAAGTGCAAATATTACACCTGCATTCTATTGGAGGCTCGTCTTCAATTGGATTCTCCACTAGTTCAATGAATGGATACTTTGATGCCCAATTAAGATGAAAATTCCTCACTGACTGTAGTGTCACAAATTGCATACCCCTTTGTAATTTGGCTTGTACCTTTTGTAACCACTTTGGTGTCCATTCCCCTAGCACCTAAGTAGGCTCACTTCAGCCCTTGAATTAGCCTTTTCCCTCTCAGGATGCTCAACACACCCTTCCTAGCAGCTCCCTCGTGGCGTCAGTCTAGTTAGCCGTGTGTCTCCCTTGTCTCCTTCCATTTTCGAGCATGATTCATTTGGACACTAGCACGTCGCTCAAATGTTCGTGCGCCGTACATTCATCCCGCAACATCTTAATGTTTGAATGTTGGTTCAGGGTGCGCCTTTCCACTTGTCACCTGCGTATGTTGGTGGAAACGACTCAGAATCTTCTAGATAACTCGTGACCCTCTCTTTCCCTCCTCTTCTCTCTTTTAAATCCATCTTTCACTTCATTTAAGCTCTCTTGGTTACTCAATCTCTCTTACACTCTCTTTGTCTCTCTCTTGGCTCTCATACCTTTCTCTTGTTCGTGCTCTCGCTACAACAATTCCTAGCTTGCTACAACACTCTGAAGCTCTCACAATATCACTTGCTCTTGGATTTCTCAAGCCTCTTTGGTAATATCTTTCTATCTATCTATTTATCCTATCTTTGAGCATCTTGGGATTTATCACATCCCCTATCTATTTTATCATTTTGTCATTCTAGCATTTATCTTTTATTCTATCAATCTATCTAGGTTGTCCATGGAGGTGGAAACACCAAAATGAGGGTTTGACTGAGGCAGACTCCAAAACACAACCCCCAACATTTTCCTTTCTAGCTTGTGTGTAGGTTGCATTAGAGAAGATTCATCTAGCTGGAGGCTTCATAGCGTGGACCTATTGTTTGTTTACTTTCTTCCCTTTTTCTCATTCCATTTTATCTTGGTTATTTATCGCATTTACTAGTTTAGCTTCATTACTTTCTGTGTTTTATTGCATTATAATCGCACCTGGAACGCCCTGTATGATTTTTTTATCTCATCCGTATAGGATGATAGCGCATCGTGCTGGTGTCCCAGACCTGTGCGCTCATCCTTTGGATAGAGGCTTGACAGAGTCATCTGAGAGCCTCAGATTGTGATTCACTACTTAACTCTATCATTTTTATCCCCTAGCTCACCTTAGTGCCAGTTTGAGTGAGGTAGCTGCGAATCGATTTGTCCTCTAAGATTCATCATCTTGGAGGTGACAAATCCCCTCCTCTACACTAACATATCCCATTCCCGATCCTTTTTTTGATTTTGGTTGATCCCTTTTTTATTTGGGTTGATCCTTTTTTGATATGGCTTTTATTTTCCCCTTCCTTGCATTATCATTTGTGGCATTATCACCCAGGTCGATTATATTATTCCAGCTAACTTGGGTATCTACTAGAAAATCTTCTTCAAGTTCATCGTGATCTGAGATATCAAGTTCTTCGCCTTCTTCAATATGAGGTGAAGGTTGTGAATCTTGTACTTGTACTTGTGATGATGTACCTTCCTGATTTTCACCACAATATTTGCTAATGCCAAAGTACTAAGACAATTTTTTGCGTTTTCTTGGCTTCTCTTGGCCTTCCCCACATTCAGGATTCCTACCCTTCTTCCTGTTTGACATCTCCAATGAAATAAAGGCTGCAAAAAATATCAAGTTGTTGAAGAAGTAATAATAGACTAGACTATATGATTCATTGGCCCTACGACCTACAATCTAGATGTTTGAGGTCTCCCGAGTGACCACTGACGGGTCCCCACTAAATAAGAATGAACTCAACAGTGCAAATAGATAGAGATGAATTCAGAATAATATTATAATACTTCAAAAATATGATCACTCACCTTTAGGTCACTAGCCGTTGCCAATGTAGTCAACAACAATGGTTGTTCCTGGTTTGAAACTTCGCTATTGATCTAAATTAAGAGCCCAGAACCGACCAAATTGTGTAGAGATAGATCTGATCTTTGAATGTACTTATTTGGCAAATTCGGTGGTAATTTTATATGGTATACAAATATTTAGCAATTTTTGCTTAACTATAACACGTCTTATGTAATTTTTGAGGCGCTTATGGGTCGTCCAATTAATTGGCAAATATAATAGAGTTGGCAAAAATTGGGGTGAACGGAGACACGCGTCCACAAAATTCCGGGTGAATTGGATCCTCCTGGCAAGTAAATATTTATATGGCTATTAGCGAATTATAGCTATCTATTAAGGCCACCTCGGAGAGTGTAGATGAAAAAATTGAATTTACTATGTGGAAAACATGGATTCTATTAGCAACATTTTCATATAGATACAATAATTACATAAAACAATGGGCGATTGGGTCGTGCATTTGATGAAATATTTATAAATTCCTGGTGACATGCCCACCCTGATCGGTACAACATATTTGCCATTTTCTAGGTTGTTGACGTGTAAAATTCGCCATTGGTGAATATTCGCCACTAAAGTAAACTCTTATTGCAACACTTTTAAATCCAAAAATAGTAAAAATAAGGGACAAATCCAATGGTGAAAACCTTTCTTAGGCACCTAAGGATGGAAGGTTTGACATTATCCCATTCATCACAAATAAAAAAAGATCATCTATCCTTGTGGAAGAAACAAAAGAAATAAATCTGGAAACAACAAGAAATCCTCACACGATACACCTAGCAGCATAATTGACTCTCGAAGAAGATCCTAGCTTTGTAGAATTATTTCAACGAAGACAAATCAACTTTGCATGGTCCTATGTAGACATGCTAGGACTAGATCCAGATCTTGTAATGCATCACTTGATAGTAGATGAAGGAGCTAAACCAGTGAAACAAAAACCAAGGAAAATGCATCCTTAGATCACACTCTTAGTAAAGGTCGAACTCAAAAAGTTGTTAGGCGTGGTTTCATCAGGCCAACTGACTATGCAGAATGGATATCTAATATTGTACTAGTGGCAAAACCAACTGGGGGCATTAGCATTTGTACAGATTTTAGGGACTTGAACAAAGCTTGTCCAAAAGATGACTTCCCCCTTCCTAACATCGACTTGATTGTGGATATGACTACTAGACATACAATCCTCTCACTCATGGATGGATTTTTTGGGAATAACTAGATCAAGATAGCACCTGAGGACCAACACAAAACAGACTCCGCTTGTCCATGGGGCACTTACTATTGTAATGTGATGCCATTTGGCCTAAAGAATGTTGGATCTACATATTAGCGAGCTATGACCACTATCTTTCATGACATGATGCATACATTGATGGAAGATATGTGGATGATCTCCTAGAAAAATCCTTAACAAGAGAAAATCACTTGGTTGTCCAGGACAAGATCTTCTCAAGATTAGAGAAATACAAGGTTTGTTTGAACCCAAAGAAATGTGTCTTTGGAGTAACCTCCAAAAATCTCCTAGGATACATTGTCTGAGATAAAGGAATTGAAGTTGATCCTGCAAAGGTGAAGGCAATCCTAGAAATTCCACCTCCAAAGAACATCAGTTAGCTAAGAACATTGCAAGAGAGGTTACAATCTATTCGTCGTTTCATCGCTTAGTTGGCTGATAAATGTCATCCATTCACACATATTCTATAGAAAAATATTCAGTTCAAATGAGATGAAAAATGCCAACAAGCATTTTAGCAGTTGAAGGACTACCTTATGACACCACCTTTGTTAATACCACTAGCTCTAGACAGGCTCTTATTAATACATATCGGCTACTACTACTGCCTTAGGGGTACTATTGGCACAACATGATTCAAAAGGAAAGAAATGTGTGGTCTATTATATCTCCAAAACATTGGTGGGGTATGAACTCAACGATACCCCTATTGGGTGTGCATGCCTTGCAGTGGTCCTAGCCTCACTCAAGCTAAGACACTATATGTTAACACATAAAACCAAGCTCATTGCAAAGATCGGTTCTCTAAAATATTTGTTAAGCAAAGCAATTCTAATTGGTCGATTGGAAAAGTGGGTCATGGTCCTTAGTGAATTTGATATGTGGACCACAAGGCAATTAAAGGGCAGGTGATAGCAGATCAACTAGAAGAGGCTCCCATGGAAGGTAATCACTCACTCATATCAACCTTTCCTAATGAAGCAATATTCACGATAACACCTACATAGCAGTGGAAGCTCTACTTTGATGGATCATACACCCGACATGGTTTAGGAGTGGGCATTCTCTTCATCACTCCTCAAGGTGACAACATCCCAAAGTCATATAGGATAACATTTCCATGCACAAATAACATAGCAGAGTATGAAGCCTCGATCATAGGACTCAAAATGGATATACAGTGGAACCTAAAGGACCTACAAGTCTATGGTGACTCTCAATTGGTAATCAGACAAGTCAATGATGACTACAAAACCAAGGATGAAAAGATCATGCCTTATAAACGTATGGTCGATATTTTCAAACCCATCTTCACCACTATCCCTTTTGAGAAAAGTCCAAGGGAAAAAAAGAGAGTTGCAAATGTCATGGCTACAATAGCCTCTTTCTTAGATTTACCACAAAATTATACACGCTATGAGTTCTTAGTAGAACAGCTATGGATCCCTCTATATGATGTCCCAGAATTTGAAATTGTATGTCAAATCGTTGGTCCCAACTCCCCTTGGTATGATGAATTCTACACTTACCTTCACGATCAAATCCTTCCACCAGACCTATCCAATAACCAACATAAGAATTTCATATGCCAATCATCTCGATACATAATCATCGTTGATACCCTATACCGACGAGGTCTCGATGGTACTTTCCTATGATGTTTAGAGAAAGGAGAGGTGACGAAAACTTTACACGAGGTACATGCAGGTATTTGTGGAGCTCACTTTAGCGGCCCTTCCTTGGCTAAAAGGATCATGAGAACAAGATATTACTGGCCTACAATGGAGAAAGACTCTTACTATTTTGTCAAAAAGGGAAAGAAATGCCAAGTTTATTGAGACTTTATGCATGCACCATTGCAGAAACTATAACCTATTGCAACACCATGGCCCTTTTGTCAATGGGGACTCGACCTTGTGGGTAAGATACATCCATTATCATTGGGTGGCCATACATTCATTATCATTGCCACTAAGTACTTCACCAAATGGATCAAAGTTGTTCCATTAACACAAATCACCGAGAAAATTGTGTCCTTCATTTTGAATTATATCATATGTCGGTATAGTGTTCCCATGTCCATTGTTACAGATAACAATCTTCCATTCAAAAATGAGGATGTCTGAGAATTGTGTGAAAAATTGCATATCCAGCACTGATACTCCACCCCATACTATCCATAAGGCAATGGCCAAGCAGAAGCTTCAAACAAGTATACCTTCAAAATCCTAAAGAAAATAGTCAATCGCGCCGATCGTGATTGGCACATCCGTCTAAATCCCGCACTATGGGCATATCAAACTAGAATTAGAACCCCTACAGGCACAACACCATATTCACTTGTTTATGGAGCAGAAGCTATCTTACCTATTGAGGTTGAGTTACCATCCCTGTGAGTATCATTGCACAATATAATTGATGATGAGGCATACCGGGTCTCATGTGTTGGTATTATGAATGTGTTGCATTGGTTTTGTCATTGATGTCAACACCTGTCAACACTTGTCAACACTTATCAGCACTGGAGATCTTTGGTTATGTTCACCGGCATGTTCAGTGACTTATGCACAGTCACCGGTATTTGGTTCACTGGTAGGTTATATTGTTTACCGTCACTGAGGATGATCTGTTATCATCTGGAGATTACTTGGTTATGTCGAAGACATGGTTGGACACTTGATTTTGGTGATTTGGTTATTGGCCTAATCCATTTTGCATATTTGTTGTTACCGACAAATAGGTCTAGGTTATGGACTGGCAAGCGTTATCTATTCCAGATCAGCACGACACGTTATGGAGATGATTTATTGATTGGTTATTATTGTAAATGCATTAAGCCGACATGATGCATCACACATTGATTCATTTGTAATTGATTTAATTGTAATATTCTTAGTAAGCCGACCTACACATTTGGTCTTAGGTTTTGATATATATGTAAGATCTCATTTGTGAGATTATGTAGAGGAAGTGGAAAAGAATTGTAATAAGGTATATGCGAATATAAGCAGAGCTATACACATAGACATCATTTGAAGATTCAAGGAAGGTATGAAGAAGACAATTAGAGCTTAACCGATACTGAATCCAACATATGAAGATGCTATTCTGAGCAGTACATTATCATTGGATTTAACCATCCAATTGTAGTCAATGTGACTCCCATTTTTGTGATTGAGCAATGAGCTCTAGGCAGTTGGCCTTTCTACATGTGTAGACACCATTTGTACATACATACTATCTGCAGTAGTATCATCTGATTGTGGGTAAGGTTTCCCACCGTGGTTTTCCCCCTTACAGGATTTCCACGTACAAATATATGTGTTATGTGTTGTGGATGTTATTTGTCTTTCTGTTTCATGCATTAAACTTTACCGGTACTGTTATTAATTGTTAAACTGTCAACCGACATTAAGTTTGGTTTACCGGTATTATGCATCAAGTTTGATTAAGTTATATTTGAGTTGAAACTAATAGACAACTGATTCACCCCCCCCCCCCCCCCACCCCCCACCCTTAGTTGCCTCCGGGTCCCAACATCACGTATTCAAGAATTGGAATTGTTAGATGAGAAGCGACAAGCTCCCTTCAACCACCTTAAAGCATATCAGCAACACATGAGTAGAAGCTACAATCATAGAATTAAGCATAGAAAATTTGAAGTTGGTGATCTTGTCCTCAGAGAAAATCCTTGCAACCAACCAAATAGGGAACATGGAGGCAAATTTGAATCAAACTAGCTAGGTCCCTATGAAATTATTGCAGTCTTTGGGTTAGAGGCATATTAGTTGGCTACTTCAGAGGAGGAACCACTATGAGATCCAATAAATAGCATGCATCTCAAGAAGTCCCATACTTAGTTGTTCAGAGCATCAAGCTTGCACATATTTCAAAAATATAAAAAACATTCGAAAAAAGTCCTAAAAAAAAGTACCAAAAAAAAAATTGAAAAAAAGAAAATAGTTAAGAGAAATCATTCGTCCAAATGGTGAAAACCACTCAGGTGGCGCCTTGGGAAAGTACGATGGTAAAAACCTGACAAACATGCGCCATGCGTAAATGATTTTGCTCCACCGTCTTTCAGATTCTTTGATCAAATCCTTTCATCCACCCACACCATTTCGTACTTACCATGACTCGATATTGATCTATCGTTAATTTTTGTCCTATAAATCTTACCACTACACTTAGCACCTACACCTAATTGGGGGAAGCTTTCCTTGACATTACGATGGGAGTGGATCCTACATATCATTGGTTCGTAGAACTACTTTACTGTAAATAATCCAAAAACATTCGAAAAACCGTCTTGAAATAATCCAAAAACATTTGAAAAATGTCCTAAAATAATCCAAAAACATTCAAAAAAATATCTTGAAATAAACCAAACACATTTGAGAAATGTCCTGAAATAATAAAAAACATTGGAAAACAGTACAAACATGTGAAAATCTAAAAAAACATCATAAAAATAAGTTGAAAACATTGCAATAAACCGATTCTTGTTCACATAAACATTCACTCAGACACAAAAAATAAATTGAGCCTACAAATCAAATACTCAAACAAGACAAACTATCAATTAGTCCATGAATCGTCAACTGCTTACGCTTCACATCAAACAAACGTCTTAACAAGAATGTATCTTTCCTTCAAAAAAAGACATAATGACACATCTTTTGGCAAGAAGATTCTTTGGTTATTTGACTATTGATGGTACTTTTGTCTTTTATTGATTTATACCATGTTCCTATGCTACTTAAGGATATCCACAAGTGATTAGAGTGGTCAAGATGGTTCATGGTATCTTTTCTTTGTTTTCTATTTGTGGATTGTTCCAATGAAGTTTTGGGGCAGATACTAGTGGTGTCTACGTGGAAAGTTCATAAAGCTACGAGATCCTATGCAAAAATAGAGAGTCATGGATCACTATGGCTTATTGACTTGTCTATAATTTGTTTGTTTAAAGGTGTAATGCTCAACTTTGGTTTTCAATACCGCAGTTAAGATCAGTACCAAATAAGCCCAATGAAGAAACAAAGCACTATGAAAAGCACAAGATCCATCCATCCATAAATCCATATCGTTGCATATCATTCATACATAGTCATACAATGGATACTCTATTTTGATCCTCTTCCATAGGAATGGGTCCTAGGTCATCCATACCTTCTATCTAACATTGACTCCCCCCCACTCACCCTCCCTATCCAAGTCATCATCACCGCATCTCCTCCATCGTGTCCCCTCAAAACCGATCAAGACAAGTTCATCATAGTCTATCTAACAGGAAGGGCTGCATAGCCAGTGTCATCTAGGTCATCCTATCCACAACAAAGCAAGTTACTGTGTCTTCCTTTTAAACCCAACTATCAATTGGTCAACCAATCAAACACAATTGAAACAGACAATTACATCAATTATCTAAGTCCCAATGAGTAATTTGACTCAAATGCCTTGACTTCACCAGGCAATTACATCAATTGTCTAAGTCTCAATAGGTCAATTTGATCCACTTACTCAGACTTTATCTTGTCTGAGAGACAACTGACATCAAATGTCACGCTTTGACTAAAACTGGGGAAATTCACCTAATTGCACCAGTCTGTCCAAACAATATTGATCAATTGAACAATTTTTTTTGTAGTAGATTTCTGAATAAGATCGTGTGCGAGTTTTTAGATCAACGTTTCGAATCACACTCTGTGATCCATCATCAGGATGCATGAGAGCACAAGAAGAAAAAATGAGATGTTGCAGACTAGGAAGGGACCTTAAAAAGATGGGAGAAGGGAGAAGAAAGAAACAAGAGAGTGCGCAAACCAAGGGGAAAAAATAATAAAAGACTAGGAAAAAGTTAAACTAAAAAATGAACCTCAACCAAGAACTAAAAAGAACGAGTAAAATAAAATAAAATATAAAAACTAAGACTATCCAAGCACACACCCAAACAAATAAACAAACAAAAAATGAATTAAATATATATATATATATATATAACAAAAAAAGAGAAAAAAAAACCAAATAAAAATAATAATATATGTATATTATTATTATATAATATATAATAATATTCAACTCTCATCTTCCATGCGGCTTGAATTCGGGGGTTTGCAACCAGTCATCGTGCAACGGTCTTCCCCCAACGACTTCATTTCCGCCAGCTCAGGTACGTATATCGTCTCGCCCTTACCTCTTCCCTCGAATTCTTCTCGCATTTATTGTTCTGATTTCCCTCCTTGGTATTTTGACTCGGTGCATATCTCACCCACTTCATCTAGGGTGACGTGGTCTCTAGGCTTTCTTCTAGCTTGCCTACCAAAGTGGTGGAAGGGGTAGCATCATCAAAGGAAGAGGCTTTGGGCGGTGTGTCTTCTCTTCCCTAGACGCTTGCTACCTACCCCGATTCTCCTCTTAGTTGCACCAATGTCGTGCAGTCTCCCCCTTCGTGCTCTCGTCCTTCTCCTTTTGTCCATACGCCGTCCAGTCCGCCTCATCTCAGTTCACATGAACAGACTGCTATCCGTGATTGGGACTCCAAACTTGTGGTTAACCTTTCGTGTGCCGCTTTAGATGACCTCTCCTTTAACTTCCTTAAGTGTGGCTTAGGTTTTGCGCTTTCACCTCGCTCCATCCCGCATCTTGACTTCCTTGTTGAGATTGAAAATCTCATTCGCTCCCTCCGTGGTGATGTGGCAGACGAAGTTAGGCAGGACTGTGTTGTTGTGCTTAGGAAAGCTAGACCTCCAAGACACAACATCCCTAGGTCTGAACTTCTGGCCTTCAACAAGTTGGTGAGAAATCATGACTTAATCATCACTAAGGCTTACAAAGGTAATGCCATTGTCCTTCTGAATAGGGAGGAGTGTGTTTCTAAAGTATTAGATCGCCTTCGGACGTCAGTAAGTATAAAACCTTGTCGCACAATCCTTGTGCCAAGATTTAAAAAAAAGTCAAAGGCGCAATTTTAGCCTCTTCCTTTGACGATGCTACTAAGAAACACCTCATTCCTACCAAAGAAATAACCCTGCGCATAGATGGGGTTTCTAAAATTCATAAAGTGGGCGTTCCTCTTAGACCCATCGTTGACACCATAGGCTGCCCTTCCTACAACCGTGCCTCTTTCCTTGCTAAAATCCTCAAACCTTTGGTAGGGAATTCTGACTCATTCATTCGAGACTCGTCCCATTTTGTCCAATTCATTGATGACCAATGGCTAGAGAGTAATGACCTTTTGGTCAGCTTTTATGTGGTTTCTCTCTTTACCAGGGTCCCCATACCTGACTCGATCAATATCATCAAACGCAAGACCAATGATGAGATCTTCGGCTTGGTCGAGTTATGTCTTATATCCACCTTCTTTTCTTTTCAATGTATTATTTACGAGCAGGTGGATGGTGTCGCTATGGGTTCCTCGCTTTCTCCCATCATCACTAACCTCTACATGGAGAAATTTGAGGACACTTCCCTCCACTCTTTCTCTCTCAAACCGAAGTGGTGGAAAAGGTATGTGGACGACACGAACGTCTATTGGCCTCATGGCTTAGAGAAGTTGAATGAATTTCATGCTCATCTCAACAACATCGCCCATAGCATCTCCTTCACCAAGGAGCTCGAATCCAATAGCCAACTTTCATTTTTGGATGTCCTTCTCATTAAGAAACCGAATGGTTCCTTGGGCCATTGTGTGTATCGTAAAGCTACCCACACTGACCGCTACCTCCATTCCGCCTCCCACCACCACCCCAACCAAAATATGGGGATCCTTAAGTCGCTCTTTTTAGAGCTCATTGTATTTGTGACAAAGAATACTTGCAGTCGGAGTTGAACCATCTTCGTATGATTTTCTTGTGCAATGGGTATTCTTCTAAACAAATCTCTAGAGCTTTCAACCATGTTAGATCTTGGCTTATTTCGGATCCTAAGTTATCTCAACCCTCCCTCTCTCTTAACGAATCCCTTCCCTATATTGGGGGTGTTTCCCATAAAATCAACAAGATCCTTCTTAGGAAAGGCATTCGTTGTGCTTTCAAGCCATTTGCCACGGTTAAAAATCGCCTTCCTCCCCTCAAGGACTCCAAAAACATCCTCCTGTCCTCTGGCGTTTACAAGGTGGTCTTCTCTTGTGGTACCCCTTATATAGGTGATACGGGTCGTTCTTTCTCGACCTGTATCAAAGAGCATGGTGCGGATATCAAACATGACCGTACCCACCAATCTGCTCTTGCTGACCACTCATCATCCACCAAACACCATATTTGCTTGGAAGACACGCAAATCATTTTCAAGGAAGACAATTACTTCAAAAAGAAACTTCTGGAGGCAATTGTGATCCATAACCATCCCAATAACTTGAATAGAGATGATGGATGGAGCCTGAGTCTAGCGTGGCACCCCTTGCTTTCTAGCATGAGCAATTATCAACCCCCACAAACTTAACCCCTTCCTTGCTCCCCCCTCCTTCACCTTTCTCGTTGCTCTCTCCCTCGTTCGGAGTCATTTGTTGTTGTGGCCAGTTGGTGTGTTTGGTTTATTGCTTATTTTTTTCCCTGGTTTGTCTCGGTTTGGGGTGTGGTTCTTTTATGTTCTTTTGTTTGTAGGTTTGTAGTTACTTTTTATTCTTTAGTTTTCCTTTCTTTAGTTTTCCTCTCTTTTTATTATATAGGTTTATTGATACTCCCCTCCTTGTTTTGTGTGTGTATATATATATATATATTTCTTCGTTGATCATTATTATTATTATTTTTATTTGAGTTTTTGTTTATCTTTGTTATATATATATATATATATATATATATAATTTTATCGGTAAAAGGCCGAAGCCTGAATATTTTATTAAATTATAAACAAGATTACATTCTCCGCTCAGTGCGGGCACCGATAGGAAAGAGCAGAGAGGAGAAAACCTCTAGCTTTGCCCGGGACATTAAGTCCAGTTAAATAATGAATCTAAAACTCTACAACATTTATAATTACATCATATCCATCTTGAATCTTTCCTTCTAGACTAAGCATACTCATAGAGGTCCAAGTGTTCTTCTCTTCTAACTATTGTAATGTAAGTAGCCCATCATGGGGATGCTCCTATCGATATTTTTCCTTCACTCTCTTTAGTATCTTTCCTCTTTTATCTTGATTCATAGGCTTCCTGCTAGCACTGTCACTTGCAAAATCTCAACACAACCCTACAACATACCACTTCATGGTTTGTTATCCCAATTATGTATAAACAGATAATTTTCATATAAAATGGCTTGCAAAATACTTTCCACTATCGCTATTACAACCACGACATCTTTTATATTGAGACAACAAATAATTTCTTTTAATGTTGACTACAAGATGAAAGATTACCTAGGTTACAATAGTATTGTGAGATGTAACCTTGCCCCTCCTTATTCCAGGATAACACCTTTTATATCATAAAGTCAAATAGATCATTAACAAAGCCAAGGACCTGAAAAGGAAAGGATAAACTATCCTCCCTAAAGAACTGAAATCCCATACCACTCATCCATAAAAGTTTCAATCCCATTAAATTTCCGTTAACAGAAGATTTCATTTTCTTTCCCACAAAGGCTGCATATGACTTCCAGATCCTTTCGAGAGACTATGTATGTGAAGATATATATATATATATATATATATATATATATATATATATATATATATATATATATATATATATATATATATATATATATATATATATATATATATATATATATATATATATATTATACTGTGTGAAGAGTCTAAGTCCCAGAATACCGGCATGTGTGAATCATCAAGAAAGTTAAAACATTTGTTCATTATACCAAGATTACCATGGTTCCTTACGAGGACCAAGCCATAAACCATAAGTGAGTCCGACGATTATATTATTTGTTTTTCAAAAGTAGCTAGAAATACACCATGAAATAGAAAATGCTAAAGGACAGGTAGAGATATCTAATTATAAACCCAAGGGATACCTTCATAAGGCTCATCAACAAACTGCATATGTCTGATAGGTCTTAAAATAAATCCCAGTCCCAGGTCTCTCAAACCTGCCTTAGAATAATTTAGGATACCTAGCCACAGAGAATTAATAAAAGTAGTGAAAATCCTAGCCTACCTCTACACACACACACACACAAATATATATATATATATATATATATATATATATATATATATATATATATATATATATATATATATATATATATATATATATATATATATATATATATATATATATATAAAGGAAAAAGAACTGTGACTAAGAGCAAAGATAGGCATGCAGGGGATCACACCAAAGTAAGCGTCGAGAGGGTGGATAAACCACATTTTGATAATCTGTATGAATCTATATATTCACAAAATTATCCGCTTAAACCCAAATGTGAGGCCTGCTATATCACCCATATCTATATCTATACAAAATTCTGAGAATGCACCCAAATCAGAGAAGACAATTAAATAAATTTGATGTAGGGAGAACACAAAGCTGGGTACTGAACAAATTAATAACATAGCTAAGTTAAATTTAATATTAACATAAACATTCATATGTTTGTATTGCCTTTAATGGAACTTAAAGAAAAAGCAGTCATTAGGTATCAAAGGATTCTGTCGGAGCCAAGAGAGACGATATAGTAAACCAAAAGAGAAAAAAAAAATCTTCCCTGCAGAAAGGGATTGAGTCCTAGGGCTCGGGAGAAGCTCGAATCCTTCTCGACCAAACCTTGCTTGTCGACGGCCCTGAACTAATAGGGGATTCTCTTGGACTAGAGGCAGGGGCAGAGGGGATCTCTACATCATCAGGGACTACTTCAATGTCTTCTACCTTGAGATAGTTAGCCAACCATCTATTACAGGACGGTTTTTTAACATGCAGAAGCCACATAAGAAAGAAAAAAATTCTTTGCCTTATCGGATTGTAGGCTGCAAAGGCAGCCTCATCTTCTATTTCCAAGATTGGAAATCTTGGCACTAGTTTGTTTTTCCATATGAACCTGTCATAGTTTCGAGGCTTAGGAATAATTAAATCCTCATCCATATTGATGACAACCCCATCCAATTCTTCCAACAGTTCCTTCTTGAAGACACTTCTGCATAATTTCACAACCACCTCCCTATCCTTCTCAAAGTGCATGGCCACCGCTAGAAACATTGCAACTATATCAGAGTTAGCCCTAGTACGGTCATCATTCTTGATATACTCTTCCCCTAATATTTTCTTAATTGCCCGAACAACCAGGACATTAGGGAAGACAAGAATGCCTTTCAATCTATCTTCTTTGATGTCCCCTTAAAATGCCATTTGTCTCTTAATCCCAACTAGCCTCAGCGGTGTATCCATAATGAGCTCAACTCACTCAGATCATCGGATAACCCAGATTACACTGGAAGAACCGACTGCCCTATAGAGGAGGATAAACGAAGCCACTACTATAGTAATTGTGCTTGGAAAGGCACCGTAAAATACAGCTTTTCTATCTCGAAAAAGGACCTATTTAATCGCTTAAGAGTGTTAGAGAGGGAGGAATGAAGGGTCACGATGCAAAGAAAATGGTGAAAGATGATCTCCAAAATCAAGTTAATTAATACCGACGATGTTAATTAAACTCTCTGCGTACTAGTCACAGCTAACGCGCGCGACAAGGAGGGTCAAATCAATGTCTCTATATATGTTGCCGGAATAGAGGTTTTAATTCGATTAGAAGAGAAGGCTATGCAAGACAACATATAGATATATATATTAATATATATAAATGTATATATGAATGTATATACAAATGCGAAAACAAATCAATGAGAATATATATACCTATAAACATATATGTCTATATATATGTCTATATATCTATATATATAGTTTAATATATATACATATATATATATATACATATATATATATATATATATATATATATATACATATATATATATATATATTAGTTATATATATGCGTATATGCGTATATATCTATATCTATATATATGTATGTATATATATATATACATATATCCATATATATGTATATATATACATATATCTATGTATATATATCTACATATATATACATATATATGTATATCTATATGTGTGTGTGTGTATATATATATATATATTTATATATATGTGTGTGTGTGTGTGTATCCGTATATAGCAATATATATATATATATATATATGCACCTATATATTTATATACTAATATATGCCTACATATGCATTATTTAATATCTCTCTCTCTCTCTCTGTATAATTATATATATATATGTATATATATGTATATATCCATCTCTATCTCTCTATACAAACACACACACACACACATATACATGTATACATATACCCCTCTCTCTCTCTCTCTCTCTATATATATATATATATATATATATATATATGAATATGTTTATATTTATATTTTTTATATATCTAAGAAACTGTGAGATGAGACAAAGCAGGAATATATAAAGTTCTTCTACATATCTGCACAATGAATATTTTCTCTTTAGAAAAAAATGGCAGGAGTGTATATATGTCATTAACGTAAGGTGATGAGATATATAATCTTTGTCCACCTTCCATGCCTCCTATCTGTTGTCCCCTTATAGATCAAGGAGCGAAGGAGAAGGTATGATCTTTTCAATTTATGAGGCTACAAACATGATGTTATTGTTAGTCTATGTAGATCCCATATGCACCCATATTAGCTAATTCATCAGTCTTAGAATTACCCTCACGGAAGATGTGATTAAATATGATCTTCTTGAAGGCCTTGCCCAAGTGTAAAGCTCTGCTGAGCAACACATCTAACCTCCAGTTTAGAATGGATCCTTTTCTCATAGCATTGATTACAATGATTGAGTCCCCTTCAACAACCAATTTCTCCACTCCTAATTCCATGCACATTTCGAGCCCTTCCACTAGCACCATGAATTTTGCCCTATTGTTAGTTTCAATGCCTACTAGTTTAGCTCTCCGCACCACCTCGGTCCCATATGATTTGTGAAGACAACATCCAATGCCAGCCAGTCTTGGATTACCTCTAGAGGCTCCATCAAAGTTTAGCTTAAACCATCCATTCTTAGGTGGTTTCCAAACACAAGTTTCCCTTTTTCCTTTACCTAGCTTAGGCCCTGGTCCAATGTAAGAGGGAATATTCAATCCATTCCAGCACCCCCTCATCTTTTCATCCTAGAAGGACATATTTGTCTCCCCATGATGACCCTTCATTACTCTGTTATTCAAAATTTCAATAATAACAACTTCTATTTTATTAGTTAGTTGTTCCCAACCCAACTTCTTTCCTTTGAAGAGTCTCCTATTTCTTTCTTTCCAAAGTTCCCAGATAACAATAGATGGAGAAATGATCCACAGGCCTCCATATAAACACTTAGTGTTTCTTATAGGCCAAGCTTGAAACATGTTTAGAACAGAGCTTGGTATTGCTCAACTCCATCCTAGTTTATTATGAAGCCAGTTCGAGCATTGAAGTGAGAAATCATAGGATAATAATAAGTGATCCACATTTTCCTCCTCCTTCTCGCAAAGAGGGCATCTTCTTGGGCCTTCATAACCCCATTTTTAAAACAAGTCGGCAGTAAGGACCCTATTCTATAGGACTAACCAAGAGAACATTCCTGCCTTTGGGAGGCAATTTTTATCCCAACATAACTTTAATGGAATGTCACATTTTGGTCTTAGCTGTTTTCCAACTAGGAGTTTATAGCCCTCCTTGGTGTTATAGCTTCCAGATTTGGAGCCATCCCACACTAGTATATCATGGTTGAGCTAGAAAGATATGACTCTCGATTCTAGGATTCGAATAAACCCCTCTTTCTCTCCAGTCAAAATATCTATGTTATTCAAAGATTTTCATCTCCACTTCTTGGTTATGCTTCCATCTTCTACTTCAATATAATTTCTGACATGTTTTCCCCATCTATCTTCCAAGAGGGTTTGTGCATATTTGAAATTAGCCAGCTTGTTTATTACCAGATATCCACCCCACGAGTCTGATCAGAACAAGGCCTGACCGCCCTCTCCAAGATTCCATGTGAGTTTTTCCAAAATAATGCTTCTACAATCAAGCATGAAGTTCCAAATGCGTGACCCTCTTGGCGGGTTAGAAGTTCTAAAGATGCTCTCAGGGTTGATGCTATTCATATATTTATGATAAAGGATTCTGGCCCATTTAAGGTGGGGGAATTTATGCATTCTCCACACTAATTTCGCTCCTAAGGCCTTACTCTGATCCCTCATGTTCTTAATTCCAACCCCACTAATCTCCTTAGGCTTGCAAACTTTATCCCAAGCCAGTAATGCAAATTTCTTTTTATCTCCTGACCCTTGCCAGAAGAAATTTCTTAGGATTTTGTTTAGCTCCTCTTTTTTGACTATCGGGAGGTCAATACAAGACAGTTGATAAATTGGCATGGAAGAGAGGACTGATTTTATCATGGTAGCTCTGCTCGTTGAGGAGAGTCATTTTCCTTTCCAGGATTCTGCTTTGGATTTTATTTTGTTGACAATATGATCCCAAAGTTTAGAAGATCTACAACTTTTAACTAAGGGTAAGCCAAGGTATTTGCATGGTAATTCCCCTATCCTAAAATTCAAAATATTATGGATTGCATATTCCTCATTTTTATCAATGTTAAAAAAGAAGATTTCATATTTTTCAGTATTAATTTCCTGCCCCGAAGCTTTGGCATAGGAATCCAAAATTACCTTGAATGAGCATGCCTCATGTCTCTTGCCTAGGCCATATAACATAGTATCATCAAAAAACTAATGATGAGTGATGGGAGACACCCCCTTGGTTATTCTAATGCCTACCATCTATCTCTACCTCTAGAAATTGCCCTACCCAGAGATTCTGCCATAATGATAAAGAGAAAGGGAGAAATAGGATCCCCTTGCCTCAATCCCCTAGAAATGCCAAAGAATCCCTCAGGGGAGACGTTTACTAGGATGGACATTCTAGGAGAGGAGATGCATTCATAAATGAGGTTTATCCATGATTTAGCAAAACCAAAGACTTCCAGACATTTACAAAGGAAATGCCAGTCCACTTTATCATAAGCTTTCTTAATATCTAGCTTGATAAGCATACTTGATTCCTTGTTTTGTTGGATGGAATGAATGACCTCTTGGGAAATGATAATACCATCAAAAATAGACCTACCTGGGATAAAACCAGTTTGATCTTCACTTATAAGGTGAGGGAGAAATTTCTGCAATCTGTTGGCGATAGTTTTGGAGAGTAGTTTGTAAATAGTATTGCATAGAGATATTGGTCTCAAATCATCAAAGTTGTCTACCTTTTCTTTCTTAGGAATAAGGGTATTACAAGTGTTATTGATTTCCTTGAGCACCTTACCTGATTTTATGACTCCCTCCAGTGCCCTCGTTATATCATCCCCAATAAAATGCCAGCACTTCTGAAAAAAGGCAATTGGGAAGCCATCAAGCCCCGGAGCCTTGTCAGGGTTCATCTGCCTTAGGGCTACTTCCACTTCTTCTTTAGTAAAACTGGCACCTAGACTCTTGTTCTGCACGTCAGTAATCATTTTTGGGATGTTGGCCAGGATAGCATCTCGGGAGCTTAGGTTAGAGCCTTCCTAGTTATTTAGGATATTCTCAAAATACTTGACTGCCTATGCCACAGTTAGGTTAGGGTATTCAGTATAATGGCCATCACTCAATCTAATTTTAGTTATTTTGTTAAGTGGCCTCCTATGTTTAGTGCTGAAAAAACTTAGAATTTCTATCTCCATCAATTAACCATAACTCTCTATACTTTTGGTGCCAAAAAACTTCCTCATTAGCCAGTATATCCTCATAATTTTCTAGTAACCTTTTTTCTTCCATGAAAAGAGTCTGATCCATCCCATTATCCATAACTATCCTATTGAACGCACTGATCTCACCCTCTAGTCTGGCCTTTGTTTCAAAAATAATACCAAAGTGTTTTTTATTCCACCTTAGCAGGTTATTCTTAACCACCTTCATCTTGCTAACAACATTAAAAAGTTTGCGCCCTATGGTTTCTGACTCTTTCCACCATTGCTCAATCAGTCCCAAGATCTTGTCATCTTTCAGCCACATCAATTCAAATTTAAAAGGGCACCTTCTAGGTTTGCATTCCTCTGTAATTGATAACTGAATGGGATAATGATCAAAGCTAGAGATAGGAAAGACTTCTGCATCAAGTGAATTAGGGAAGTCGATCAGGCTTCCCCAAATAAAAAACCTATCCAATTTTTCTGCTATGAAGCTAAAGCCTAACCTTCTATTGTTCCAGGTATAAGTTTCCTTCGTTGTCTTAATCTCCATAAGATTGGTTCTCTGTATCCAATCACTAAAATCCTTCTCTAATTGTGACCTTGTTATGATCCCACCCCATTTCTCTTTTGGGTCCAAGATGGCATTAAAGTCTCCCCCAATGATACAAGTCTGGTTATGGATTGTTTTTAGAAATAGATCCAGGTCCCTCCACGTCCTTCTCTTATCCTTATTTTGTGTTGGACCATATACATTTATAAGATGAAATGAAAGTTGTTTTTGATACTTTTAACCCAACCACTCATCAAATGTGTCTGGCTATTAAGCATCTCAAAGGAGAGCATTCTGGGATCCTGGAGTATAGCCAAGCCACCTGAGGGTCCAATAGCTGGATGTCCTACCATTTCCCTATTACCTATTTTTTCTTAAAGATCTCAATATCATCTGAGTTAAGCTTAGTTTCTTGTATCATATCTCAGAACTAGTAGATGTAATGCAATGTTTTATGATCCATTGCTTGTTAGGGGCATTCATGCCCCTAAAATTCCATGAGAGGAGTTTCATGGCTCCTTGGGAAGGTACTTCCCCTTCCCTGTATCAAACATAGAAGTTAATTTTACCTGACCTTTTGCAGACCTATCCAGATTTTTTAGTTCTAATAGAGATTTCCTGCTTCTTCTTTTACATTGTTTTGCACAATCTGGGGTTTCCATGCCCCACTCATTTTGATCAATCCCCAAATCTTCCATCCTGAATTCCCCGACCTCTTCATCTTCGCTGCCCAACCCTTCCCCCAGCTCATCTTGATTGTTTGCCTCCCCTACCACATCTTTTAATTCCATAATCTTTGTAATTAAGGCCTGTTTTGGGAGAGCCAAATCATCTTCATCAGCAATTTCTTCTATAAATTTATCCATAAGATCATTAATGACTTCATTACAGGCTTGGTTGATTGAATCCTCCTTCCTCTCTCCAATTGACACATCCTTGTCACATGATGACATATTATCTCTGCCCTCCAGCATCTAAGGGTTCCCATTTACCAACTTGTCAACACAAGCCACCCTTTCAGTGATATTGATTATCTCTACAGCCCTCGTGGGGTTCTCAAGAAAGGGCTCCTGACTCCCACCTACCACTTTCTTGGTCTCTAACCCTTTACTGAGACCACTCAGAATATCCCCCTCAATTCTTCACAACTCATGATTATGTTCATCCTTATGAGATGAAGGTGTTGATATATTATCATGCGAAGGATTTACCAAACCTGGCCGAGCATATCCTGCCAAAGGACAATTCCCATAAAAAATTATAGTCTCATTATTTTCTGGGGGCTTCTCAAGTGCTAGTGGGGAAGCAAAGAGAAGTTCCTTATCCAGCACTAATTCTCCTTCTTCAATTTCAGAGGAAGGGTTTGGGACAGAGGCCACCTTATTCAACCTAGATGGACACCCAATGCCCTCAGAGCCCTCTCGCGTTATGGTTGAATTAGCTAAGTTTAGGGGCTTTGTTAGCGAGGGTTTGGGAGTTTTAATTGTATTTCTTACAAGAGAGGAGGGTGATAACTTAAAGGCTAAGTGATTCGATACCAAACCATCATAAGGTTCAGGTTCAAAATGGTATTTACAATTAGCAGTAGTGAAGATTATTGGTTTAAGCTGAGGTGGGAAGGAATCCAAATTGATAAGCACTTTAATATCCGAAGAACAACACCAGTTCCTCTCAAGGCCAATAAAACCCCCAAGGCAATCCCCGATATTAAACAGGATTTGGGTATGCATAAGTTCTACTAAGATGTATTTAAATCTAACCCATTTTGAAATTTTTTGAAACTTATATGTGCTAGGGCAGAAGTTCGGCTGCCAATCTATGAAATTAAAATTATAGCTTCGATAAAATACAAATTTACCTGTTAACAACTCCATTTTTAATGATTGCCTTGAACAATCGATAAACAGAAGTCATTAGGGAAGAAAGTAATACTTACCTGTCCCGCATAAGTCTCTTCCAACCAATGGGCAATAGATTCCATTGATTGACCTTTTCCACACCATTTAGCAAACAAACCATATTTTCTGGAATGTTCCCTCAAACCCTTGGCAATTTTTTCTTCAGAGACATATAGTAGATCATCCTGAGGTCTAGGGTTTGCAGTTTCTAGTTTGTTTGGCTCTTTCCGAATAAAGGTACCATTCCTTTATCTTTTTTGAGGCAAACGACGAAGGGGCGATGATGCTCTGAGGATAGGGATTCGTCTCCCACCCAGGGTGATCACATTGGCACCTGTAGAAAAACTCTTTGTGAATGAGGATATGGGGGACATCCACACCTTCTCTCCAAGGTTTTTGCGATTAAAAGTACTAGAGAACCTGCCCTGGGTCTCATCGGTGCGATCCCATAATAGCCTACGGGATCTCCTGCTTAAGACATCATGCCAGTCATTCGCATTGTTACCTTTGGATATATTTTCTAAGTGTTGTTTCTGAGGTCGTTGCTCCCTCCCATGGTAAACCAAATCAAGGTAAGCAGCAGGTTCTCTACCTGTTGCAAGGGGAGGATGACGACCCAGAATTCCAAATTTGTTCTCCTGAAACCTGTAGGCAGGAGAGCTCAATATAGGGTTTTGCCATATTTTTTTGTTTTGCTACCAAATTTCGCTTCTTGCGAGCCATCACTGCCAGTAGAGCTTTTTTTAATTAGCTTTATTTAGCAATGTTATTATTATTTTTTGATCAATATTTAGCAATGTTATTATTATTCATAATTAAAATTAAACAAATATATAATATTTATTATTATTATATATTATATAATAATAATATATATATATATATATTTATTGTTATTTTTATTTGGTTTTTTATTTCTATTTATTTGTTATATATATATATATATAATTCATTTTTTGTTTGTTTATTTGTTTGGGTGTGTGCTTGGATAGTCTTAGTTTTTATATTTTATTTTATTTTACTTGTCCTTTTGGTTCTTGGTTGAGGTTCATTTTTTTAGTTTATCTTTTTCCTAGTCTTTTATTATTTTTTCCCCTTGGTTTGCACACTCTCTTGTTTCTTTCCTCTCCCTTCTCCCACCTTTTTAAGGTCCCTTCCTGGTCTGCAACATCTCATTTTTTCTTCTTGTGCTCTCATGCATCCTGATGATGGATCATGAAGTGTGATCCAAAACATTGATCTAAAAACTCGCACACGATCTTATCCAAAAATCTACTACAAAAAATTTGATGGATTGTGGAAATCTTATATCTCCAATTGAACAACATCAATCAAATGCACTACCATACTACATTTGCATGTCATATCTCCTGCATGACCTAAGGATACTTATCAACTTCCCATTATTCTCTATCGCTTGCAATTCACCCTCATTCCATCCAAAATCCCCCATTCTCCTATGCCTAATTTTTCTTAAAAGTTTCAAGAGATCACCCAATTTTTTGAAATTTCGTCCCATCTCTCAAGTAGGCATACTTGACTACCAACCTAGTGCATGATGGGGCATGTACCATGCTTGTTTTTCTTTGAAACGATGAGATAAACCACACCGTCTCAAAGATGGGCAAATGTAGCCACCTAAATTTGTCCACTTAATTAAATGAATACTTACTATTTATTTAATTATTTACCCATCGATCAATAATTAATTAAATTAATATTTAATTAATTCATCCTAACTATGTTCTTCTATTAATTAAATAAATTATTCAATTTAATTTAATTCATTAAACAATGTTCTGACAATTAATTAAATAAATAAATCATATTTGTTTAATTAAATCCCTCTCTCACATTTAAATAAATCAACATTTATTTAAATCCCTAAAATCCTATCCCTCACATTTAAATAAATAAATATTTATTTAAAATCCTAAAACCCTCACCCACTTGCACTTTCTAGAAAATGCAAGTTGCATAGTTAACCCTCCTTCTAATCATGTCTGAACCCTTATTATTATCCTAATCACCCTTTAATGGTTGCACATTCCTAAACCAAAGGTTAATCCAAAACCCATCAACTCAAACCTTTAGTGGCCTCCTTTAAAGTCTTTAAGCCTTTAATGGTTTTCTTCCAGAGTCGTCAAGCCTTTAATGGCTTCCTTTAAAGTCTTTAAGCCTTTAATGGCTTCCTTCTAAAGTCTTCTTAAGCCTTTAATGGTTTCGCTAAAAGTCTTCAAGCCTTTAATGGCTTCCTTCTAGAGTCTTCTTAAGCCATTAATGGTTTCCCTCAAAGTCTTCAAGCCTTTAATGGCGTCCTTCTAGACTCCTCTTAAGCCTTTAATGGCTTCCTTCAAGTCTTCAAGCATTTAATGTTTGTCCCCCTTTCCTCTCAAGCCTTCCCTTGTTGACACTTTTCAATATGGGATTGGCTTGAAGAGGAGCATATGGATTGAGGATCACTACTTCCTTAGGCAATCCTAACCCTTCCTCAATCCACTCAATCTCAACCCTTCATTTGCCCATTTCCTCTATAAATATGGCTCATTCCTTCATTGTCAAAGACAAAAAAATTATCCATCCATTGTTACTTTGCTTAGATATTGAATGATTTATTTTATGTTTTAGCTCTTCCACTAGTTGGAGTTGCTAGTTTACATTAACACTTCATTTGCATCCTCGTCCACACTTGACATAATCAACCATCTCTCATCCTCCATTTGACATCCTTTGTGCTAGTGCTCAAGTTGAGGGCATACTTCACATAGCACCAGGATCTTGGAGAGGAGGAGGACAAGGAAGAGCTAACACAAGGTAGCATCATGGGGAAGTTTAATATTCACGTTTGTTTTGTTTATTTCCTTCTTAGCTTCTTGTTTACTAATCTTCCTTGATAATTATTTTAAATGGTATATTTTTATGTTGACGACTAATCTTGACTGACCATTTTATTGTATTTCAGATAGGATTCAAACTTTTCTAAAGCACTACGATTTAAGGCCACCTCAAGTTGATTGATTTGTTATTATTGGTATTTTGCCTTGAATTTGTTTTTCGTACCCTTGCTTGTTGGGTGTTGATGGTTTTTTGTATTATAACCTTGGTACTATCTGACCCATGTTAATGTTTGGTGCAGGAGCACCTAGCTTCATTCTCAGCTTCATTTTCATCACAGGTTTGATTTTTGTTAGTTTTAAGTGGGAAAGTTGTCTTAGATGTTTTTGAAGTTGTTCTAGGTTGTTTGGATGAGTTTTGAACTCATTGTGTGGTTTTGGTTTCTTGTTTTCATCTTTTTGCTCAGGGTTGCCAGTTTGGTGTTGCCTGACAAAATGATGGAAAAATGAGTTTTTTATGTGGTTTTTGTTTTGAAAAGGTTTTAGACATGTTTTATGCTTGGGTTTTAGGTGTGAGAAGTGTTTTTAGGTGATTGTTAGTCTTGGAGGTCAATCTTGCATTTTCTAGGCACCAAAAGTTGTCATTTAGGCATCAAAATGTCAAATTTAAGTGCCCTTGGACATGTACCTATCCGTATAGGAGGCTAACCAACTTGGAGAGGTATTTAATCTCCTGTTTTAACTATTGTAAGGGTTGATCATTCGAAATTATGAAGCATTTTGCAAACTTGCACTAGTTTTACTTGGGTTTTGTCTAGTTTTTAACTCCATGTGAACAACAGTCCGTACACCTGCTGTACTTGGCCATACTGTTCTTGCATTTTTAGTTTCTATTATGTTTTTTTAAGCTTTTCCCTTTGGTGGCATCTAATTTTATCAAGTTTTGAGTTTGTAGGAAAATTAGTTTGATTTGATAGTTTCACTGCCTTGTCTAGGAATTGGCAAGGATGCTTGACCAACTTGGCTTCTTGGAGTCCTAAAATGTTCATGGCTTCCCAAGAGCCAGTTGGTCAACTTGTAAATTATGTAAATACATATTTTGTCTTCAAGAATGTAGGTGTAAGGAGTTTTGTGGCCATGGAGCTCTAGGCAAGTGTGCCATTTGGCTAGGGTCTTGAAGAAATTTGATGCTTTGCTCTTCTATAGCAAGTGCATTTAATAGTTGAATAGACTTGCCTTGATGTTTAAGTTTTTATGTCAAGGCAAAGAGGCTTTCTAAGCCATAAGGAGAATGTTTTCATGTTTAGTTTGTGAAAATAATGTAAAAGACAGTGAGTCATTGTTTTAGAGTCAATTTCCTTTCATTAGCCTACTCTCCATCATACATTGGAGCTTGTAGGGTTTTGTACCTCCTTCTAATTGCTTGCAAACAAGAACAAGGAGTGATTTTGGTGTTATTATGGGTTTGAAGTTGCCAAGATCAATCAATGATCTTTGAAGCAAGGTTGTAATGCCAGTTGGCTGTCACAATCAGCTAGGACTGAGTTTTACATTTTCTTTTGAAGTTATATATGTAGTCTTCTCCTTCAAAATGATAGGTATGAAGGTCAATAAGCCATTAAAGACAGAGCCTTGTTAAGGAGCACAAAACAAAATTTTGTAAAGAGTTTTAACAGTGAAAGTGCAGGTCACAGTGAACAAAAAACAGTGAAAGGCAAAAGTGCAGTGACAGTTAGCATTGACAGTGAAATAATCCATTATTTGTAATTGCCTAATGCTTGTATGCAGGGCTAACATGACTCTCCTTTGTCTCTAAATGGTAGAAATGTTTACATGTTGAATGTAATTGGTTTTTGTTTGCAAATGATGTGTTTGAAAGAGGCAAATAATAGAAAAGTTGTAAATTGTTGCATTCTCCTCATAAGCAACTTTCTGTAAATTCTTGTTCTCCAACCCTTTGAGGGTGTAAAACTACTTAATTTTGGTCTAAATAGCATGAGACATGGTAGTAATGAGGTTTCATGGTTCCCTTTGAAGATTTACAATTTGCAAATTGATTCTTGCCTCCAAAACCCTTCCAAACCCTCCTTTTTGCACCCATTTTTGGGATAGTCATAGAGAAGGCTTAAGGGACCCTAAACCTTAGAAAATCTTCAAGTATTCCCAAAAGGGTATCCATATATGTAAAGCTTTTAGTCTGGAAGTCCATCGCTTGAGAAGGGTGAGCACAAAACCCCAAATGGAGGGCTAATTCCTTGTAGCCCATTTTAGGCCTCAAAATTAAGTTTTGTCAAATTGGGTACAAACATGAAGGATGTAAGGCATAAAGTTCATCAATAATAGTTGAAACAAGTTGTCCTTTTATAAATTTAACCTTTTTGGTGGGAAAGACTCCAAAATTTAGGTTGCAGCACTTGTGAAGGCTTCTACACTCCAAAACGTAGAAGACCCAAAAACACCCAAGGAAACAAAACTTGTCTCAAACTCATAATTCACTAAGAGGAGTCCTTGTGCAGTTAGAGAGTAGATCAAGAACATAGGATTGAATGCCAATTGGGTGAGTAAGGAGTTGGATTACCAAACCAGAGTGATTATGGAGTTGAAGCCCTTGAGTAGCCAAGGAGAGTTTGACATAGGGAGGTGGAGCAAGGTGAGTTGTTAGATTGCCTTTGAGCCAACTCGCACTCTGTCCTTGGTGACTACACCTTGAAAACAGTAAGGAACTATCCCTTAGCAAACATACTAGCCACTTGACAACCACCTTGCACTATCCTCCCTATCATAGTGGTATCAGAGCCCAGTTACACTTGGGAAGAAGTAGCAATTTGGCAACCATGGTGAGAAATGCAGAACTAGCAAAGAAAGTGGAAGACCAGGAAGAAGAAAATAGGTTACTTAGAGTGAAACTAGACCTCTTAGAACAGAAGTTGGGTGAAGTAGAAGTGAAGGCAGATGAAGCCAACAATAAGATAGAGGGAACATAAGGTAAGGGTAAGCTATTAGCTATAGAGGATGAGACCCCTATACCAGACCCTGTGATAGAGAATGAACCCTTTTTGAAAGCCTTGAAGGCTATGAGTGGGAGAACACTAGAAGGATTCCCACTATTCAGTGGTAAAATGGACCCAGAAGTGGTCATGGAGTGGATTGAGGGGCTTGAGAACCATTTTGAGTGTGATGGTGTGACAAAGGCCCAGAAAGTGAAGGTGGCTATATCCAGGTTGAGAGGAGCTGCCTTAACATGGTGGAAGTTCATTCAGGATGAACGTGAGAAAGAGGGCAAAAGGCCCATAGTAACTTGGAAGGGCATGTTGTCCAAGATCAGAAGGCTTACATTTCAGAGGACTATGAAATACAACTCCATAGGAAAAGGAAAAATCTTAGGCAAAAAGAGTTAGATGTCAGCACCTACACCGAGGAGTTTCAGAAGCTATGCCTTAGGTCAAAGATCCAAGAGGATGAAAATGTCAAGGTTGCTAGGTATCTCAATGGCTTGAGATGGAACATACAGGAAGAGTTAAGTTTGTTGTGCCCTACAACAGTCCAGAAGTGCTATCAACTTGCACTCAAGGTAGAGGAAAGGAGTAGGAAGAAGCAAGAGCAACATAACAGAGGTAGAGGAAGAGGCAGAGATGGTCAAGGCCATCGAGGCAGTTTTGGGGGAAGACACATAGATCAAAGGTCCCAAGGGGAATCTAAGCTTATAGAGCAAAGTGGGGATTCTCAGAGCAAACCTAATTATAGGGGAAGGGGATCAAGCAACCCAAGAAGGGGTAGGTCTAGTGGCCCAGGTAGAGGGTCTTACTTCTCCACAATGAAATGCTACAACTGTCAGAAATTGGGTTATCCCACTTATAGGTGTCCAGAAAAGCCTAGTTCTTCCCATGGAGGTGAAAAAAGAGTGAACTATGTTTGAGAGGAAGGGAGCAGTACAAGAACTCCAGCAATGCACCTAGCACCTGAAGATGGTGAAAGTCTAATGATGAGGAGAGTATTGATGCAAGAACCTCATAAGTGTGAAGTGTCTCAGAGAAGAGCATTGTTCAGGATAATGTGCAAAATCTTGGGCAAGGTATGCAAGGTGGTTATAGATTCAGGCTCCACAGATAACATTATCTCAAAGGAGGCAGTTAGCAAATTGAACCTACCTAGAATGAAGCACAGTGAACCCTACAAGGTAACCTAGTTAAACAAGGGGCAACATGTCCTAGTGAAAGAACAAGCATGGGTAGACTTCAATATAGGCGAATACAAGGATAGGATACTATGTGACATCCTTCCCATGGATGCTTTCCATCTACTATTGGGTAGACCTTGGCAATTTGACAGAAGGGCACACCATGATGGTGAAAAAGACACATATTCCTTTCAAAAGAATGGCATTGTCTACAAAATTCAGTCCCTTAGTGAAGAGACAGAGAACAACAAACCACAGGCACCTAAAGTGCTATTAGTCAATGAAAAAGAGTTCATCCAAACCATGAAAGAGGGAGATGGGATTGGTTATGCACTTGTAGTGAAACCTAAGGAGGATAAGAAAGAAAAACAAGTTGAGATCCCATAAGAAGTGCAACAACTTCTTGATAACTTTAAGGGCATCATCAGTGATGGACAACCATCAACATTACCTCCTCCTAGAGCCATTAGTCATCAAATTGACTTTATACCAAGAACTTCTTTGCCAAACAAAGCAGCATACAAGATGACTCCTGAACAGAACAAAGAGGTAGCTATACAGATTCAAGAGTTATTGGATCAAGGATTAATAAGAAAGAGTACAAGTCCTTGTGCTGTACCCACAGTGTTAGCACCTAAGAAAGGGGGCACATGGAGACTATGCACAAACTCCAGAGCTATCAACAAAATCACAATAAGATACAGATTCCCTATTCCCAGGATAGAAGATTTGATGGATTGTTTAGGGGGTGCGAGGTATTTCTCCAAAATAGACTCAAAAAGTGGTTACCATCAGATAAGAATAAAAGAGGGTGATGAGTGGAAAACTGATTTTAAAACAAATGAGGGTCTTTATGAATGGTTGGTTATGCCTTTTGGACTCTCTAATGCTCCCAGTACCTTTATGAGGTTAATGAATGAAGTATTGCAAGATTTTCTCAGTAAGTTTGTGGTAGTCTACTTAGATGATATTCTCATTTTTAGTAAGACTAAAGAGGAGCATTTGAAACACTTAGCTATTGTTTTGCAAAGATTATCTGATGAGCAGTTAACCATAAATCTTGAAAAATGTGATTTTATGCAGCAAGAGCTAGTCTATCTTGTTTTTGTTGTGTCCAGTGGAGATCTTGAGATAGATCAATCTAAAGTTGCAGCCATAACAAGTTGGCCAACCCCACAATCAACCAGTGAAGTTAGAAGTTTTCATGGTCTAGCCCAGTTTTACAGAAAATTTATCAGAGGTTTCAGTGAAATTTGTGCACCCATGTTAGATACAATAAAAGGTGGTCATAAGGTCAAGTTTCAATGGACCAAGGCAGCCAATAAGGGGTTTGAGTTACTCAAAACTAGAGTTGCTACACAACCAGTGTTAATCCTTCCTAGTTTTGATAAACTCTTTACTATAGAATGTGACGCCAGTCATCTTGCAATAGGTGCAGTCTTGAGTCAAGATAATAGACCAGTTGCTTTCTTTAGTGAAAAAATGAATGATGCAAAGAAAAAGTCTTCATCTTATGATTTAGAGTTATATGCATTGGTGCAGGCACTCAGGAAGTGGAGACATTATTTGCTTCCTAAAGAATTTGTTGTGTATACAGACAACCAAGTAGTCAGTTTCTTGAATTCTCAGGATAAACTCAACCATAAGCATGCGAAATGGGTAGAGTACCTACAAGAATATACCTTTACTCTTAAGCACAAGAAAGGCCAATGTAACAAGGTAGCTGATGCTTTAAGTAGGAGATTGTTGACTATTCAGGAGATCCAAGTTAAGAGTATTGGGATTGATTGCTTTCAAGATTTATATCCTAATGATGATGATTTTGCTGCTGCTTATAAAGTTTGTCTTGCTTTTGAGAATCATTTCCATAGTGAGTATGCTGACAATACACTGCAGAATGGTTTGTTATTCAGGGGAGGACAACTATGTGTTCCTAAAGGTTCCATGAGAGAAAATCTCATCCAAGAGAAACACAATGGGTGTTTGAGTGGCCATTTTGGTCTCAATAAGACCTTAGAGTTGGTTCAATGCTTTTATTACTGGCCTAAGATGCAGAGAGATGTCCGGAGATATGTTGAACAGTGCATGGTATGTCAGAAGGCCAAAGGTAATATCACTAATGCTAGTTTATATCAGCCACTTCCCATTCCTTCTAGGCCATGGGAGTGCATCAGTATGGATTTTGTTGTAGGTTTACCAAAGACAAAAACAGGGCATGACAGTATCTTTGTGGTTGTTGACAGATTTAGTAAAATGGCTCACTTTATACCTTGCAAAACTACTAATGATGCTAGTCACATTGCTTTCCTTTTCTTTAAAGAAGTTGTCAAAATACATGGTTTGCCATCTAGCATTGTATCAGATAGAGATGTTAAGTTTTTGGGTCATTTTTGGAAGACTTTGTGGAAGAAATTGGGTACTAACTTGTCTTTTGGCTCAACTTACCATCCACAGACAGATGACCAAATAGAAGTGGTGAATAGAACATTGGGTAATCTACTCAGATGTCTCACCAAGGAGTATGGACAAAGCTAGGATCAGCTCATCCCATAGGCAGAATTTGCCTACAATGACAGTGTAAACAGATCCACTAGTAAGAGTCCATTTCAGGTTGTTTATGGTATGCATCCAAGAGGTGTTTTTGAGTTACATGATGTGACTAACTTGCAACATGTTAGTGGGATAGCAGAAGATATGGCACAATCTCTAAAAGAGATACATGAACAGGTTAAGCAGTCTTTGCAGGACACCACAGCAAGAGTCAAGGCAAGGGTGGATGCTTCTAAGAGGGATGTCCAATTCTCAGTTGGAGATTTTGTGATGGTACATCTCAATAAGTCTAGATTGCAAAAGGGAGTTCCTACCAAGTTACAGATGAGACGAACTGGACCTTGCAGGATTTTGGCTAAGTATGGTCCAAATGCTTATAAAATTGATTTACCTGCTGATGTTTCATTGTCTCCTATCTTTAATGTTGCAGATTTGGTACCTTTCAAGGGGCAGCCTCCAGAAGAGACTCAGAGAGCTTCAGACATTTCAAATTCCCTTTCTAATCCCTTTCTAATCTATCTATCCCCTCTTCTTCTTCTCCCATTCCTGAACAGGTACTTGATTCCAGAATCATCAAAAAGACTAGAAAGCATGACTACCTTGAGCATTTGATCAAGTGGAAATATCAACTAGCTTCTGAAGCCACTTGGATACCTAAAAGTGACTTCAATAAGGCTGGTATTCCTCTCTCTTTTCTGCCCAAAGGAGTCACATGAGTTTTTTGTCACCGAGGGAGTATGGTGCAGGAGCACCTAGCTTCATTCTCAGCTTCATTTTCATCACAGGTTTGATTTTTGTTAGTTTTAAGTGGGAAAGTTGTCTTAGATGTTTTTGAAGTTGTTCTAGGTTGTTTGGATGAGTTTTGAACTCAATGTGTGGTTTTGGTTTCTTGTTTTCATCTTTTTGCTCAAGGTTGCCAGTTTGGTGTTGCCTGGCAAAATGATGGAAAAATGAGTTTTTTATGTGGTTTTTGTTTTGAAAAGGTTTTAGACATGTTTTATGCTTGGGTTTTAGGTGTGAGAAGTGTTTTTAGGTGATTGTTAGTCTTGGAGGTCAATCTTGCATTTTCTAGGCACCAAAAGTTGTCATTTAGGCATCAAAATGTCAAATTTAAGTGCCCTTGGACATGTACCTATCTGTATAGGAGGATAACCAACTTGGAGAGGTATTTAATCTCCTATTTTAACTATTGTAAGGGTTGATCATTCGAAGTTATGAAGCATTTTGCAAACTTGCACTAGTTTTACTTGGGTTTTCTCTAGTTTTTTATTCCATATGAACAACAGTCCGTACACCTGCTGTACTTGGCCGTACTGTTCTTGAATTTTTAGTTTCTATTATGTTTTCTTAAGCTTTTCCCTTTGGTGGCATCTAATTTTATCAAGTTTTGAGTTTGTAGGAAAATTAGTTTGATTTGACAGTTTCACTGCCTTGTCTAGGAATTGGCAAGGATGCTTGACCAACTTGGCTTCTTGGTGTCCTAAAATGTTCATGGCTTCCCAAGAACCAGTTGGTCAACTTGTAAATTATGTAAATACATGTTTTGTCTTCAACAATGCAAGTGTAAGGAGTTTTGTGGCCATGGAGCTCTAGGCAAGTGTGCCATTTGGCTAGGGTCTTGAAGAAATTTGATGCTTTGCTCTTCTATAGCAAGTGCTTTAATAGTTGAACAGACTTGCCTTGATGTTTAAGTTTGTATGTCAAGGAAAAGAGGCTTTCTAAGCCATAAGGAGAATGTTTTCATGTTTAGTTTGTGAAAATAATGTAAAAGATAGTGAGTCACTGTTTTAGAGTCAATTTCCTTTCATTAGCCTACTCTCCATCATACATTGGAACTTGTAAGGTTTTGTACCTCCTAATTGCTTGCAAACAAGAACAAGGAGTGATTTTGGTGTTATCTATGGGTTTGAAGTTGCCAAGATCAATCAATGATCTTTGAGGCAAGGTTGTAATGCCAGTTGGCTATCACCGTCAACTAGGACTGAGTTTTACATTTTCTTTTGAAGTTATATATGTAATCTTCTCCTTCAAAATGACAGGTATGAAGGTCAATAAACCATTAAAGACAGAGCCTTGTTAAGGAGCACAAAACAAAATTTTGTAAAGAGTTTTAACAGTGAAAGTGCAGGTCACAGTGAACAAAAAACAATCAAAGGCAAAAGTGCAGTGACAGTTGGCATTGACAGTGAAATAATCCATTATTTGTAATTGCCTAATGCTTGTATGCAGGGTTAACATGACTCTCCTTTGTCTCTAAATGGTAGACATGTTTACATGTTGAATTTAATTGGTTTTTGTTTGCAAATGATGTGTTTGAAAGAGGCAATAATGGAAAAGTTGTAAATTGTTGCATTCTCCTCATAAGCAGCTTTTTGTAAATTCTTGTTCTCCAACCCTTTGAGGGTGCAAAACTACTTAATTTTGGTCTAAATAGCATGAGACATGGTAGTAATGAGGTTTCATGGTTCCCTTTGAAGATTTACAATTTGCAAATTGATTCTTGCCTCCAAAACCCTTCCAAACCCTCCTTTTTGCACCCATTTTTGGGACAATCATAGAGAAGGCTTAAGGGACCCTAAACCTTAGAAAATATTCAAGTATTCCCAAAAGGGTATCCATATATGTAAATCTTTTAGTCTGGAAGTCCATCGCTTGAGCAGGGTGAGCACAGAACCCCAAATGGAGGGCTAATTTTAGGCCTCAAAATTAAGTTTTTGTCAAATTAGGTACAAACATGAAGGATGTAAGGCATAAATTTCATCAATAACATTTGAAACAAGTTGTCCTTTTATGAATTTAACCTTTTTGGTGGGAAAGACTCCAAAATTTAGGTTGCAGCACTTGTGAAGGCTTCTACACTCCAAAACGTAGAAGACCCAAAAACACCCAAGGAAACAAAACTTGTCTCAAACTCATAATTCACTTAGAGGAGTCCTTGTGCAGTTAGAGAGTAGATCAGGAATAGAGGATTGAATGCCAATTGGGTGAGTAAGGAGTTGGATTACCAAACCAGAGTGATTATGGAGTTGAAGCCCTTGAGTAGCCAAGGAGAGTTTGACATAGGGAGGTGGAACAAGGTGAGTTGTTAGACTGCCTTTGAGCCAACTTGCACTCTGTCCTTGGTGACTACACCTTGAAAATAGTAAGGAACTATCCCTTAGCAAACATACTAGCCACTTGACAACCACCTTGCACTATCCTCCCTATCAATGTTCCTTCTTGTATAGGTTTTGTTATGTTGTTTCTTGATCTTTGTTAAAGATTGGGGCCCTATCAAAATCCCTAACTTGTAATAAAAATATATAGTTAACAATTTTAGTGTCATTATATATAAAAAATAAATATCATCTCTATATAATTTTTCTTGTACAATTATGATCATACAATGCTTCTCCTTCTGCTGCAACTTTAAGTCGCAACTTTTTGTAATTAGCAATAAGATTTAAAGGTTTAATGGGCACCCTTTCTTGTTGGGTGTTGATGGTTTGTTGTATTACAACCTTGGAGCTATCTAACCAGTGTTGACGTTCCTTCTTGTTGTATGGACTTTTATGATTGCTTTTTGTTGGTCATTATTAAAATATAGAATGCTTTCAAAATACCTTTCAAAACACACTAAATTATTTTTCTTTCACAGTTATGACATCAAATGCTTCTCCCTCTATTGCTCCTATAAATCACACCTCTTGATATAATTAATAGTTAGGACTAAAAGTTTAGTGGACACAAATATTTTTTTTATCTCACAATAGATTTAACTTGCTCAATAACAGATCTATTCTAGAACTCATGTCATCTTGAAACCACAATCTGCAAATGACCCAAACTTACTTGATAAAAAAAATTCAACATTGAAATTCACAAACAAAAAATTGCCAAATTAAGTCATTTTAGCTTAAATCTTCTCGAAATCTCAAATATCTTTATATAATCTAGTCAAATGTAGATTTCAAGTTTCTTGATAAACATTTGGATATTTATCAAACTTGATCAAATCCAATGATTTCAAGCACGTTTTATAGAAAATTTATAGAACAATTTCAGAACCTTAGCAAAATCTAGCCATTTTGGGCACCAGTGATTCAAAATTCTCACCTAGTAATGCTTTCAAGGCCACTCCTAGAATTGCAGAAGACATATTTGGAAATTTTTTTGGTAGAACTTTGTTTGGATTGGCAGGTGAGTTTTGGAAAACCTATAGCATATTTTGTAGATTTTTGCCCAATGAATGCATTTCTTAGACTTCCTTTAATGATGTTGATTGAACAATTCTTTCAATGTATTTGAGAAGTAGATGTGCATGATACATATTTTTCACATGTGAAAATTATAGATGTATTACAAATTAAAGTTGTAATGCAATTGATGTTTTAAGATATTATAATCATGCACTCGTCTCAAAATTTATGGTCAAGCTCAAACATTTATTTATGTGCTTATCCAAGTGGTTTTCAATAAGAAACTGATTATTGATATTAATTTATAAATTTGTGATGTTTTTTAAACAAAAGAATACGAGACTATTTGTTTTTTATAATTAAAGCAATGTTAAAAGGGCACTGACCCTTAACATAGCCAAAGACTATCAACATTACAAAAATAGTAGACAAGGGTGTTGACCCTTAAAAACATAGCCCAAAGGTAGTAAAAGAAACAAAAAATAGGGGTACGAACCCTAGAGGAACTAAGGTCAAAACTGCAACATCCCAAAATCCAACACAAAGATGGGGAGAATCATCCGAGCCAAGGCAAATTTGGGGGAGGGGGGAAGGTTTTCCCTTCCACCTACGACGAACCATGGTCCAGGCAATACTATCATTAAGACCATCAAAAGAAGGATTGGGTGGGGAGGGGCCCTATAGAGTTACAATCAACATCAACAACAAGCTGCTACAGCATAACGTCATAAGGTTGTTGCAACAAAACATTAGGAGCAGATTCGACAAGAGTGGATCCATGATGTAGAATAGGAGTAGCAGTCATAGGGCCAGAGGAGCCCAAGTCAGTAGCACCGAGAGGTTCAACGAGAGCTTTAGAAGCAAACAACCTCATCCCGGGAGGAGTCATCCGCCTAAGAGGAGTCATCAGTATCAACAATATTAACTGTCAAATGATCAGCAGTAGCGTCCTTCCACCAAGTAGCAGAGCCTTTGTGTTGAGCGAGAGAACAATCCAAAGCCAAGTGACCCATAGAGAAGCACCTTCGGCAGCGAAAGGGAAGGCCCTCATAGTCCAATGATTGAGTCCATGGCATGTCCCCAACCATAAGAACTACATCCTTGGGGAGAGGCTTGAAAATGTCAATGTTGATTAAAATGCGGGCAAAGGTAGAATGACCCATGGAGGACGTGGCATCATCTACCTTCAAGAATCGTCCAATAGAGTTTCATAACATGAGTGCTCCCAAAAAATGAAGAGGAAGATTAGGTAGGAAACCAGACATACATTGAGTGGTTCGGTAAGGGGGTTAAAGGAAGTTGTTGAGGGTTTGGTAGAGAGAGTGATCTCCCCAAGCCCACAGCTTACCCAAAACCAAATCATGATCATGGAAAGAAGAAAAAGCGGTAATGAAAAAGCCTTTAGCACAAGGGAGCAACTCAATGCTACAAGCAACCAAAGGTTTCCAAGAAACACTCACCTAATGATGGAGATCTGGGAGAGAAGGCCTGAAACCCGTAAATCTGCATACCACTATTGTGCGTTGGTAGTAATCAATATTCTCAGCAAATTCCAAACCACAGACCACCATAGGAGAGGTCTTGGCATAAGGAAAAGGGTGGAACCCCTTGGTAGGATGAGCAACAAATGTAGCCACACGAGCAAAGCTATGCCCACCTATAGAAGGTCTGAAAACCTTAGGACCCACAACATTGGTAGCAGTAGCAACACCAGACAGAGAAGCTCGATAACCCATGACAATACCCTCAAAAAAATGGGAGGGGGCATGCAAGCCATCCAAAGAACCAAAGACCATGACATCCCTAGAAGACAGGAGGGTAGAAGCAACAACAATAGCACCAAACACAAGCCCTAGAAGAACTACTGCAACACCCCCTAGAAGAAGTGTTGCAGGGGGCTCACCCTATGCCTGGGCATAAGCACCAACAATAGGTGGACAGTCGACGCGGGGAGCAATGAGCAAACCTAGGAGAAAACCGTCCAAACCACAAGCTCCATCATTAAAACAATCCTAGGCGGTAATGGGAACCGTTGCAACCAGCGGGAGCGACATCACAATTAATAACAATGACAATGTTACAATAAATCGAAAAGGTGTGTTTTTTGTGAAATAGTGTTAGAATGTTACAAGATTATTTGTTAATGATTATTTAATTAATAATTTAACAATTCGAACTCAATTTTAATTATAATTCTTTCATTTGTTTTGTGTGTAATCTTTAAAGTCAACTATTATTCTTGATTTTTAGAATTCTACTTCTCAGCTTCTCTATCTCTTTTTTAGTATAATAGGTTATGAAAAACATAATTCTTACGAACACATTAATCATAAAATAAGATTTTTAAGAAAACATCAAGAACGATGTTAGAAACTCAAAACTAAACTTAGATACAATAGGTGTATTTAAGGATAGTATCTTTAAATGGAACTAAAAATAAATAATGTAAAGTAGGATGGAATATAGAAAATCAAATCTAAGCTTGGATAAATTGGATATACTAATGAGAGTATATTTACAAATACTTAAAGAAAAAACTATGAAGTAAGATGGAATATATAAAATATGGAAGGATGTTTCATGTATTCTTGTTTGAGTTGAAAAATAATAAGAGAAAACACTTTGCCATTCTTATAGGAAGTTCATTTTGAATTTAAATATATGTGAGTGTATGTTGTAAGTATATATTTTCATAGGTAATCTTGCACAAGAACCTTAGGTTGCATAGGGGTATTTGGTTTTGGCATATTTCTTTTTGTAACAAGAGAAGAAGATTGACTATAATTATTTTTTGGAATTGGGATTATGTCTAATTTCAAACATAAAAACAAGGATTGAGGTTTTGGTTGATTGTTATCTATGCATGTAGTAGATGAGCCCTTGGTAAAGAGGTAGAATACAATTTTTCAAAAGTACATTGAGCACAAATTGTTCGAGGGGACTATATAGAATAAATGGGATGCTCATATTTTTGTTATGCTTGAGACGATTTAACATAAGAAAAAGATACGAGTAGAAATATTTTTACATACCTTCAAGAGTGAAATATCTTGTGAGAAACTCAACCACATCTTTCCACAACCTTAGCAGATCCATTGGGGTTAACAAATTCTTGTACTTATTTATTTTCCCTAATTTTTATTGTAAAAAAAATATTTAAAAAAAATAGATATTTGATCACCAAAATAAAATAAGTTTTGATACTATGTATGTATGCATGTATGTATGTATGTATGTATGTATTTATGTATATATATGTAATAGTAGATATGTATCTGTATATATGTATGTATGTATGTATGTGTGTGTGTGTGTGTGTGTGTGTGTATATATATATATATATATATGTCTATATATATGTATATATAGGTATATATGTGTGTATATGTGTGTGTGTGTATACACACACATATATGTAGTATACCTATACATATACGTATACGTTACATGTGCATACACATACACACACACACATATATTATATATACATACATACATACATACATACATACATACATGCATGCATACATACATACATATATGCATACATACATACATACATATACATGCACACACACACACACACACACACACACACACACACACACACACACACACACACACACACACACACACACATTGTTGGCATTACCGATATTGACAAAATCGGTTAATCCAGTGAACCGGTATATTAGCTAAGATTTGTCATTGATGACTAACACTGATCGGTGGAGTTGTGTATCTTAGTAGCAAATGTGATGGCTTGCAAACAACATGGAAGCAGCATCAGAGATATATGATCAAGGTTAAATTGACTCAAGGGAAGACAGACTAAGCTAACTGGTCTATCATTCAAGAAGATTGGTGTTAAGGTCAGATCTTCAAGTTGCCTATTCTAATGATGATGAAGTCATAGAAGGTGACTTAGGCAAGAAGGCTTGAGGTCCTATGCAAACTGGAACCTCATTGGCAAACAAGAAAAGAGGTTTGATGGAAGTACTGCAAACTGGTATCAAAGGATGAACCAGTAGTAGAGAGTACAGTAGTATACCGGTAGACCAGTGAAGCAGAAGGAAGATACGTGGTCACCGTAAATCTCAGAGCGGTGATCGGTTACATAGTTGCGATGGAAAAAGGTGATTTGGTGAGTTTGCGTCAAAGCCAAACTAAAGGTTGGTGAAGCCAACCTCAGTCATCATGCAGTTAAGCCATGATTACTTGCGGATTTTCTGGTTCGCATTTAAAAGACTGAACTCGACCTAGAAGTTGCATTTTTTGGGGGATGCAGTGGCAGATTTGGATGAGTAGTTGGCGGAATTGTTGCAGGGCGTGCATAGAAAGAGCGAGAAGATTTAAATTTGAAATCTACCAAGATCTGTGATTGCATTGATTAATGAAACACCCAAAGGTGACGACAGAGAGTATAAAGTGTTTTGAGTTCATACAAAATATTTTGATCAAAAAATTTGCAAAGTGCAAATCCTGTGAGAGGTGATCGAAAGTGAAAATTGAAGAGTGAGGAAGTGCTAAATGTTTTAGTAGAGCAAAGTGTGTGTGAATTATACCGACAGAGTGCAGAGCCGAGAGTATAAGAAGAGAACCGGTGTAGTGCAGAGAAGACACAACCGGTGGAGACAGAGTATGAATTTCATTGTGATTTGATCAAGCTAACAGTAGCTATTCCAACAGATCAGCTTCCTGTTGCTATCTGATCATTGCAACTCAAAATCCCTTAACCAAGTGGACTTTAATAGGTCCCTTTGTAAATTCCCTTAACCGGGTGAAATCCTAATTGATGATCCTAAGTCCTTCAACAAGGCTACCTCTAACAGGGTAAAGGCACTAACAAGCCTTAAATAAAATCCCTTAACAGGGTGGCACCTAACAGTATTTTTGTAATCTCCTAACAAGGATGGCTCCTCACCGGGTGTACTCCAAAAGAGTGCAAATTTTGTGAGTTTCTACTCACAATGTGGTTTTCTCCCATTTGGGTTTCCACGAGATAAATCTTGGTGTTATTATGTATCTTTTCATGCATGCATGTTCTCCTGCAATAACTGTTTGTATTGATGAATATTAAGTTAGTGTAAACTTGAGTAAAAAGGTTTTAATTTTGTAAAACCGGTAAAGTGTTGATTCACCCCTCCCCTCTCAGCACCAATTGGGACTAACAATTGGTATTAGAGCTTTGGTCCTTAGATTCAGAAGAGCTTAACAACTTAAAGAAAGATCTAAGATGATGCGAAAGGAGGGTCCTAAGTTCTCTAAGGAGAATTACACTTTATGGTGTGGTAGAATGAAGCTCTACCTAAAAATGCTAGGAGATCAATACTAGAATCATGTAAGCATAGAGTACAATGAACCTGCAGGGGTTCTCACTACAGATCAGATCAAAGAAAGGCAAGAAAACATTACAACTATGGATATGATTGTTATCACTCTATCTGATAATGAGTATGTTGAGGTTTAAGATCTGAAAACAACCTATGAGATGTGGAATAAGCTAAATATTGTCTATCGAGGAGATCCTCATGTACAAAAGGCCAAGGTGGACAACCTAAGAGGCAAATTTGATGAGATGAGGATGCAAGAAGGAGAAAATATAGAACAATATAGAAAACAAATAAAGGATGTGGTAAATTCCATCAGAAGTGCTAGAGGAAAGCTTGAAGAAGATGATGTGGTTAGAAAAATCCTGAGAACCTTGCTACCACAATATTCCATAAGGGTTTTTGCAATTTAGGAACTCAGATCCTTGGGAATAGTTAGTGTTTCACTTGACTCACTGATCGGTAAGTTGACTGCCTTTGAACTGAGAAACTATGATAAAGATGTACCAAAGATTGATGTTGCCTTCAAAGCTTCCATGATATCTGCACCAACAAGGAGAAGAAAAGAAACCAGAAATAGTTCTACTACAAGAACCGGTCATTCTGATGAATGTGACAACCTGTTATCTAAAGAATAGGGACAAGATGAGATTGAAGCTCTATTAACAAGAAGGCTTCCAAGAGGAAAAGGAAAGTATAAAGGTAAAATTCCCTTGAAGTGTTTCTCTTGCAATAGAATAGGTCATATTGCATCCAGTTGTCCTGACAATGATAGGAAGGATAATTTTAGAAGCTACAAAGACACGAGCAAGAAGGAGTGTTATCTTGCAAAAGAAGGAGTTAGCGATGAAGAATCAACAGGATCTAATGGAGATGGAATTGAATTTGTAGTGGCAAAGGAAGATAACACAGAGGAAAGTGATATGGCACTGGTCTCTAGTTCAAACTAGTGTGGAGACTGGGTAATTGACAGTGGTTGCACTCACCACATGACCAGTGACAGAAACAAATTCCTCAACATGGAGGACTGTAATGGAGGAACGGTGAGATTCGGCAATGATGCTCCTTGTGCAGTAAGAGGTAAGGGATCTATAGACCTAAATGATAAAACAAATTGTGAAGATGTTTATTAGGTAGAAGGGCTAAAATATAGTCTGTTAAGTGTTGCACAACTTAACAATAAGGGTTAACGATTAGAATTCAATGAAGGAATATGCAAAATAAATAACAAATTAGGAAGTTTGATTGCTACCGGTAAACAATCTAGAGGTAATTTGTTTCACCTAGACACCACTGTAGGTAGTTGTCTAATGGAAAAGGTAGAAGACAGTTGGTTGTGGCACAAAAGACTGTGTCATGTTAACTTTGACAGCATAGAAAAAGTCAGTAAAATGAAGTCTGTTAGAGGTATGTCTGATATTATGAAACCTGAAAATGCTATGTGTAAAGAATGCCAACTAGGAAAGTTGACCGGGTCTAGTTTCAGCAACAAATCTTATTCATCTGAGAATGTGCTAGACTTAGTTCATATAGACTTGTGTGGTCCTATGAGGACTAAGAGTTTCTATGGGGGCTGGTATTTCATGTTGTTTGTAGATGACTTCTCAAGAATGATGTGGGTTGTATTCTTGAAAGAAAAATCTGAAGCCTTTCACATGTTTAAGGTCTTCAAGGCTCGAGTAGAGAGAGGAACCGATAAGAATATGAAATGTCTAAGATCAGATAGGGGAGGGGAGTTAACCTCTCAAGAGTTCATGAATTACTATGAAGAACAGGGGATTATGAGACAGATGTCTGCACCCAGAACATCTCAGCAGAATGGGGTTGTTGAAAGAAGGAACAAAACTCTAAGTGATTGTGTGAGGACTTTGATGATACAGAAGGGTATTCCACATATCTTCTGGAGAGAAGCAGTAAGAACTATTGTGTATACCTTGAACCGGATACAGGTGAAGAAAGGGACAAATAAAACTCCCTATGAATTATGATGTGGATACTCACCCAATGTGAGCTATTTCAAAGTATTTGGAAGCAGGTGCTATATCAAGAGGGATGAGTACTCTGGAAAGTTCTATCCCAAGAGTGATGAAGGAACTTTCTTAGGTTACTCCACAATGATTAAAGCATATCAGTTTTTGAACAAAAGGACCGGTAAGATTGTGGAGAGTGTCAATGTCAGAGTGGATGAGTTCTCTAAGAAAAATGAACAGGATAGCAAGAGTGAACCGGAGGATTATCAAGGATTCGAGTACATTGTATCAATTGAACCTTCTGAAGAGAATCCTATTGTAGCGGCAAATGAGGAATCATGTGAAGTAGAACTTGCACAACCAGTAGAAGAAGCTCCAAGAAATGAACTGGTATTAGCAAGGTATGTCAGAAATAATCACTCTGCTGTAAATATCATTGGTGACAAAGATGCAGGAGTATTGACTAGAAGAAGAGAAAGAGAGAATGCATGTGTGCTCTCCAAAATTGAGCCCAAAACAACAAAGGAGGCTCTAAAAGATGAAGACTGGATCAAAGCCATGGAGGAGGAACTGGAGAAGATTGAGAAAATTGAAACTTGGACTCTTGTGCCCAGACCGGAGAATAAAAATGTGATAGGCACCAAGTGGGTGTTTAGAAACAAAATGGATGAAACCAGTCAAGTAGTAAGAAAAAAAGAAAGGTTAGTCTGCAAAGGGTCTGCTCAGGAAGAAGGTTTGGATTATGGAGAAACCTTTGCACCAGTGGCCAGGCTGGAAGGGGTCATAATCTTGCTTGCTTATGCTGCCTACAAGAAGTTCAAAGTTTACCAAATGGATGTAAAATCGGCATTCTTGAATGGAGTTTTAGAGGAAGAAGTGTACATAGAGCAACTGGAAGGGTTTGTATCAGAAGATGGAAGAGATATGGTATGCAAGTTGAAGAAGACTCTGTATGGGCTAAAACAAGCACCAAGAGCTTGGTATGAGAGGCTGTACTCATATCTGTTATGCATAGGGTTCATAATAACCAGTGACAATAGCAACTTGTACCTAAAAAATGGAGAAGAAGGAAAACATATGATTGTAAAAAAATTTGTAGATGACATCATCTTTGGGGGAGATGACGAGATGAGTAAAGGTTTTGCAGATGAAATGAAGCATAATTTGAAATGTCCATGATTGGTGAAATAAAATTCTTCATCGGTTTGCAAGTATCTCAACTAAAGAATGGTATATTCATTAGCCAGACCAAGTACATAAGGGAAATCTTAAAGACAATTGGAATGGAATATTCCAAACCTATTGGAACTCCAATGGTTACAGGTTTCAAGCTCTCCAAAAATGATGAGTCTAATGAAGTGAATGAGACACTTTACCGCTTCATGATCGATAAGTTGCAGTATGTAGTACACAATAGACTAGATATAACACAATTAGTTGGCTTGGTTGCCAAATTTGCTGCAAATCCAAAAGAGACTTATATGGTGATAGTTAAGAGAATATTTAGATACCTTAAGGGGATTGATGAGTATGGTCTCTAGTATCCACATAAGGGAGATTTCAACTTAAGTGCCTTCACTAACGTAGATTGGGCAGAGAACATCGATGACAGAAAGAGCACTAGTGGAGGTGCATTCTTTCTTGGAGACAAGATTGTGTCATTGACAAGAAAGAAACATAATTGCATCTCTCAAACCATAGCTGAGGCAGAGTATGTGGTTGTTGCAATCAACTGTACACAGGTAGTATGGATCAAGCAATTATTGGAAGGTATCCAAGAAAAGGTGATTGAACCTTTGGTGATTCACTGTGACAACACCAACACTATCAACATATTCAAGAATCTAGTGATGCATTCCAAGACAAATCATATAGCTATAAAATACCACTACCTCAGGGAACAGGTTCAAGACAAAGAATTTAGGTTGGAGTATATATGAACAAAAGAACAGGTGGCTGATATCTTCACCAAGCCATTACAGAAGGAAACCTTTGAATACCTCAAAGGTAAGCTAGGGGTGATACCCCTACCTACATTAAAGTAAGCCAAAAAGGGCTCTACATCAATCTGGTATGATTTCTTTATGAAAAAATTCTTAGACTAGATTGATAAGTGTGGACTACTCCGGTTAGGGGGAGCAGTCTTGTAAGTGTAGTGAAATACATCTTTGACATTGTTGTCAAAGGGGGAGATTATTATAGTGTTTGAGTATTGGTAAGTAGTGTTGAGCAAATGTTGCTAAAGTAGAGGGTTGGTAGAAGTGGTTAGAGTGGTTTGTTGGAAACATAGTATTGACAGTGTTAGGGGGAGATACTCATTACTCAGAGAAGAAGTAATGACCGACACAAAGACAAAGAAAGAACTGAAGAAATACATGCAGGAGCAACTAATAAGACAAATTCTAAAGTGTTGCCATCAATGCTAAAGGGGGAGATTGTTGGCATTACTGATATTGACAAAACCAGTTAATCCAGTGAACTGGTATATTAGCTAAGATTTTTCATTGATGACTAACACTGATCGGTGGAGTGGTGTATCTAAGTAGAAAAGGTGATGGATTGCAAACAACATGGAAGCAGCATCAGAGATAGATGATCAAGGTTCAATCGGCTCAAGGGAAGAAAGACTAAGCTAACCAGTCTGTCATTCAAGAAGATTGGTGTTAAGGTCAGATCTTTAAGTTGGCTATTCCGATGATGATGAAGTGATAGAAGGTGACTTAGGCAAGAAGGCTTGAGGTCCTATGCAAACCAAAACCTCATTGGAAAACAAGAAAAGAGGCTTGATGGAAGTACTACAAACCATTATCAAAGGATGAACCGGCAGTGGTATACCTGTAGACCGGTGAAGTAGAAGGAGATAGGTGGTCACCGTAAATCTCAAAGCGGTGATCGGTTACACAATTGCAATAGAAAAAGATGAGTTGGTGAGTTTGTGTCAACACCAAACTAAAGGTTGGTGAAGTCAACCTCATTCATCATGCAGTTAAGCCATGATTACTTGCGGATTTTCTGGTTTGCATTTAAAATACTGAACTCGACCCAGAAGTCACTATTTTGGGGGGATGCAGTGGCAGATTTGGATGAGTAGCTGGCGGAATAGTTGCAGGGCGTGCAGAGAAAGAGTGGGAAGATTTGAATTTGAAATCTACCGAGATCTGTGATTGCATTGATTAAGAAAACACCTAAAGGTGATGACAGAGAGTATATACAGTGTTTTGAGTTCATACAAAACAGTTTGATCAAAAAATTTGCAAAGTGCAAATCCTGTGAGAGGCGATCCAAAGTGTAGAGTGAAGAGTGAGGAAGTGCTAAATGTTTTAGCAGAACAAAGTGTGTGTGAAGTAGACTGGCAGAGTGCAGAGCCGAGAGTATAAGCAAAGAACTGGTGTAGTGCAGAGCAGACACAACCGGTGCAGACAGAGTATGAATTTCATTGTGATCTGATCAAGCTATTAGTAGCTATTCCAGCAGATCAACTTCTTGTTACTTTCTAATCATTGCAACTCAAAATCCCTTAACCAGGTGGACTTTAATAGGTCCCTTTGTAAAATCCCTTAACCGGGTGACATCTTAATTAATTATCCTAAGTCCTTCAACAAGGCTACCTCTAACAGGGTAAAGGCACTAACAGGTCTTAAATAAAATGCCTTAACCGAGTGGCACCTAACAGTGTCTTTGTAATCTCCTAACAGGGATGGCTCCTCACCGGGCGTACTCCAGAAGAGTGCAAATTTTGTGAGTTTCTACTCACACCATGGTTTTCTCCCATTTGGGTTTCCACGAGATAAATCTTGGTGTTATTATGCATCCTTTCATGCATGCATGTTCTCCTGCAATAACTGTTTGTATTGATGAATATTAAGTTAGTGCAAACTTGAGTAAAAAGGTTTTAATTTTAAAAACCGATAAAGTGCTTATTCACCCCTCCCCTCTCAGCACCAATTGGGACTAATATATGTGTGTGTGTGTGTGTGTGTGATTGCATGTAATGCCTCTTGTGTTTGCCTTCTATTACTTTCATTTTGATATGATATCGAGCGTATGATTATTCTTTCGTAGTGGCATCCATGTGGTGAACCTTGATGACAATTATATTCTTTTGGTCATGTGGTTATTAATGTTTATGATGAGACGATTATGCTATGACATGCCAATTATGCTTATGTTGATGTGTTTATATTATGGTGGATTGATTATGTCTATGGAGATTTGATCATGTTACTATGGATTGACTATGTTTATTATGTTGACCTCGATTAGGGATTATTTATATATGCACTTTAGCTCTACAATGAACATGCATAGGTACCTGTAACATTTGTTGAGTGATGCAGTTTCAAAATATCAACTCCACCTAGCTCCATAGGTCTGAGCATACCCATTTCCCCAACTTTGGTTATAGAAGATAACATGCTACCCATTATGTTACCCAATCATACCCATTGTTCCTAAATTAGAACGATTTCCTTGTGTTATGTGTATATGCCCTAGTTATCACATTGGTAATGACCAAAATACCTTATCATGCTCTTGTGAATGACAATGAAGTTTGTCTATGCATATTTGATTGTTTGCAAAATATCACCATTTTTAAATATGTTGATGTTTTGATGTTATTATTGCAATTTAATGAATAAATGAATTCAATATGCCTTATGTGTATTTGAAACATATAGGAATTTGTATGCTTTATCTGGCAGGGTTAATTCGAAGTTAGGAAAGTGGTTTTTAAATACTTATTATCATATTTTATTTTGATTGTGAATAGTAATGGAGTTTTAAAAGGGAAAAGAAAGCTTGTTTTCATACTAAGTGTTTTGTTTGTATCTTCGCTCTCTTAAAACCACACTACATGTGAATTTGAAGTTTTTGTTGGGAGAGATTGAGTTGGAGGATTTTAGGGGGTAGAGGCTCATTGGTATTCTCTTGGGAAGATTGTTTTGTTGTTCAAAAGAATCTATTATCCATTGTGTGTGTGCAATTTTATTCAAGTTTGAAGCTTTTCTCAAGTTGAGGTTTCTTTTTATTAGCATTATGTATTGGAGCAATTCCTTAGTTTAAACCAAGAGATTTCATTAAGTGAATCAATTGTTTTGCTTAAATTTTAAAACACACGCCTTAGATAATGTTATGCCACCAACATGGGGATTGAATGAATGAATTGTGGTTAAGATTATGAAAATGTGTTGTTGGGCATATTACATTCAAAAGGGTATTTTCATAATTTTGGTTATTGCACTTTAAATTTTGGAGCTTTTTAAAGGTTCTTTCATGGTGGAAAGCCATGGACCTAGTTATTGGGTACTTTTGTCAATTGAACACAAAAGAGGAATTTGATTATTTTGAGATGATTTTATGATGTGGAATAACGAATATTATATATGAAATCTTACACATGGAGCACTACATCTTACCCTAGAGTTGTATGCTTTCACGTGTAGCCTTACTATCATTCCCATCAGTATGAGAGGATGCATGGTTATGTGTTGTGTCATCCCTTCAATCTCACACAATGACATTCCCTATAATTAGCACTCTAGTATCTAATGCCCATTGTAGACATGCGTAGATCCTTGATATGGTTTCATGGACATTACACTTCTTTCATTATTGATGTTTCATTATGATCATGTATGAAATTATCTATTGTCTATGCACCAAGTATGGTGTGTGTACAAGCCCACCTATCCTCGTGTATGTTCTTGTATGAGTGTTTGGGTTGTATAACTATCTCCATGAGAACAATGGGGTGGACCTGTTGCAAACCATCATTAGGGATTGGTAGACTTGGCTTGGAGGATCAACAATGGTATTTGTTCTTCTCTCCTTCCCAATCATGCTTCTAGTTCTTCATTTCATTCAAAATGTAAACACTTGTCTATTGAAACAAAGCATTGTAACATTGATTACTTGTATCTTGGAAACTCCATATGGAGATTGATGTAATTGAAAGGCATTTAGCTAGATTAGAGTGGCATTTACGTCTACTAGTGTCTGTATCAAACATAATCTATGGCATTATATCTTTATCATTTCATGTTGTGTCTTGGTAAATTTCATAGGAGCACTTCAATTGGTTCTTTAAAATGAATCTAGTGGTGTATTGAGTAGTCTTGGAGAGTGATTTAGTCCTCTCTCAATGTTGTCAAAATGTTTTGATTGTTTTTGCAATGTTTAGTGTGGTTTTGAGTCAATCCAAGTGACCAGTCTCCACTATGTTAAATTGATTGGAAAAGTTTACCTTGTACTCAACCTAGTTGAAGTGCTCAAGGGGTAACCAACTGACTTAAATGGAGGCTCATTTAAATTATCGATCAAGGACATATATCAAACATGGCACTAACACTATATGTGCAGTGAAGGGTTCTAGCTCCTATTTTGGTATAAAGAAAGTACATTACCTATAAAAAAATTAAAGCAATCAAAACTAACTAACCAACAGTGGATGCAGGTGGCTTCTGTAGAAACACACTAGTGGTTGCAGATGCATAAATCTTCCTAAAACTAAATAACTGAACAATTATGCAGCTAAGGATGGTTGCAACCAAATTAACTAGATACACTAACTTCATTATCAACAAGCTTAAAGTAAAAAACAATTACTAATTAATGTGAATAAATATTCTCGTGCATGCGAACAAAACAACTAAAAATACAAAGGAGAGTTCAATTTTACCTCAAGTGGATTGCTTGAGTAATGTGGTCCTCCTAAGAGATAACAATACTACTTCTGAAACATTCATCAATTCTTCATCATAACACGTATCTGTAGTTACACCAAAGTAGTTGTAGAGAATCTAGATCAATATATCTTATTCACTCTCGCAAATCTGGTAATAACTGAGTACAAAATAAACTAAAGATTGACATAATAACTCCTCTTTCTTCCTCATCAACTAACTGTTTACATGGGTAGTAGCTCTCTATTTAAACACTAAGGAGGAAGTTAAACATTAACTATCCTTTATTTACTCCTAATTACTTAGCTTGTGTTGAATACTCGAGTGACTTATTCAACATAAAACTAACTATAGGAGTTCACTACATAAGAAACTCCTTTATTGAACGGTTACAACCAAACATAAATGAAATCCTTTCCATCACTCTAGAAGTGATGGCGGATAATAGTAGACCGATTCAAACAACAAATGTACTTCAATAAAGGTAGAGTCCGCAAAGACTCTCCTTCTTCTACTGTGACCATTTCTTCTCCTAACTATTCCACTTGCATGTGCATTCAGTTCCTTTCCTTGGGTTAAGAATGATTGGCACAACAAAACTCTCCCTTCCTTCATTTGGCTTCATGCTCTTGTGCCACATTAGTACATATAGTAATAACACACAAATAAAACCATTCTTCACAATAATTTAGTGCCAACCATTCATCAAACATATAATATATGTATACCATTATGTCACATGTATATATTATAATTAATTGTAATTACAATCTTTTAAATGCACAAAGAATAAATAAATCTTAACTATAGTCTGAGAGTGGTATAAACTGGAGACATCAAACTATAAGACCTAGGATATTAGACAAACTTTATCATTTACTTGTCCTCAAGTAACTCAACTCCTAAGCATTATTGTCTAAGACATTGATCCTATAGTTAATTGTTTGACTTACTCATGATGGCTTATGTAGGTAGAATCCCTTGTCTTTGGCACTCTGTTCCCAACGGTCTTTTTCTTTGTCCACATTTACCACATGTTGCTTGGTCCAATAGGGAATTTGATGTAAAAAAAGTGGAGGATGAAACTACAGAGGCAACCATTCAATATTATGTAACTCTACTTCTTTGATGTATCTTCTGACCATTAATTCCAATGCAATGAAGTGATATAAGGAAAGTGGCTCTCTACGTTTCCTTTTTGGAGTTAAATCATTCCAATGTTGTTGCATGTGTTCCAAAGTCCTCTCATTTACCGTATTTATTATTAACACTTGGATCCTCTAATAACTCTCCCTTCTAATATCATGAAATTTGGCATACACACTAGGCCTTTGAGTTACATCAACCCATTCATCTGCAATGGCAATTGGATCCTCACTCTCGAGCCTTATGTTCAAGGGATATGCCTTTTCTTTCTCTTTGTATTTCTAAATAAATTCTCCCCTTTCTTACTCATTTTTGAGGTATGAGGTGAGTACCCTTAGCTGTAAATCTCCACATAATATAAAGGATTCCAAGTTGGGTTATAAGGGACAACTAAGTTATGTAAGTAAAACTCACATAGTTGATCTTGTAGATTGGTTTCGACTCTAGAACAAGCTTGCAAAAACAATTGAGGGTCCATAATTGATATAGAGTGATCATACTCTCTAGCAGGAAGTGTACAATTCCTCAACTGATTAGCCAACTCGGCCATTTGTACCAATTGCTTGGTTGATTTCCTTATCTGATTTTTCTTTTTGTTTGTGTCAACTTCATACTATTGTTGAAGTTTCTTCTCTTCTTCAATCCCTTGTGCATTATGCTCTGCATATTTCTCTTGTTGTTTCCATAGTTTATAGCCAAGGTTTATTGTACTTGTAGGTATATCATGTTGGCATATGTGCGGAGTATGTTGTCATTGATGTCAATATGATGAAGAGTGAACAGGTATATTGAAGTAAGCACTTGCAAGAGAACCGATATATGTGAAAAAGTGAAGTGGTATGTTTGTCCAAGTGAACCGGTATATGTGAAAATGTGAACCAGTATATGTGAACAAGTGAAGCCTATATGTTTGTCCAAGAGAACCGGTATGTTGGAATGTGAACCGGTATATCAAATGTTTTGTATCAAGGTTTCATATGGTATGACTACTGGTTGGTAGTCTTAGCTTCAGGGTTTCCGGTTGAAGTGTTCTATGCCTATGTGATTCAACTGATGACATTGTGTGTTGTGATAGCATTGTAATGAAGAATAGATTGTGTTGCCACGTCAGCTCTGTACTCGTGAAGGATCTTTCATGAAGGAGATTGATCCTATCTACCTCAGGAATGTGTGAAGTCTCTACAAATGGTGAAGAACGCGTGATGGGTTATTGCCTCCAAGATGCAGTGAAGAACGAATGATGGAGAACGTCTTGAGATCTGTTCAAGACTGTTGTATTCAAAGCAAAGTGTTCAATGGTCAGAATTGAACTGACTGAATTGCTTAACCTAAATATTTAGGGTATAAGGTTTATGATACCGACCTATCTGTTTTCTATAAGGTCGATGTTGTTTTTCATGTTGAGGTTTTTGGAAAATGTTGTGTGTGTATCTAAGTGCAAAGATACGTGATTCTTGCCAGACCAGATATGAGAATAGATACCTGCAAAGTGTGAGTGCATAAGGAAGGAACTAAAGCAGATCTGCATTGGTATTGAGTGTTGTTACCAGATCATTGTAATACCTATTGACCTCTAACCACTTCAACAGTTGGAAAATACCTTAACAGGGTAGCTTTAACCGGCTTGTTGTAAATCCTTTAACAGGGTGACTCAAAATCATTGAGTTCTAAAAATCCTCTAACAAGGTAACCTTTAACCGGGTTTAACCCTTAATCGGGTGATCCCTAGCAGGATCGGTTCCTAACAGAACCTATTGTAAAGTCTTTGACCGGACTAGGCTCCTAACAGAGTGGAATTCAAAAGGGTTCAAAGAATAGCTTGTGGGTATTCATCCCCATCGTGGTTTTTCCCAGTTGGGTTTCCACGTGAAAAATATGTGTGTTATGTGTGATGCTTTTCATATGATGCTTTGTTATTCTCTGTTAAGCGGTAAAGCATGTTGAACCTGTAAGTCTTTACATTCCTATTAAAGTATTACTAGTGTATGCATATGGGTGAAGTGGAAATAAGATGTTAGATTGTGTGGAAAGCTGAGTTACCGGTTTATGTCTTTCTCTGTGCTTAACCGGTATTAATCTGGTTTAGACCGGTGTTATTGCTTGCTAGTCAAAGGGCAGGGTTCTCAGTCTAACTGGTTCAAGAGAAACTATTTTTATCAGTACTGATTCACACCCCCCCCCCCCCCGCTCTCAGTACCAGTTTGGTACTAACTGATCATCATGGATTTATCAATTGGTATCAGAGCTTCCTCCAGGTCCTCTGTGTTGTAAGCTTAACCGCTTGAGGTAAAGATCCTACTCTAATGATGAAGAGGGAAGGTCCAAAGTTCAATAGAGACAACTTTAAAATATGGAAGGACAGAATGAAGATATACATCAGAAGCATGGGTACTCAACATTGGAGCTATGTTGAGAATGCTTATGTTATCCCTACCGGTACTCTCACCAATGACCAAAAGAGAGAGATTCAGGAGAATGGGCAAGTCATGGAAGCCCTAATTATTAGTTTATCTGACATTGAGTTTATTGATGTTCACGACAAAGAGAATCCCAAAGAAGTATGGAATGCCCTTGAGAATAAATATGGTGGTGATGAGCATATGAAACAAGCTAAGGAAGAAAGCCTTAGGGGAAAGTTTGAAGACATGCGGATGGTTGAAGGAGAGACCATTCAACAATATGGAATAAGAATCAAAACTGTTGTTGGAGATATCAAGAGTGCAGGTGGTAAAATGGAAGATTCCACTGTTGTTAGCAAAGTTTTGAGATCCTTATTACCGGTCTATGCAATAAGGGTTGTTGCTATTCAGGAGTTGAGGTCTATAGACAAGACAAAGGTATCCCTGAACTCCATCATTGCAAAGTTAACAACTTATGAGCAAAATAATTATGATGGCAGTATTCAGAAGACTGAATCAGCCTTCAGAGCATCTGTTGCACCATCCAGAAAAGGCAAAGAAGCTAGTACCAATGGTGAACCAAGACAAAGTAGAGAAATGGATGATGAGGAGATCCTGATGGAATTTGAAGCTCTTCTTGCCAAGAGACTTCCCAAGGGAACCGGTAAATATAGAGGTAAGCTTCCTTTGAAATGCTTTTCGTGTAACCGGATATGACATATTGTTGTAAACTGACCTAATGGTGACAACAAGGATAAACCAGAGAGGTTCAAGAAGTTCAAAGGAGGAAACTGGAGAAACTATTTTGTAGCAGTTGATGAAGGTGTCACTGATGAGGAATCAAAAGATGAAGAAAATGAAGATATTGTGTTTGTAGAAGTCAAGGAAGATGTGTCAGACAAGAAGGCTCTTGTCTCCCACTTTGATAATTCCAATGAGTGGATTATTGACAGTGGTTGTTCTCACCATATGACTGGTGACCAGAGTAAGTTTCTATCTCTGGAAGAGTATGATGGTGGTGTGGTTCGTTTTGGTAATGATGCACCATGTATGGTAAAAGGCAAAGGGTCCATCTCTCTGAATGGAAGAAGCAGTGCTGACAATGTGTATTGGGTAGAAGGTCTAAGGCACAACCTTTTGAGTGTTGCTCAACTGAATGATAATGGACTCACTTTGGAATTCAAAAATGGAGTGTGTAAAATCAAAGGAAAGAGTGGTGAACTGATGACTATCGGTATGCAGACCAAAGGTAACCTATTTCAGCTAAATGCTAATGTCAGTACATGTCTTATGGCTAAGTTTGAGGATAGCTGGATATGGCATAGGAGACTCTGCCATGTAAACTTTGACAATATTGTCAAGGCCAGTAAGATCAAGGCAGTTAGAGGATTGCCTATGCTGAGAAAACCGGAAAATCCTTTGTGCAGAGAGTGTCAACTAGGGAAAATGTCTTCCTCAACCTTCAAAGGTAAACCTTTCACAATAGACAATTTACTTTATCTTGTGCATATTGATTTGTGTGGTCCTATGAAAACTAGGAGTGTGCAAGGAGATAGGTATTTTATGATTCTTACTGATGATTGCTCAAGAATGATGTGGGTCACATTCTTGAAGGACAAATTTGAAGCTTTTGGAAAGTTCAAAGCCTTCAGAGCACTTGTAGAAAAAGAAAGTGGTAAGAGGATTAAGTGCTTAAGAATCGATCAAGGAGGAGAATTCACTTCCAGTGAATTCAACCAATAGTGTGAAGAGAATGGCATCAAGAGGCAACTGTCTGCCCCTCGGGCTCCACAGCAGAATGGCCTAGCAGAGAGAAACAACCGGACTGTGGTTGAAGCAGCTAGAACTATGTTGATCCAAGGAAAGGTTTCTCACACCTTTTGGAGAGAAGCGGTGAGCATTGCAGTCTACACAATGAACCAGGTATTCATCAAAAAGGGTAAGGACAAAACACCTTATGAGTATTGGAATGGTAAGACACCAGTGGTAAGCTACTTTAGAGTGTTTGGTAGTAAATGTTATATCAAGAGGAGTGAACATCAGAGCAAGTTTGATGCTAAATGTGATGAGGAAATATTCCTAGGGTATTCCACAAAGAGCAAAGCTCTCAAATGTTTCAACAATAGGACTCAGAGAATTGTTCAAAGCATCAATGTTAGAATTGATGAAACCTCTGAGAAATCTAAGGAAACCAACAGTGAGCAAGTAGGAGATGAACCGGTGGTAACCTTCTAGGAACCGGTTGAAAAACAACCAAGCACCAGTAACAGTGCTCCTACACCGGTGGATGTTGATGCTGATGAAGACGAGGACGAAGAAGAAAAGCAAGAGGAAACAACTAAGATCAAACCTAGGTATGTAAAGTTGAATCATGATCCAAAGCAGATCATAGGAGACAAGGATGCAGGAATTCTTACAAGAAGAAAGATCAGAGAAAACTCTTGCATGATTTTTGAATTTGAGCCTAAAACATTCAGAGAGGCACATAAAGATGAAGACTGGATCAAGGCAATGGAAAATGAACTTGACCAGATAGAAAAGAATGGTACATGGTCATTGGTACCCAGACCAGAGCATAAAAATTTCATGGCACCAAATGGGTTTTTAGAAATAAGTTGAATGAAGATGGTTCAGTGGTTAGAAACAAAGCTAGATTGGTGTGTAAAGGATATGCCCAAGAAAAAGGAGAAGACTATGGAGAAACCTTTGCTCCAGTAGCCAGATTGGAAGGAGTTCGTATGCTTCTTGCATATGCAACATTCAAGGGATTCAAGGTATATCAAATGGATGTAAAGTCTGCATTTTTGAATGGAATACTAGAAGAGGAGGTGTATATAGAGCAACCAGATGGGTTTTCCCTATCAGAAGACAGTGACATGGTGTGTAGGCTACATAAGGCCTTGTATGGACTAAAGCAGGCACCTAGAGCATGGTATGAATGCTTGCACTCCCATCTTGTGAAGATTGGATTTGAGAGAACAAGTGAGGATAGTAATATCTACCTAAAGTCAGAAGGAGATTAGATTCTAATCTGTGAGGTATTTGTTGATGACATAATCTTTGGAGGAGATGACAAGATGAGTCATGATTTTGTAGATGAGATGAAAAAGGAGTTTGAGATGTCACTTATAGGGGAGATTAAGTTCTTCATTGGACTATAGATTCAACAAATGAAAGATGGAATCTTTATCACTCAATCCAAATATGTCAAAAAGGTGTTGAAGACCTTTGGCATGGAAGACAGCAAACCGGTTGGTACACCGATGGTGACCGGTTGTAAATTATCCAAAGAGGATGACTTAGGGTTAGTAAATGAGAAGGAATATCGATCAATGATTGGTAAATTGCACTATGTAGTACATAGCAGACCAGACATTGCACATGCAGTGGGCATTGTTGCACGGTTCCAAAAAAGCCCAAGAGAATCCCACTTGGTAGCAATCAAGCGGATTCTGAGATATCTGAAGGGAACTATTGAATATGGATTATGGTATCCATACAGTAATGATTTCAACCTGAAAGTGTTTACAGATGCTGACTGGGCTGGTAATGTGGATGACCGGAAGAGCACAACTGGTGGTGCATTCTTTCTTGGTGGAAGACTAGTCTCATGGATGAGTAAGAAACAGAGTTGTATCTCTCAGTCTACAGCAGAAGCGGAGTATGTTGCAGAATTTATGAATTGCACCTAGACAATTTGGATGAAGCATGTATTAAATGGCTTCAAAGTTCCTGTATCTGAACTGGTAAGTATATTTTGTGACAACACAAGTGCGATTAACATATCCAAGAATCCGGTTTTACATTCTAGAACCAAGCACTTTGAGATTAAGTATCATTTCTTAAGGGAAAAGGTTCAGAACAAAGAAGTTGTACTGGAACATGTTTCCAGTAAGGAGCAGTTAGCAGACATATTCACCAAGCCTCTACCGAAGGCTTCTTTTACCTAATTGAGAGGTGAATTAGGGGTGTTGCCCCTTCAAGAGGTGAACTAAAGGTGTGTGCTCCACATCAGTCAGGACATACATTAATTAATTTTCTCAGGATTGGTGTGTTGAAGGATGCTACTCCTTAGGGGGAGCAGCATAGTAGATCATAGATGTTTATGCCTTCACTTTGGCATTGTTGTCAAAGGGGGAGAAGATGTGAAGCGAAGAAGATATCTGCAGTATTGGGGGAGAAGATGTAAAGCTTAGAGATATCTTTGTATATTGCCATCAATGCCAAAGAGGGAGATTGTTGGCATATGTGCAGAGTATGTTGTCATTGATGTCAATATGATGAAGAGTGAACTGGTATATTGAAGTAAGCACTTGCAAGAGAACCGGTATATATGAAAAAGTGAAGTGGTATGTTTGTCCAAGTGAACCGATATATGTAAAATTGTGAACCGATATATGTGAACAAGTGAAGTGGTATGTTTGTCCAAGAGAACCCATATGTTGGAATGTGAACCGGTATATGGAATGTTTTGTATCAAGGTTTCATATGGTATGACTACCGGTTAGTAGTCTTAGCTTCAGGGTTTCCAGTTGAAATGTTCTATGCCTATGTGATTCAACCGATGACATTGTGTGTTGTGCTAGCATTGTAATGAAGAACAGATTGTGTTGCCATGTCAGCTTTGTGCACATGAAGGAACTTGCATGAAGGAGATTGATCCTATCTACCTCGAAATGTGCAAAGTCTCTGCAAATGGTGGAGAACGCGTGATGGGTTATTGCCTCCAAGATGCGGTGAAGAACGAATGATGGAGAACGTCTTTTTTATATGTTCAAGACCATTGTATTCAAAGCAAAGTGTTCAATGGTCAGGATTGAACCGACTGAATTGCTTAACCTAAAAATTTAGGGTTTAGGGTTTATGCTACTGACCTATCTGTTTTCTATAAGGTTGATGTTGTTTTTCATGTTGAGGTTGTTGGAAAATGTTGTGTGTGTATCTAAGTGCAAAGATACATGATTCTTGCCAGACCAGATATAAGAATAGATACCTGTAGAGTGAGTGCAGAAGGAAAGAATTGAAGCGGATCTGCATTGGCATTGAGTGTTGTTACCAGATCATTGAATACCCGTTGACCTCTAACCACTTCAACAGTTGGAAAATCCCTTAACAGGGTAGCTTTAACCGACTTGTTGTAAATCCTTTAACAGGGTGACTCAAAATTATTGAGTTCTAAAAATCCTCTAACAAGGTAACCTTTAACCGGGTTTAACCCTTAACTGGGTGATCCCTAGTAGGATCGGTTCCTAACAGAACCTATTGTAAAGTCTTTAACCGGACTAGGCTCCTAACAGAGTGGACTTCAAAAGGGTTCAAAGAACAGCTTGTGGGTATTCATCCCCACCGTGGTTTTTCCCAGTTGGGTTTCCACGTGAAAAATATGTGTGTTATGTGTGATGATTTTCATATGATGCTTTGTTATTCTCTGTTAAGTGGTAAAGCATGTTGAACCTGTAAGTCTTTACATTCATGTTAAAGTATTACTAGTGTATGCATATGGGTGAAGTGGAAATAAGATGTTAGATTGTGTGGAAAGCTGAGTTACCGGTTTATGTCTTTCTCTGTGCTTAACCGGTATTAATCTGGTTTAGACCGGTGTTATTGCTTGCCAGTCAAAGGGCAGCAAGAGAAACTGTTTTTATCAGTACTGATTCACCCCCCCCCCTCTCAGTACCGGTTTGGTACTAACTGGTCATCATTGATTTATCATATCCTTTTTATTGGCAGTGGTGCATTCTCTTCTTTGTGATTCAATAATGGCTATACTAGCCAAATAATTGAGTCCAACACCATCTACTTGCAGTTTTTCTTCCAAATCTAGCACTCGTTCTTTCAAATTGAGTTCCATGGCTTTATACTCATTTAGTTGTTCTAAAAAAATGATCTTCTCAAGAGCTACATACATAGCTCTATATTTTCCTTAATTTCAATGACCTATTTAGGACCAATAGAAATGCTAGTCCCTTCTGCTTCCTCACCAACATCGACATGGGAGTTTCCTAGCAATATAAGGATCATCTTCTTTAGTGTCCTTATCAGAATAACCTAGATGAGAAAATTGAAAAGTTTTTGTTTTATCAATCCCTTCCTAATTTTTATTTATTTGTTCTCTCCCTTTTTCTTTATTGGAAAACATGCAAATTATTTTAGAATCAGTATCCTCTAATTGAAATGTCTCCGCCTTATTTTCTTGTTCTGTTGAAGGCTTTTTCTTTTGAAGGTGAGTAGACTGCCTTCAAGAGCTTTATTATGCTTTGGCACCTTTAGCCTCTTTCTATGGTCGAGATTGTCTTTTAAATTTTGAAAACCTACATTCTTCTGCTATTTTCTTCTTTGTTTCCAATTCATTTGTTTCTTTCATTGTCTTCTTTCCCTTCTCCACCAAGGATGCCTTTTGAGATTTCCTCACTACTTCTTTCCTTGCATTCAAGTGTTACTCCCTTGTACATGCAACTCGTTTCTTCTTTTATCCTGGGGTAGAAGAAGAGGTAGGTTCTTTCTTTTTCCTCACATAATTTTCTAGTCTCGATGGCAAGGGTTCTATTTCTTGTGATGTTGCATGCACTTCCTACATTGTTGCAGGAGGGTATTCTGGATCATTGATATCATCCCCTATTCTAGAATTGTTTGTGGCTGAATATTAGAGTTGTCTGAAGAAGAATCATTCACACTTCCAATTGCAACCCTACAGGGTTCTCCAACTAGGGTTTCAATTCCTACATAGAGTCTTGTTGTTCTTTATTCTTCGCAGGTTCTGGAACATGCCTTAATAGTCTATTGTGAATATTGTCACTCCTTGAATTCCTCCCATGTCACATTAGGAAACTCAGATGAGAAAATCATTTTTTATCAACAACATCACTAAACAATAATGTGACCTAGGGTTTCCTCTTTTCCTTATATTTCATAGACATAACAATAAGCATATGATGCAAGGAACATTCACCAATCTATTATCTCAAGTGGCTTAACAACTTAAAATAAACAGTGTATAGCATAGAATGTCTACTATCACAAGTAAAATATCATATGATAGGAAGCACAATTGTTTGCCATAATTTAGGAAGGGACAAACGTTTCATAGCTTGTGAAGTGGACAAAAACTTCATTTCGGAAGGCAAATTCAGCCCTTGTTGACTTGGGATCAGGAGAAACTAGAAAATTTTGCCTTGTTCTTGGTAAACCACTCACACTTGCAATTGCAGCTTCAAAAGTATCAACTCTTAATCCCCTAACCATTGCTTCATCATTTATTAGTATAGAGGAAAATTTCTTTGTCATTTCTTCATTATATTCAGTAAGGCATAGGCAATAGTGAATCCATCCTGCTCACTCAAATAACATAAGAGAATCCACATCTTGAAGTAATATGGTGTGGTCCATTGGCTCTCGCCTAATAGGAGTGCCTCCCATTATTTCCTACTACTAGAAACATTGGTTACACTGAGACTGAAAATGACTGCCCTCTGCAAATTCTGGGAATGTATTTCCAAAAATGGCTAAATGACTCTACTAAAAACAAGTATACGAAATTGGCACATAGTTCTACTCTAATAGATGATAACACCCTCTTCCAAGAAATCAAACTCATGTGACTAGTTATATCACTTGTTGCATTATAACAAACCATGCTAAACAACAATAGCAATCAATTTTTTCTGGAATGATAAAAGGAAAAGCTATAGATAATAATGACATAGCAAGGATAACAATGACATAAAAAATCACACCATATAGTCACATCAAATATTACGCCAATTCTCCCCCCCCCCTCCAAACTAATTTCGCATGTGTCCTCCCTGCGAAGAATTATAAATAATATACAATAATGGCATAATGAGATAAATATAAAATATGCAAAATGATATGCTTCTTAAAGCACACTAAATAAAGTAAATGTTTGGTTAATGTGGTGCATACCTGTAATGTTTCCAAGGCACATGCAAATGAATGATGTGAGAGAAGGTGACAAATTTGAATTTTGAATGAGAAAACAGGGATGTGGTTGGTGTAAATAGAATGGTTGCATACAAAAATTACTACATGCGAAGAGGATTTATACTACAAAAATAAATCAGGTCTCGTTGCGAACTAAAATTAGATCCAACTAAACATCTTGTTGTAACAAAAAATAGTGAGAAGTGAACTGAAAATAAATGAGTGTAGTGCGTGCATGTGGGATTAAGAAATTATTATGTAGAGGGAGTGGTTGTGGGTGAACCAGATGGTTCATCAACAGATGTAGAATGATCGTCTTTTATTGATGAAATGGATGGTATGGAAGATGATGCATGATTTGGGGTAGATGGAAATGTTGGAGCAGTGGGTGATGGACAATCCAGTGGAGTGGGTGAATCAGGTGTCGTAAATTGCTGGTGAAGAGCTTGCATGAATTTTGCTTTGTCTAAAGGGTTCTTAAATAAATTAAATTTGTGTCCATTTACCATTAATTTAAACCAAAAAGGGTCAATGGTGATCAGTTGAACAACAGCATTAGGGTAAACTTTCTAAATTTCAAAAGGTCCCATCCAATGTGTCTACAATTTACCCTTGATATCCTTGTATCGTGAATCATATAATAAATCCCAATCACCCTCGTTCAATTCCTTTGTTTTTATGTACTGGTCATGTCGTTTTATCCTTTTTTTATGTTCTAGTTCAGTATGTTGCAGAGCTTCTAACCTCATCTCATCCATTGCATTGATTTGGTGAAATCTTTCTTGATGTGTTTGATCAAGATGAATTCCAAGTTCCTCAATTGTTCTTAAGGTTTTATATTCAAACTCAATAGGGACGAGTGCCTTTGTACCATAAACCAACTCATAGGGTGTAAACCCTATAATTGATTTTCATGTAATCCTATACACCCATACTGCTTCTGAGAGCCTGCATGCCCAATCTCTCTTATGTACTTGCACTGTCTTTATTAGAATTACCTCTAGCTTCCTATTAGTAACCTCCACTTGTCCATTCGCCTACAGATGATAGGGAGTGGTCTTCCTGTGTCGTATCTCATATTCTTTAACCAATTTAGCAATCAAATTAGAGGTAAATTGTGGTCGTTGATTTTTAACCAATTCTCTAGGTACCTCATATCTACAAAATATTTCTTCATAGAAAAAATGTGCTACCTTGACATATCTAGCATCCCAAAGAGCTTTCACTTCAACCCATTTAGTTCAGTAGTCAGTACAAACTAGTATGTATTACTTACCATTTGATGTTAGATCAATAGGCCCAATAAAATCCAAGCCCCATTTATCAAATGGTGCTAGTGACAACAGTCACACCACCTAGTGTACTAAATTGCATTCCTTGTGTATAGTGGGCCAATAATAGCCATAATTAAGTATCTTCATATCAGTCCTCTTAGAAACAAAGTGTCCACCATAAGGCTCATCATGACAAACCCTAAGTATGCTGACAATATGTTTCATCCTCTCTCAAGCATCTCCTCATTACATTGTCAGGCCCGGTGTGAAATAAGTATCCACCTACCCAGGAGTAGGAAAAATTATGATGTATTAGCTATATTTTCTCCATAGGAGAGAAATGTGAGTGTACTAATAAGGAAAATAGGTGTCCATTAGGGAATGAGTCATCTACTACTTCTTGGTATTTTTTGTTGTTGGGTAGCCTTGAAAGAAAATCTGCAACAATGTTAACTTTCCCTGGTTCATCAACTATAGTTACATCAATCTCCTAAAGTAAAATCAACCACCTTACAAGTCTACCAAAAACCATTGGTTTATTCATCAAATATCTAATGGCTACATGGTCGGGATGGATGAAAACAAAGTAGCCTATAATGTTATGCCTAAACTAATTGATTGCATAGATAATAGCAAGCATTTCTTTCCCTATCACTATATAGTTAGCTTTGGCACCTTGAACGATTTTGCTAACATAATAAATTGCATATTCAAGATTACCTTCAATTTGTCCCAATACTACACCTACTACAAAATCAGATGGATCAGTGTGAATGTGGAAAGGTAAATTCCAATTAGGTCCTCTTAACATTGGTTCTTAAGTGAGGGCAAACTTGAGTGCATCAAATGTTATTTGATAATTGGGGGTCCAGTCAAATTTTGAATCCTTTGTAAGAAGAGAAAACAATGGTGAAGCTAACTTTCTTAATTCTTTGGTAAAAAACCTATAATATCCAGCATGGCCAAGAAAGTTTCTAGCATCCCTCTGATTTTGTGAAACTAACAACTATGAGAGTATAGAGATTTTGGTTGGGTTAACTTGAATCCCATTGGAAGAGATAAAGTGTTCCAATACAACTCTTTCTTCCATCATCATCAAACACTTCTCATTGTTGACGAAAAGGTTATGATCTTTACATCTTTGTAATACCTTTTCTAAATTCCCGAATGCTTCATTATAGGTATTTCCATAAGTTGTGAAATCATCCATGTGAATCTCCATTGTGCCATGTACAAAATTAGAAAATATGCTTAGAACAACTCTTTGAAAAGTGGTTGGTGCATTGCATAAGCCAAATGGAAGAACTGAATAAGCATATGTTCCCCAGGGACATGTGAACGTAGTCTTATCTTGATCCTAAGGTGCA